>NC_143396.1:193930219-194232892 GCF_052110815.1 Crocodylus siamensis
ATGCCAGGGCTGTTCCTGCCCTGCATTTCCCCAGGCTCCAGGTGGTAGCATAAGGTAGCAGAGGGGCTAGCTGGGGTATGAGGGTGCTGAAAGTGAGGAGCTGTGTGGCTAGGCAGCAGGCAGGAGATTGGCTTGATGCCATGGTCAGCATCTCTACATGTGTTTAATTACAGTTAATTGCAGTTAGTTATATAGTAACTAATTACAAGTTAGTAGGTGTGTCTACACATTCATTAATATGCTGTAATTATGATGCATTAAGTTAGTACCTGCAATAATAGGTACTAACTTAATGCACAATAATCAGCAGTAATGTGCATTAGTGCAGGTGAATGCTTTTTTAGGTGATGCTTAATGCCCATTGGACTAAATCTACTGTACATTAGCATGGATGAATGGTTTTGGTGTGACGCTTAATGACCATTGAACTAATCTACTACACATTAGCACAGAACATGCAGTAGAATTAGTCCAACGGGCATTAAGCATCTTGTGTAGATGCACCCAGTTACTATATAACTTGGACACAACTATCTTACAGCGGTTTTAATTAGTTTACTGAGGCCTAATGGCATTGCATGTGTAGACAGTGACATTTTACTCAATAGGTAATTACTCTGCTCCGTAATAAAGCTCACGTGTAGATGTGGCCACAGAGCCTATGATTGCAATGATAGTACCAAATACTGCTATTTTGTCAGAATTCATCCATTATTTAGGCGTTTTTCGTTTCTATACACAAGATTAGATGAAGAAACATTGCCTAGGGAAAATTGAGTCTCTAATTTTGTCTAAATGCAACCAGGTGTTTCTTCCATAGCTTGCCTTTGGCAGTTAAGAGTGACCTAAAAGCCTTTGCTTGCTTATGACTATGTACATGAAGCAGTTATTAATAAATCAAACTACCTCCTATTGTATGCACAAGATAGAATTTTAATATGCTGAGTTCTCTTGCAGCTTAGAGTGCAGCCACTCTAGCTTACAATTCTTCCCAGTGGTCAGAAGTGTGAGTTCAGAATTAATTCTATTGCACTAGACAATTAATAAATTAAAACAATAATGTCCCACTTACAGCTCTTTTAGGGCCTGATTTGTAGTGATGACCGCTGATAAATGAGCCTGCAATTCTGTAACCACAATGATTTGTGGTGAATGAATGTACTTGAATTAGGTGAATAAATTAACCATTGATGACACGCCTAAAACCACCAGTTGTGCCTGCAAATTTCACTTCAGGTGCAATCATTATGATTAAAAATTGCATCCAGAAAAGTAGAGATTGGCTTGAGGCTTGGCTGGAAGTCAAGTCCTTAAACAGGACAAGGGGACCTAAACCTGACAAAAAAAAATATCATGTACTGTGTAACATACTGTAACTATCTATGCTTAAGTGCAAATTAGGAAAACTATCAGAAAGAAGGGTGGTGAGTTTGCAGGAGGGCTATGTAGTCTGAAGAAATAAGCCTACCAATGAAAATCAAGAAGCCTTGAGTTCTATTCCTGTCTCTGCTACTGACTAACTGTATAGTGTTAGGGTGATCACTTCATCTTCCTACATCAGTTTTCCTGTCTGTAAAACAGTAATCTGGAAAAAAGGGATGTTGTGAGCCTTAATTGATTAATGCCTGTCTGGTGCTTTGAGCATATAAAAGGCTTAACAATGTTAAGACTCATTATATAAATCAGAGAATCCTGGCTGACTCCATGCATCATAGAGTAATCATAAAAGCAATAAATTAATTTATTCCGGGTTAAGAGAGTAGGAGAAAATAAAGCATGTGAGGCTATGTAGGTGGCTGTGTGACTCAACCCACTTGTTTATCTTGTTTGAAATCTTGCCATATGTCATAAGTCAATTAAAGTTGGTGATCTAAGGTAGAGAATACAAAATAGACATTTGAATATTACATCACAAATCATCGTAATATGTTTGATACATTCCTACATGATTACTTAGGAACTTTGAAGTGGGCTTGTGATTTATGGCTTCCCAAGTTTCCTGCATGCATGAAACATGCACAAAAGGTAGAACACACTGCATGATGAGGCAGTGGACAGAAAAGTTCACTATTATGAGTTTCAGTCATCACCATCCATTTTCTACCAGTGTGTTTTAGTAAACTCTCTGCTACTAAAGGCTAAAGCAAATCTGTGTATTTTCTTTCCTGGGGTCAATGCTGCTCTTCTTGGGGCAGGCCCATTAGAGTTGTTCAGCAATGTGAACAACTTCATATGTAGGCATTTTGTCTTGAGCTCAGCTCTATGGGATATAATGAATCATAGGCATATGAACACAAAAGCCAGAAAAAGTAATGTTTGCAATTGGGATTAGGCCTCAAAGCATCCAGGCCATTCAACTTGCAGAAGCTTGAAGCTTGCAGAAACACAAAGCTCTGATTTTTTATTTGCCTTAACAAAGCTCCTGTAAGCTAAGCAAGTGTCTTAAAGTCAAGTGAGTGACCATGTATGTTCAAAATGCCTTTTTTACTATGATGACATGCGAGGAGAAAATCAGGAAAAGAAACCTCCTTATATTCAAATGTCCAATAAAGCCAATATTTTGGTCAGTCACTGTTTTCTAAAACAGTAGCGGCCAGAAAGATCTGCTGCATCTTTTATGGACTTCCTTTTTCTGTTTCCTTCCGTACTGCAGGCTGACTCAGGCTCCATACAGATACAGGCATACCTCGGAGATATTGCGGGTTCGGTTCCAGACCACCGCAATAAAGCGAATATCGCAATAAAGCGAGTCACACAAATTTTTTGGTTTCCCAGTGCATATAAAAGTTATGTTTACACTATACTATAGTCTATTAAGTGTGCAATAGCATTATGTCTAAAAAACAATGTACATACCTTAAAATGCTAACCATCATCTGAGCCAAATGGCGCCGATGGAAAAATGGCGCCGATAGACTTGCTCGACGCAGGGTTGCAACAAACCTCCAATTTGTAAAAGCACAATATCTGCGAAGCACAATAAAGCGAAGCGCAATAAAACGAGGTATGCCTGTATTCATTTCTACTGGAAGAGATTTCTTAAAAAAATAACCTGGGAACTGGATTGGGCAGACATTCCTCCAAACCCATGGCTGAAGATGTTGACAGGCAAGCTCTCCAGCTGGGGGGGGCACTAGAGGGCTGTTCCCTGAGCCACCTCTGACCTTAGAGGAGCCCATTAGTTGACATCCTGTCCCCTCTCCTACCTGGGAAAGGGGTAGGCTGTCAAGTGGCAGTTGGCAGCTGCTAAAAAGCAGCAGCTGCCACAGACAACCTGAGAGGGTTCCAGCCCTAGGGAGAATGTCCTCCTCTCCCTGCCCACTTCCCCATCCAGCCATAAGCCATGCATAAGTGCTGAGTCCACAACCCTTCCCTGCCCCCGCCACTGCCAGGAGTTGGGTCCAGCTGGGCTGCAGTCTCATGCCCCACTTTTGGTAAAGTAATTGCACTGTCATCACCCCCACCACCCCCACTGCTTCCAGACCCTGGCTCTGGCCAGGCTGCAGCCACATGCCCCACTGTTGGCACAGAAATTTGGAGAGGTATGTACCCCACCCCCCCATATCCCTTAATGCATTGCCCGTGCATCCAGCTGATCTGCTCATTGGCAGGAGGTGGGAGGTATTCTTTCATGGTGAGAACACTCCCGGTTCTTCCCCAAGAGAATAACCCTGCTTCTTGAACTTCTCTGGGTGGACCCAGAGGAAAGCAGAGAGAGGTGGGAGAGCACTCAGCAGTCTGCTTTGCCTTGCTCTGCTCCAGGTCAGCTGGGTAGCAAGGGGAGGGAGGCCAGCAGAGCTGGGAGCAGATCTTGGGGAAAGCCTCCACATGCCAGTCTTCTGGCCTCTCTAGTTTTAAGTTGCTGCCCCTGCCACTCAGCTAGGTTATCTGCTACAAAACCCTGCTCGTGCTGGCAAGGTCATTTCTGTCTAGATCATATCATCCTAGTGTTTGTTTAAATGGCTCCAAAAATTCCAGTAGTGGAGATCCCACAGTTTTTCTTGGTTATCTCTTCCAGTGCTTAATCATCCTCATTCTATCCAACCTGACTCTCCTGTCACAATTTACTCCATTGCTACTTGCCCTATTTCTTATGTGTAACAAAAATAATCTATCAGCATCCTCACTGTAATGCTATTTTCTGTATTTGAAGGCCATTATCAAAATCTTAGTCTTCTCCTTTCTGGACTAGCTCTTCCCAGTTCTTCTAACTTTTTGCTTGTATGTCATGTTTTCTAGTGGTTTCTTGAATAATTTTCAATTCTCTCTTTTTGGACTCTTTCCACTTTGTCCATGATTTCCTTGGAGTGCTGTGTACAAACTGGGTACAGTTCTCCAGGAGAGGCCTTATCAGTTCCTATGACTTCCATGTAACACTTCTATTAATACAGGCCAGTATGATCTTGGCTTTTTTGGCAGCAATGCACACTGTTGACTTGCATTCACTTTGTAGTCCTCCATATCCTTTTCTGCATTACCACAGTCTCACCAGTTGCTCCCCTTTCTAGAACCTCAGCTTCTATTCCAGAACCTCAATTTAACATTTCTTACGTGTGAAAGGCAATATGACAGAACTATACATTTATAGACTGTGATGCATTATATGGACCTTTTGATGTTTTTTCTTGTTTCATTTTCTAAGCAGCTTTATATTATTCCTCATAATTTTCACGCTGAAAAAATGATAGAAGTCTGGCACAGAAAGGTCATAACCCTTTCTTTCTGCAATTCCATCCATAGCATCTGACAAAGTAGACTGTTGCCTGCAAAAGCTTATGCCTCTAAATCAGCCTGTTCATCTGCATTAAATGCCTTAATGCGCAGTGGACTATTCTACTGTGCACTAGTGCATACTCTATCTTCTGCATGGTGGGAATAACAAAGTAAAACTGCTTGGGAAACAGTATCTTTTTTTCCTGTCCCAACTATAAGCATTTTAACAGCTAAAGCATCTAAATTGTTCTTTAAGACCACAGAAAGGATAAGGTTCCGAGCATCTCCTGAATGTGCTGATCTGCATCAACTCAGAATTGGAGCCTATTTTTTTGGGTGGTAGTGACTGTACAGTACTACAAACCTAAACTTCTTCTGAAGAGCCCAACTACTTCTTTACAGGTGTTAATGTGTGAATCATATAGATGGAGGAGGAGGTGAGTGCATACATCCTATGACTTATTTCCTTGTTGTTGTCTCCCTTAAGACCTCTGCCAGACTATTTTTTTCTCATGTCTGGTCTCTCCCAACTTTATGTACTGTGTATGATTGCACCAGTGCTATGAAATGACAAAAGCTATGAAGAAGTGCAAAACAATAGAGACAATACTCTAGCAAGGCCTCCAGTGTTCAGTCTATCCTAGCTGCCTCTGTAGTGTGTAATTTAATTTCCTAAATACATTAAGTTCACTTTTATATTTTTGTAGGTATCTAACTTTGAGCTTTGTTTTGATGAGGATCAAATATCCTCCTCCCCTCCCACTCACTTTTTTTACCACAATAAGTTCTGCAGAAGAGACAACACTTTCCACCTCAGACTGATCTCTTTGGTTGAGTAGTTTTGTGTGGCCTTTCCCAATATCTGGGCAAGTTCTGCCATCAGCATGTGACAAACTGGGAAAGTAGGTGTAATAACCAGTCAAATCAATGTATATTGACCTTGCCATGTGACAGGGGAATTAACCTTTGGAATCCTGACCTAGATTAAATGAGCAGCATGAAATAAAGTTCAGTTGTCACCAGCATTTCTATGAATCACACACTTAGTATACTGAATACTTGGCCTGTGGGAAGTGGCAAGTATTCGCTTTGGATTCAGATTAGTCCGATTCTGAGGATAGTGATTTGATTCGGAAATTTGAATCACTGTCCCGATTTGATTTGGTCGAATCAGGTCCAGAAGATTTGGCGCCAGTTAGACACTGCTTCAGAGATTCAGCCATAGACGAAAGAGGTAAGTCTGTTGGGGATGGGGGAGAGGGAAAGGAAAGGGCATGGGAGAGGGAGTGGATTGGGGTTGGGGACAACTTGCCCAGCCAGGGTGGGGAGGGGGCACGTTAATCGGGCAGGGGAGTGCTGGAAGTGGAAGCTCTGCCCTGCTGCCACTTGCCCAGCTGGGGTGGTGGGGGGCAGGATGCAGGCATGGCTTGCTCCAGGCAGAAGGGGGCAAGCAGCAGCAGGCATAGCCCCGCTCCCAGTGCTGCTTTGCCCACATCCCGTGTTCTGCTGTGCTGGCTGGCAAGTGGTGGCAGTGCAGAGTCCCCACTCCCAGTGCTAATGTGGGCACAGCAGCGTTGGGAGTGGGAGCTATGCCCTGCTGCTGCTTGCCTGCTTCCTCCCAGAATGAGCCACATTCACATCTTGCATCCCACCCCCTGCAGCCCTGGCTGGGCAAGTGGGAGCAGGGCATAGCCCCCACTCCCAGAACTGCCACAGCCGCATCACACCACAATTAATACACTCAGAACATTTCTTTTTTTCATGTTTTACTTCCAGTCCTTGAAGGAGGCATAAATACAAGTGAATAAATATTTTTCAAAAACAAGCTTTTGCTCTTCTCTCTATACAACTCACCTGTGGGAACATTTGGTGAGGTGTGTGCATGCAGAAAAGTAGTTTTGGACAACAGAGTATTCTGCTGTCCCCACTCCTGATGTTTCCTGAGCATTGGGATGAATATGGAAATTGTTTGAGTAAAGCAATCTTAGTCAGGGCGACTGACTGTGCCTAGTAAGTAGAAAGGACAACAGATGACAGGATGAGTAGGACAGACCAATAGAAGGAAATATTGAGTGGAGGTGGGTAAACAGTTCCCATTTGCAGTGCCAAACCCCAGTGTTAATAATTCTATCCTCTGTGGGGGCTAACAGACTCTAGAGTGCCAGACTTCTATAAGAGCGAATCATTCTCTTAGTCAGAGCTTACTCTCTTACAAGTAGTTCAGGATATCATCCAAAACCTACCTACACCATCATCTTTCTAGGATTAACCCCATACTAACAATCAGAATTCCAAGGCTGATGTTCAGTCTCACGGTTGGAAAGTTTTCTTAATACAGGCAGTCCTTGGACTTACAACACAATCGGTTCCTGAAAACTGTCTTAACTTAAAATGTTGTAACTTGGAACCAATTTTCTCGTAAGAAACAATGTTATAAATGGGGGATTGGTTCCTGAACCAAGGCCCGATACCCTATTTTCACCAAAAATACCTCAGAATTTTGTACTCAATCAATTATAGATGAGTAATATAGCTACATTAATGTATTCATATTGAAAATCGCAATCATATTGATTTGGAAGGACTTATTTGAGGTGACTTTGCTGGACTTTTTAAAGGGCTCTTTATTGGACTTTTTGAAGGGCTCTTGGCTGGAGTCTTCTCAGGAGTCTTGACTGCAGGTTTTTCTGGAGTCTTATCTGCTTTCTTAAGGAAAGTGCCCAAGCAAGTTTAGATGGATGTTCTCCAGGGAGATGAGCAATACAGTGAACTTGTTCGCTGGTGTGGCATCGCATCCGATCAAGCGTTGCAAGTTGAAACTGATGTCATAAAGTTGAAACAGTGTCAATTTATAAATGTTGTAAGTGTGAAACGTTGTAACTCAAAACATTGTAAGTCGAGGATTGCCTGTAGTTCTACACTACAAACTGACGCTGGGTTTGAACCTGTGTACAAGAAATTAAAGATCTTCTTGAGATATTTCATAGTTTCATAGTTTCTAGGGTCGGAAGGGACCTGAGCAGATCATCTAGTCCGACCCCCTGCCATGGCAGGAAAGAATACTGGGGTGAAACGACCCCAGCAAGATGTTCATCTAACCTCCTCTTAAACACCCCCAGGGTAGGAGCCTGCACCACTTCTCTTGGAAGTTGGTTCCAGACCCTAGCTGCCCTGACTGTGAAGTAGCGCCTCCTGATATCTAACCTAAACCTACCCTCTGCCAGCTTGTGACCGTTATTCCTGTTCACTCCTGGCGGTGCTCAGGGGAACAGTGACTCCCCCAGTGCCTGCTGATCCCCCCTGACTAGTTTATTACAGGCCACTAGATCCCCCCTCAGCCTTCTCTTTTGGAGGCTGAACAGGTTCAGGTCCCGTAGCCTCTCCTCATACGGCCTTCCCTGTTGTCCCCTGATCATATGAGTGGCCCTCCTCTGGACCCTCTCAATGCTGTCGACATCCCTCTTGAAGTGTGGCGCCCAGAACTGGACGCAGTACTCCAGCTGCAGCCTGACCAGTGCCGCATAGAGGGGGAGGATCACCTCTTTGGACCTGCTCGAGATGCATCTGTGGATGCATGACAAGGTGCAGTTGGCCTTCCTAACTGCCTCTCCACACTGCTGGCCCATGTTCATCTTGGAGTCAATGATGACCCCCAGATCCCTTTCCGCCTCCGTGCTGACAAGAGGGGAGTTCCCTAACCTGTAGGTATGGTGCCAGTTGTTCCTCCCCAGGTGCATCACCTTGCACTTGTCTGTGTTGAAACCCATCCTATTCTCATCCGCCCACCCTTGTAACCTGTCTAGGTCTGATTGTAGCCTGTTGCATCCTTCCAGTGTGCCCACATCCCCCCACATCTTAGTGTCATCAGCAAATTTGAACAGGGTGCTTTTTACCCCCTTGTCCAAATCACTGATGAAGGTGTTGAACAGTGTGGGCCCGAGGACCGAGCCCTGCGGAACCCCACTGCCCACGCCCTTCCCGGTTGAGAAGGACCCATCCACTACCACCCTCTGGGTGCGGCCCTCCGGCCAGTTGGCGACCCATTTGACTGTGTGGGTGTCTACACCACAGCCCCCCAGTTTCTTAATGAGAACGGGGTGAGAGACAGTGTCAACAGCCTTCTGGAAGTCCAGGAAAACTATATCCACTGCTACCCCTGCATCTAATGATCTGGTGATCTGATCGTAAAAGGCCACCAGGTTGGTCTGACAGGACCTGCCACTGATGAACCCATGTTGGTTGCCCCTAAGCATGCAGTCCCCTGCTGGCCCCTCTTGGATGTGTGCCAGCATAATTTTCTCGAACAGCTTGCCTAGGATCGAGGTAAGACTAACCGGCCTATAGTTTCCCAGGTCCTCCTTTCTCCCTTTTTTGAAGATGGGGACCATGTTGGCCCTCTTCCAGTCCTCCAGTACCTCACCAGAGCACCACGAGTGCTCGTAAAGCCGTGCCAGGGGACTTGCAATGACCTCAGCCAGTTCCTTTAGAACTCTAGGGTGGAGATCATCCGGACCGGCTGACTTGAATACGTCCAACCCCTCCAGAAGCTCCCTAACTAAATCCTTGCTAATGCGTGGCCCAGGTGTGCCTCCCCCGGGGCCCGATGGGGGCCCAGCAGGGAGGTGGCTGTTCTGGTCCCTACTTAGGAAGACGGAGGCAAAGAAATTGTTAAACATGTTAGCGTTGCCGTCTGGTGTGACGATCAAGTTTCCCAATGTGTCCTGCAAGGGCCCCACATTACCCGGGACCTTCTTTTTACCCCCTACGTATTTAAAAAAGGACTTCTTATTGTCCTTAATCTGGGAAGCTAGTCGCAGTTCCACCTCTGCCTTGGCCTTCCTAACTGCCCCCCTACATCCCCGAGCAACTACAGAATAGTCCTCCCTGGTGATGACCCCTTCTTTCCATTGGGTGTAAGCCTCCTTTTTAGCAAGGAGACATTCCCGGATGCTTTTGGTGAGCCACGGAGGCTTGTGTGATCTCCTGCTCCCTTTGATCCTCATTGGGATTACCTTCCTTTGGGCTTACTTGTGTTTTAAATTGTATGACACAAGATAATGTAGGAGTAAAGTTATCTTCAAAATAGGTGGATGAAATACCAGTAAGATGACTCTTTGGAGCAGAATCTTATTAAAAATAAATAAATATTACATTCTATTATAACTCCTGAACTACAAAGCCATTTAGGCATTTCCATTTTCTGCTGTCACTTTTCCAGCAGGCTCCATGCTCGCTCACGCAGAGCTTGGTCCAAACCCCATTTAAAAGAGCCTTTCCTTTGATATCCAGGCTTTTTGGATTAGCACATATTGTGCACATCTACACATTGCCCTATGGCAGGAGCAGGCAATTATTTTGCCTGGAGGGCTGGTTAATGAGTTTTGGTGAGCTGCCAAGGGCCTCATGGATAGCCCCACACATTGACAGTTGCTTTGCCCCTGGTCGCCATATTGGGACCAGAAGTCCCACCTCTAACCCCTGACCTCTGCCATTGGAAGTCCCTCCCCTTACCCCCTGGAAATACTCCTTTTGGGAGGGGAGAGTTGCTATCTTGGAACCAGAAACATCCAGATCATACACTAAAAGTCAAACTCTTGCTATAACATTTAAATTTTATTACGAAAAATATTTTTCATGATTTGAGTGAGTGTACTGTGTGTAGCAGGAATTGCATAAAAACTAAAAAAATAAGGTCTTACTTTTGTATATTGTGGGGGGGGTGTATTTGGGGTGTGTGGTGGGGTTTGTGAGGGGGTGTGGCTGTGTGATGGGGGCATAGGGTATGTTGGGGTGTGTATATTTGGGGGGTTGTGGAGGCAGGGTGTGGGTGTGTGAGGTTTGTGGGGTGTGAGGGAGGGTGGGGTGGTGTGGGAACACCCACATACACTTCCCCACATGGCGTGCAGTCCCCACTGATGGCAGCAGCAGCCAGCAGGGGTGCTCAGGGAACTTGTGCCCCACGCAGGTGCTGGCGCTGAGAGGTGCATGGCGCAAGTCAGCACTCTGCGTGGAGGCAAGGAGTGCAGCCTACCCAGCCTTCCTTTATCACGCACCTATAGCTCCCACACTTGTGCAGTACCAGAGGAAGTCATGTGCTGGAGCCGGCTGCCTTCCCTTCACCTGCCGTACAGGTCCTGGGACCCCACTGGAAATGGAAAGGGGCCCTGGCCCCTGCTTCCTGGTGGAGTCCTGGGACCCACGTGGCACAGGGCGGGGAAGGCAGCCAGCTTTAGCGTGGGGCTTCCTCTGGTCCTGCAAAAGTGTGGGAGCTGCAGGCGTGCTGTGTGGAGCCCCTGCAATAGAGGTGGTTTGGCTTGGCTGTGCTCCTCACCTCCATGTGCAGGGCTAACGAGCTGCGTGCTGCTGGGTGCCAGTGCCTGTGAGGGGCAGAAGTGCCCTGAGCGTCTCCCCCTGCTGCTGCTGCCAACAGCAGTGGCTGCACGCCATGTGAGGGAGTATATGGGGGGTCCACACACCATCCCTTGTCCTCCCTCACCTCCACACCCTGTCCCCCACAGCCCCCCGGGCATGGGCTCCATGCTGCCACCCGCCCCAGCTCCACGCTCCCTGCCTCTGCCCAGCTGCAGTTTCCTTCTGCTCCCCACCTCTGTCACTTCTCAACTTGCTGCCTGGAGCTAGCAGGATGTTGGGGAAGCCAAGAAGGTCCCCTGGGGTGACTGCAGCAGTGGCAGCAGCAGCCCTGCCTGGAAGCTGTGTGCTGACTGAGCTAGGCCCTGCAACCCATGAGAGTGGGAGTGAGGAACAGTAGGGTACGTTGTGGGGTGGGTGTATACGTGGGCTCCTCACTCCCACCCTCATGGGATGAAGGGCTGGGCAGGGTACAATTCATTGGTGGGTTCCCGCAGGGCAGATGAAAATAGCTGGTGGGCTGGATATGGCCTGTGGGCTGTATTTTGCCCAACCCTGCCCTACAGCAGTGTTGTTACTGCACCATGTGTTAGTACTTCCAAAAGGACATACTAAAGCACAGTGCAGTAACTGCCCATACTGTGCCATAGGCATGTTATTTTTAGCAGCTTCTTCACCATTGCTATGTGCTATACCAGGAGAGTGTGCCACTACAGTGAAGTAGCTGCTGTTCACATGTGGACACCCATGGATGCTATGGTGCCATCGTGTATCACTATGGTGACACAGTGTCATGTGCAGATGCTCCCATAGTGTTTCTCTAGGTTCCTAAGAACACACAAAACCAGAAGGAAACTTAGGTATTATTATGCAGAGTGTTGCAGCATCTGAATTTTAGGCACTAGCTGAACTCAGAATGCCAAGTTCAGTGCCCAGGCTCTGGACAGAAGGAGAGGTGAGCACCTCAGTTGGGCTCCAAAAAAACCAGAATGCTGGGCTGTCTAAACAAGCTTATAGAAAGCCAGAGGACTAGAGTAGCTTAACCTCTGCCTCTCTTGGGAGTCTCACGTGGCTGTAGGGAAGGGATTCCTATGCTTGAGCCCTCTCCTATAGTGGGATGCCTGCTCTTTAAAAAAAAAAAAGAAGTATGATTCATTCCTTTCAAAAGATAGCTAAAGAGAAAGATAGCACTCCTCTTTTATTCAGTAACTCAGGAACATTTACCTATGGTGTGGGAGATCTGGCTTCAATTCCTTCTTCTGCCTCAGGGTAGTTGATCCCATATCTTTCTCAACATGCATCTGCCTAGATATCTATCTAGGGATTTTGTAAAATGCCCACCTGCCTAACTTTCGTTTGAAATTGATAGGAATTAGGCACAGACACTACTAGATATGCGTCTTTTAGAACCGTTAGAAACCTAGAAGATGAAGCAAATTAAATGTGCTCTGTTACTAACTGGTAAGTAGCAGAGCTGGTTGGGAAAGCCTGAATTAGTTTGTAATTGTAGTGAAAAATGGAAAATAAATTCTCCAAATTTTTAGTGGGGCTTTCCATACCTCCCTCCATCTTTTTCCACCCAAGTGTTTAGCTTCTCACTGTGACATTTAAGAATTTGTGATGCAAAATAGAAAATAAAGGAATTTCCATAATCTTTTTTTTTCAATCAGCTGTGTTAAAAATTATTATTAGAGGAAATGGAGTGCTGTACTTAAATGGTTCACCCTACAGCAGGATAGGGCTGCCCCATATCAGTGTTACTGATTTTTATCAGTGCAGAAACATACAACCCTGGAATCAATTTTTAAAGTTTTTCAGTTCACCTTTTAAAAATGAGCAGGCATATTGGCACTATCTTAACTCCTCAGTTGAACTTTGAGGCCCTGTTCCATGTCCTGTTCTCTTCTTGACTCAATTATAGTAATTCATTATCTTTATGTTGTCTGGTGCTTTTATAGAGCTCAGCAGCTAGATTAATAACATGGACAAGGCTGTTCCATTATATTATACCTGACCTACACTATTTTCATTGTCATATTCAACAATGCATTGATGTTGATGTTTGATTCATTGCCTTTTAAAGATTAACCCTAATGAAAACTTGTGGTCGCTAAGCATCCTCTGAGTCTAGATATGAAGTTTTTAAATGGCTCCCATGTTTCTAATGGATCAAATGAAAATGCTGTATTGAAACACCACTGAACTTGGGGAAGCTTCCAAACTGAAATATGGCTTTGGATCTGAAGTTTGCAGAACAAGTACCTCTCTTGAGGACCCTTTGTTCTTAGGCACACATTGTATTCTGCCTTTTTAGAGACTGTTAAGAACACAATATGCTTTCTTTTTATGCCTGCTAACAGCGACCAAGTTTGAGGGGGAAGTGGTGTAATGGCCCTGTAACCCTAACCAGAACTTTCTCCATCAAGTGGTATCCTTACATGCACCCTTTGTAGACTTGCATCTCACTAGGATATAAATTCAACAACTCTTTTTCTGTCAGAAAAAATATAGCAATCCCCTCACATTACCTAAGCATTATTTCTAAACGTTGTGTGTATTCTTGCTTCTCTCCTTTCTTTTCCCTATTCTTTCCTTTTGTTAAATTTGTTCTAGTTCAGTGGTGATGCGTAGGGGGTGCAAATGCACCTCCTTAGAGTGCTGGTGCACCCCCTGACTGGCCACACATGCCACTTAGGTGAAGGGCGGGGGGAGCAGGCAGAAGCACCGGTGCCCCCCCTGCAGGCACTGGCCTATCGCTGCAGCCGCTCCTAGAAGTGGCCACAGCTACTCCCGGAAGCGGCTACAGAGATCAGCAGCAGTGATGGGCCATGGGAGGTTCCCCCGGGCAGAGAGATCAGCCGCAGGGGACCCTCCCCTGGTTGGCAGGATCGGATGCAGGGGGTCCCCCCCTCCTGGTTGGCAGGACTAGTCATAGCATGTGCACATGCCCCCCCCGACCAAGGTGGCACCAGTTGCCCATGTTCTAGTTTCTCTCTCTTACCTTCCAGTTGTTAATTTTAATTTTCCTACCACGTGCTCTTTGTTCTTACATGATTTTTTCCCCAAGCTGTATTTATTTCCCTCTTCCCTGGATGATTTTTCCCCTTCTTTTTCTTTCTCAGGTACCTTCACATCTATCCTTATATCATTGAAATCTTATGTGGAAAAAGGAGCTATTGATCATAATAATAGTAATAGTAATAGTTGTTGTTGTTGTCTTGCTGCCTGAATACATACCTGATCCTAGCCATCCTGCATGGGCATCCTAATTTTTTACTTGAAAATACCAAGTCACTAAGTACACTAGAGTTTGGGGGCCGTGGTATATATTTTATAAGTGACTGCGTCCAAGTACAAGTGTCAGTGATTGTCAGGCTCTCCCTAGCTTAGCCCAGTAAGGTTGCTGGGAACAAGCATTGCCTCCCTCTGTTCACCACACTTTTATCTAGAGCCTTCTGGCTACTGCTTATGCAGCAATCAGATGGTGTTCTAACCTTCCCCGTCTCTGTTTCTGATCTCTTCTTTTCTGTAGAGAGCTCCAGAAACTGCAGACTTTTGAATGCTAACCAGAGTTCCATCTACTTTCACTGCTGCTGGTGGAAAACGGTGAAGCTGTCAAGAATTGGAGCAATTTCAGTTTACTGCTTTTTGGGAAGGCTCCACATGCACAGACATTGGAACTACCCTTCTGTAAGTTCATGCAAGCGGTTCTGGATAAGTCTATTTTTGGCTAAAACTTAGAAGGTTTCTCCACAACAGTACGTGTAGAAGTTATTTTTTTGTTCATAAGTAGAGCCTAGGTTCACTCATGAAAGTTTCTAGAGATTGAATGGATTATTAAGTTCTGTTTTTTCCTGATCCAGTCCCTCAATATCTCACTTTCATGTGTACTGAAATGCTTCTAGGCCCAGTTCATGCAGAACCATTATAATCAGGATTTTAGATGTTTTCTCTGCAAGCGCTGTGGTATGAGAAAAAACACTGCTTTTTTTTTTAAACTGGTGCCATGTTTCTATGAAGTATCCTTAGAAACATTAAGCAAAGAAGATGTAATCATTTTATCTCTGGCTTGAGGTAATTTCTACTGCCAGATAATATTAGGAGTTGGATTCATGGATGAAAGGCAACACATTTTCTTATGTCTCTCAGCATTCAACTCTTGGCTGCTTAGGCTTTGTAAAACAGCTAGTAAGCTTTGGACATGATCTGAGCCTAGTCTTAGCAGAGCCACATTTGTCCTTAGATCATGCCATTTACAGAAGGCACTGACAGGGTGCCTATCGCCATGCTTGGGAGTGGGTGGGGGAGCATTTTAATTAAAGCGGTTGTCAGAGAACCACTCTAATTAAAATGCCTCACCGTCACATGTATTAAGCATCCCACATTTTAAAATGGCTGGGGGCGGGGGGTGCTTTAACTAAAGCTCATTCAATGAGTTTTAGTTAAAGTGCTGTCATGGCCATTTTGAAATATGGGATGCTTAATACACGTGACAGTGAAGCATGCTGGAGCATTCTAATTAGAGCATGTCTATAGGCACCCTAATGTACTAGGGATTTGATATTAGAGTTGGTGGATACATAGGAGAAAAATCCCAGTTTTCATTTTTATGCGCGCGCGCACACACATACACACACACGTTTACTTTTCTTTTTTTCCTGTTTTGAGGAAAATAATCCAACACGTGTGCAGTTGGCTGAAAAAAGGAAACATTCCCCTCCCCTAACCCCCAGATGTGCTAATGCCTGCTTTTTTTTTTTGCACAGATTGGAAGAAAAGTTCTCATATTCCCAACCAGTTTTGCATGGTACTTTGCTATTGGTTACAGAACTGATTTTAATAAGGTCTCACAGGTTATAGCTGGTATTGCCAGCATAACCCAAAGGCTGCAAGTGGGTGTTAAACATTCCCCTTCCCCACCCCTCCTTTATGTGCAATCCTCAGAGGACATTCCAGCCCTCAGCTTGACAGCCAGGCTTTTCAGCTCAAGCTTTTAGCTGTAGTGATCCCTGAGTCAGTCATGAACTAACAGTGGCTAAAATGGTGCCTGTCACTGCCATGGTTCTCTTAAGAATATTTTTGGCTAGCAAAGTGCATGCTGCTTTTAAGAAAGGAAGGCATGTTATCTGCATGTGTAGAGAAATACTTGGCATCCATTGTGGATTTCATGGGCCAGTAACACGCAGGATGTTAAAATATCCCAGATGGAATTTAGATTTGAACTCCACTGACCAAGAGACCGAGCACACCATGAAGTTACATGGGGATGTGAACACATTACTGCTGCTTAATGACACCGCAGGGCACCATTTCTGGTGTCCTAATGCAATTTTCCTTCCACCAGCTGACAAATCTCAAAAAGTGGCAGCCCCCGCTGGGCAAAGTTTCCAAGGTGGATCAAAACGTGTGCGTGCCCATGCAAAGCAGGCAATTTCTTTCACAAACAGGCACCGATGCGTCCAGTTATCCATTTTGCTTATGCAAATGCAAGTTTTCACAAGTACAACAGCTGTGCCAGTGCTGGGGCTGTTTCCACAAGGAGCTCAAATCGTTAACTAAAGAAGATGTGTCTTGTAATAACGCTCTGGGGAGTGCATTTCTGAGGGATGTCTCACACCGATAGCAGGATAAAGACACTCACACAGCCTTGAGCCTCACTACTCCGGTTGGGCAAAAACTTTGGCCGTGAAATCTGAGAGCAGGGGCCATTTTCAGCATTTGAGGGGGTGGGGCGGAAGTAAAATCTCTGAGGGGTGGAGGGGTCAAAACTGTGGTGTCCCTCTCTGCCCCTGAAACCCAAACACTTGGCTGAGTTTTGTGGGTGACTTTTTAACGTGTTCTTTTGGGGCTTTAGCTTTGCACCCTGCACAGCATTCCTCTACCCCCTCCAGCACAAACACTTGGCTGAGTTTTGCAGGTGATTTTTTAACCACATTTTTGGGGGGTTTTAGCTTTGCATCCTGCACGGCATCCCTCTCTGCCTCCTCATACCCAAACGCTTGGCTGAGTTTTGTGAGTGACCTTTGAACACGTTTTGGGGTGCTGCTTGGCAGGGAGCCTTCCTGCACATGGGAGAGGGGGGCTGGTTTTGAGCTGTCCCTCAACTTGGCTTCCTTTGGGAGGGAAAGTCATGCCTTCAGGTGAGTTCAGGCCCTTCCCCAGACTCCTCCCCCTCCAACCATGTATCTGTGTCACAGGAGAACTGCTCTTCTGACCTGGCTCAGTACCCACCAGACCAACGTGCAGCAGCTTTAAGCCCAGTTTATGGAAATGGGAGTCTCCTCCCTTGCTTGCTCTGAGAACCTTACAGCTGAGGGCAAGCAAAACTCAGGGGCACCCAAACCCCAAGCCCCCAGGCTTGGGCCTGCAAGTCAGATGCCTGCCAAAGGATTTGGAAACATCTGAAGCCCCAGGTGTGGGTGGAGGATGTTTGCCATTATGGTTCCAGACTCCTGGATTTGGAAAGAGCTTTGGCTGATTTGGCCTCAGACACAAATTTAAAAAAAAAGGGAAAAAAAGACTCTTCCCCCTTCAGCCCCTTCCCCCCTGCCTCTCAAGCCCCTCTCACTGCCTCTTCCCCCTCCACAGCCCTGCCGCAGGCTGAGCCCCCGGAGCGCCAGGCAGGACGCCTCGCGGCTCAGGTGGCCGCCCCTGGAGTGCGCCGCGCCCCCCGCTCCTTCCTCCTCCTCCCCCCCGGACTTTCCTATGAGGTCACCAGCTGCTGGCAGGCTCCTCCCCCCCGCATCCCCTGCATGATGCGGGCGCAGGCTCCGCCTCCCGGAGCGAGTCCGCTCCTCGCGTTCATTTCATTCCTCGTCTCATTCCGCACATTCTTAGCATCGCTCGCGCCGCACCAGCCCCGTGCAGCGCCCGGCCCGCCCCGCCGCCGGCGCGGGCAGTAACTAATCACTTGAAGGGCTTCCATAATCCTGCGCCCAACCATCTATACGGCCCGGCCCGACCTAGAGAAAAAAAGTGCAGGGTTAAAAATAAACACGGGGCTATAAATAGCCCCCCACCAGCCCGGGGGGAAGCTGGAAGAAGTTTGCAATTGCATTGCAAAGCGCTGGTGGTGGTGGTTGGCAAAGGTGGGGAGAGTGGCGTGGAGGTAAGTTTTGTGCGGGTGTGTGTGTGTGCGTGTGTGGCCGCTGCCGGGAGGGAGCTGCTTCCTTGCACATCTCCCTCTCCCTCTGCTTTGTGTGGCTGGGGAGGGGAGGGGGTGGGGGGCTCCTCTCTTTTATGCGCTTGGAGAGCTCTCTAGGTTGCTACCCCCTCCCCCCGCGCACCTCCAATCCCTGCAGGTGACCCGGGGAGGAGGTGACTGGGGGGGGTGGGGAGCAAGGAAGGGGACCTGGGGCGGGGGGAGAAGTTGTTTCCAATGGAGTTTTTGCTGCTTTGGGGTTTTAGCCAGAGCTGCAACAGGCGGCTGCTCTCTCTCCCTCTCCCTCTCCCTCTCCCTGCTCCTCGCTGCTGCTTTCACTTAGTTGCCTGACTCACTCTGCTGTGCAGGCTGGCGGGCGCGCTCCCTCCCTCCCTCCTTCCCTCCCTCACACACACACTCACACACTCTCAGGCACGCACAAATCTTTGGCATTTTTCACATTTTTTTTCCCCGGAGAAGCCAGAAGTTGGGCTTGCAAAATCAAATCCAAATCCTCCTCCCCACCCCCCGTCCAAAAGACCCCAAACCAAAACAACCCCCGCAAAAACCCAACTCCCCCAGCCTCCCCCAACGCCGGGCTGTGCAAAGAAGTGGCTCCATGTGATCCAGAGAGCCATTGGGTTTGGTGCTTGGAGTTTTGTTTGCCCCCCTCCCTCCCTTCCTCACCCCTCTCCTCTCTTCTCCTTTTTAAAAAAATTTATAAATCTTTTCCTCTTTAAAAAAAAAAAAAAAAAGATGAAAGAAGGAATGTTCTTTTTTGCTGCTTCTTCTCCTTCTCCAGAGCTGCTGCTGGTTAATTGCACATTCAAGTGGAAAATTTTCGGGAGTCAGCAGAAACATTGTATCCAAAAAAGACAAAGTCGCAGTGGCAACAAAACCGAGGAGCTTGTCCCTGGAAAACTTCCTTTCGGTAGGAACCCGAGGGTTATTTATTTATCCTGACCGTTTTCAAGAGATCTGTTATACAGCTGGCCCCAGTGCTTTTCCAAAGGGCCAAGTCGCAGCCTTTGTTCAGGGGAGTAACCTTTTTGAAAGGAAGTCCACTTTTCAAAGGGGAGGGGGGAGGGCAAAACTTCCAGTGAAGCTTCAGGGAAGAAAAGGCAAACCCAGCAACAACAAATAAATATTCCATAACAAGAAGAAATTTAAAAAAATAAATAAAAATAAAAAAACCCTTCCGATGAGACGGAAAGAAATCACTTGTGTGCACATCCATCAACCAAAAAAAAAGAAAAAAAAGTTCAGGCTTCTACTTCTGTTAAATCCCATTCCTGATTCTTTTTTCGCCTGCTCTCTTGCAATCTGTTTCACGTTGAATGGCGTTACTGTATAAAAATATTTATGAAACAATGAAATTGCAGCCACCCGGGCTTCTCAGGAGAGTTGTTAACTTATTAGAAACAAGTGCCTGCCTTTGATAGGAAGAAATGAAAAGTGACCTCAATAACTGCTGCAAAGTTAGGGAGCAGTTATGCTCCACGTTTTCTGAATGTAGGTGGCTCCCAATATTTTTTTTTTTTTTTTTTTTTAACTGTTCATAACTGAGCACCATCTGGGAAAAGGAGGGCCGAGAAACCTGTCAGATCTCCCTGACGTTTTCTGATTTAAAATATACATGTGAAATCCAAGCTGACATGGTAGAGAGTGGCAATGCAGCTGTATTGCTCTTTCAGGAGTGCATAGCCCACCTACACCATACATTGGTAAAGTTTGGAAACATACTGTTCCTTTTTAGTTGTTTTATAGAGATTGGTGAGATGGGATTATTTAAAAACTACAGCTGCATATTTGTTTGCTCAATATTCTCATGTTATAAAAAAAAAAGTACTGCTTATTTTTACAAAGTCAGTCTTGATATGTCATTGTGTATATAACTGAAAATGCATCTTATGGAAATATTCAGCTAAACAGCAGACAACATTATATGATCTTCAGTATGAGCACAAATGTATCGCTAGGATCAGGATTATTATTGGATCAGGATTTAACCTCAAATAATGCAGGATTGTTCATAGATTCCTAGATTTGGAATGTTTCCCCAGAGCATATAGCGTAGTGCCATCTCTGTAAATAGCAAATACCATTACAGGGGCATTAGATTCTACTGGGAATGGTGTAGTACTATTAAATATGATAAAAAGCTCAGTGTTAAATTATTTTTGAGGTCTGTATGTATTTAATTTCAATTTGAAATCCTAGATTTAGTAATATAGTGAGTATTCATAAAGAAGTGAAATTGAAGGGTTTTTATGTGGGAGTATGACATGACATTTTATAATTTAGGACTGTTTCAAGAACGTTGCTTTTTTAAAGAATCATGTTTAAACGTGCACAGTTTTTATTAAGTATTTTTCATTTTTGTTCATGTAATGCCTATTTTTCTCTGTAATGACTTAAAGTTTGGTCATAATGTGTTTTCTAATAGGGACAATTATGTGTTTTATATCAGCTGATTAAGGAGAGAGGTTTGGGATATAAATGGTGTGCCTCAGTTTTTCTTCACATTAGTGTAGGAGTACCAGTGGCAAGTACTGTATTGTGAAATGCATAATAGACATATTGGAAACAAGATTTTAAATAGTTTATTTAGGTGATGATGTTTTTTTTAACATCAGGAAAAACAAACTGAAACAGACCTTAATATTCAACATATGACCTGACTTTATGAATTCTTTGTCGATCTGAACCCAGAATGTAGCTCACATAGAATGTACACAAGAAGCAAGCAGAGAGAAATTCTGATTTCATGTGATCCTTCTGAGGACAGCATCAGTTTAAGGAAGTTTAATTAACAGTGGAAAGGGATAATTTAAACATCACTGTGAACTGGACCTCAGTGAATTTTCAACTGAGACTGTATTGTGATGTGTTTGTGTATGTTTGCACGTGCGTACGTGTTACGTGCTTGGCATAATTTGAAACTAGTAGTTTTTTCAGTTTTTTACCAGAAGTTTTTGCTTGAGTGAAAAAGTTATATTCAGCTGAATTGTATTTGGAGAGGTGGGGGGAAAAAAACTTTGGATTTTTTTTCAACTAATTAGGATAGGTAAAATTACAGGGAATCTCTCAAAATCCAATAGACTAGAATAATAGCATAGCTTTTTAATGCTACAGAGAAAAATAAGTATAGGAATGACAACTCTTAATTAATAAAAAAAAAAACAACATTAAAATAACTTTATTTTTGGAGTATAATTGTTAGTTTATGACCTTGAAAGTCAGGATGGCTATTCAGTTCATAGAAATAAATGATATTGTATTAAAGTTTCTGGGATTATTTACAAACTATTCCATTTCTGCATTGAATTTTGAGTGTGTAGGTGTGTGGGGGAAGGTTACCTTACAATTTGTGTCCCTCAGAAATTGCCTTTTGAATGCATGTTTTTGAGATGCATCTACTGACGCATATATACATGCGCAAATATGGCTTTTTTTCCTAATTTGGTCCTCTTCCTGACGTATTAATTTTATGTCTAATACAAAATGGCGTGATAGAAAACAAGTATTTGTTTCTAAAGTTATGCTATTATTTTAGGACTTAAATATTTGGAAGACAAAGTCCTTACTCAAGTTAAAGTCAATGAGATGACTCACACAAATAAACATTTGCTGGATTGAATACTAAGATATATACAGCATATGCTTTATATATAGGGGTTTAATATGATACTTCATGTCTAAAGAAGGTAACGGATACATTTGTACATCTTGTATAATTATGATCAGTTATATATGATACCAAATTAAATTAAAAAATAAGATGATATGAGCAAGGGATCCAAGTACTTGCCTGTCTCATCGCATCATTATAAAACTCAAAAAAACAAGTTTCTGTTAAGTTGCTCATTCAGTCTCTTAAGTTATCCACAGCAAATGCAGAGGTAAAGTTGGCCTCTGAGTTTCAGAGAAACTGAACTTATGTAGATTTCTGGATTTACATGAGTGTAAGCAAGAGTATATCTTGGCCCTCCACTGTAGCACTGAAATCTCCAGTTCCTCAAAGGGCTTTGTAAATAATAGATGTATTTTTGTGGACCAAAATGCATGGTATTTAGGACATAATTGCCATTGGTCATTTTGTGGTAATTTGCTGTTAAGGTACAGTAATTTCCTATTCTAAAACTTAAGTCAGTCTTGACAAAACTTTTGTCTAACTTGAGAAATAAATCAGTTTGCTAAGAAGAAACTGCATGTTGCTTTTAGAGATTTTGTTGAAGTGTACACAAGTACTGTACTTAAACTATACAGCCTGTGCTGCAAGGATGGATTAATTACATTATTTTTTGGTAAAGTTGGCAGATTCTAGCCACACTAGGGGCACACTTTTTTTCTAAAAGTAAAAAGATCTATAATACATTTCCCACTTCAAGGATTTATCTTGGTCATTGTCTTTGCTCAAATCTCCTTTTGACTCTTGTGTGGAACAAGGGTAGAATATTATTTCCTGGTTAAAAATTTGTGGTTGGTTTCTATGATTGCTCATTTCCAAAATGGAAGAGAACTAAAAGACAGCTACTTCAACATTTTGAGATGCTAATTTCACATGCTAACACACATTAATCACTTAAAATACTTATGGATGGAACCCTGATGATTTATTCTCCCAATAACTTTGTCTTTAGATGAAATCCTGTTTCCACTGAAGTCTATGCACACCTTAGAGTTGACTTTGATAGGGCCAAGATGTCATTGATTATGCTGATACGTTGTTAATACAGCCCAACTGGTATTGGTTTTAAAGACAAAGGATCACTAGACCAATTTTATCAAGCACAACTTTCTGTTCATTTCAATGGAGAGTTCTTTTATAATTCTGTGCCATAATCTGTTTCATAATAATTAATTTGATTAAATATCTTACACAGGAAGTGTCTTCCTGTCCTACACCGATCAACTCATTTTGTACCACATACAATTATTTGTTGGGTGCATTTTTGTAGACGCATCAGGAGCACTACGAAAATCTATTCAGAGTATGAAATGTTTAAGGAAACTTCCATAATCACTGTAGAGATGCAGATCTTCTTTCCCAGTTTCTCCAAATTATACCAAGGTTCCTCAAAGGCAGCCCAATTTATTTTGGAGCAGGTCCAATAAAAGGTATTGCCTACAACTACTTGTTCTTTGTTTCTTAGTCTTTGTTTACTGGAACAACATGATTAGCACTTCTACATCCTGTTGTACAGTTCCAAATAGCCTTCTTAGATTTCTAGCTCTTATTAGCTCTTCATTAGACATTTTAATCTGTGGTATTATATGTTGTAGCAGAATCGCATGAATACAGAATGTAAGTCCGTTTACTAGAATATCCCTGGTCTCAGAAGATAATGTAGAATTGCAGTGTGCTTGGAAAAAAAAGTTTAGGATTCTGCGAAAAATTATGAAAATGCTATTGACTGGGAATCTAAAACAGTGATGAATGCAGTTGTTTTTACAGATACGTAAACTGAAAACTGCTGCTAATGATGGGAAATGTTAATTATGTGAGAACATATTGAACTTATATTCTCTGGCATGAACTTTTTTTAAATGCATCAACTGTGCTGCCTTTTATGCGCACAGCTTTCTAATTATCATAATTCAGTACAGCTCTGGCTTTTGGAAGGAGTTCAAGTGCAATCTCAACTTAACATGAAAGGAGAATTAAAAAAACTGAGAATGTTCAAGAACAATTTGAAAAGATAATCTAAAAGTGCTACATATTTAGTTGGGTGTAAGTCAGAAAATATATAACTGGTTACCAAAGCAGTTCAGATTATTAAACTGGGCAGTTATCTATTTTTGTCATTATGTCTTTTATACTCCTACAAACATAACTCAAGACACATAGTTTATAATTGGATATACTGTGGACTGCTTTCCTCCATATTGGTAAAAAGTGTTTTTTATTTTGTCACAGTTCTTGAAATAAGTCCAGTTGGTGAATTACCATATTGTCATAAAAGAGAGAATTTCTGAACACAGAAGTAACAAAAAATAATTGCAGCATTTAAAAAAAAAAAAAAGAAAGGAAGATATATTCATGATTCTTCAGTGTAAACCAGATGTGATTCTGTAGTTTATACCAACTTCCCATTGTAAATCATTCTTACCTAGCACTATTCACACCTTTCCTTTGTAGTATTGAGGTAGTAAATTCCATTTTTTTCTAAAACCTTCTAAACTTCTTAAATG
This sequence comes from Crocodylus siamensis, assembly GCF_052110815.1. Lineage (NCBI taxonomy): Eukaryota > Metazoa > Chordata > Crocodylia > Crocodylidae > Crocodylus > Crocodylus siamensis. The sequence goes on from NC_143396.1 coordinate 193,954,638, forward strand.
AGAGAGGAAAATAACTTTAGTTTAGCTTAAATTTGAATGATCCTTTTACAGGGTTTTTTGTTTGCTTTGTAAATGATCAAAGCATCAGTATTTTTTCTGTTTGTCAGGTTTCAAGCATAAAAAGGAAAAAACAATCCAAGTTTCAGAAAAAAATTTTCTCTCTTTTTTTTTTTTTTTATTACAGTACATGCTACATTGCTAAAATGCAAAGAAAGCCCCAGTGAAACAAAATGACTTCATCTGAGCTGGCACTTAAGAGCAGAATTCACTTCCATAGTGCTGAAATAAAAGAAGCCAAGTGTTTTAAATAGCCACTCCCCTAGGCCAGAGTGTTTTTAGAAAAGCTCATTGTCTAGATTTGAGCTGTAGCAGTATGTCTGCCTCTGTTAAATCTCCCAAACCAGACAGCTCGATTTCTAAAGTTGACATCTGGTTTACTCTTTGTTCACCTGTTTAAAAAAAATGCAAATAGACGAGCACGCCATTGCCCTAGAGCTCTAAAAAAAATGCTGTTGACAGTTTGTCAAATAGTGCTTCCAGTCGAAGTCTGCAGTAGCCTATTGTTAGGCCAGCAACAGGCAACAGAAGTTGTGGCACCATATGGCTAGTATATGCTTCAGATAAGCTATCTGTTAATTTAGCTTATCAATAGTGTTCTGATATGCTTAATGTTTGAATCGCCAACCACTATGGCCTTGGGTATTTTTGGTGCCAAATTATTCCTTAACATTATTAGGTGGCACAATTATTCCCTTGGTGGAATTTCTCTTCATTCATCTCGGAGGTGCTGCTAAACAATGATGCTTGTTTTTGGAATTAGCCAGTGCATTCTTTAAGTTGTTATTGTTGTTATCTGTTAGGATACCGTAATTTAGGAGTAGTGCTTTTATTTTTAAAATAAGAAGATGCTAGATGAGATGAGCTGTTAGAAGAAAAAGGAAAATTCATGTAGGTCAGAGAGAGAGAGCAGAAAGTTGGGGGAGTCCCAGTTAACAAAAAAAAATTGTGCTTGGAGGTAACCATTTACCTAGGAGGGAAAGGAAGTAAGTATGTTTTTCTTCAATTATGTACAATTTCCTGTTTATTTAAAAAACTATTTTTCCTACCACTGTATTACCATTTAATATACTACAAAAACTCTGAAAACAATTTCATTTTCCACATCCCTGATTTCACCTTTAGTATTAAAACAAATCAGCCTTTCAAAATTCATTAATATTAGGATTCAGACTGTGGATCTTTTGAAGAACATTTCTTTCTGAATAGACTGAAAATCTCCTGTAAGACTCTGGGAGCTCTTTCATTCCCCATTTTTGACTGGATTCCATCTTGTAGCAGGAAAATACCAATTGTAAATAAAGTCTTCCATTCAAAGCTGGGTGGATGTCCTCAGGGTTGGATCTTTCTGCATTGTTCTCTGACCTTGTCACACATTCCTCTCCTGCTTCTGCCTCCCCAACTCTCTTTTTACTTAAAGGGCGCTGTGTCTTTCTCGGTCTTCTCTTTCCTGTCTTCTCTGCTCTCATTCTATATACATTTCTTTGCTTTTAAGCATCTCTTTATTAGGCACTCTTTCCTTCAGGTCTTGTTTTATGTGTGCTCGTTACAGTTCTCACTAATCACTCTCATGTCATCTCCATCTGGTTTCTTCTACCAATCATGACTGCATTGTATCTCTTCTTTACTAACAATGATTTTTTCTATGTATGTTTTAATTGGTTACGTAACATCTTTGGTACCCATGACACATCAGTGATTCACAAAAAGATGAAAGTTGTGCCCAGAAAAGGTTACACTTCACTTAAAACTGCTCCATGGCACTGCTCATTCATTTCTAAGGAAGATGAAGTTGAAGAGAAAGCTCATGTTCATTATGCTTGCTGTAGCAATTTAAAAACAATCATCCATGCTTAAAACCAATTTTAAGTAAGGATGGGTTTTATGACATGATATGGATTGAAAATGCAGAAAAATGGGCAGCATTTATAGACCAAATGTGGAACAGTCCAGAACACCTGGGCAATGCTAGCCCCACCAAATACCTGGGCTCTAACTTGATCTGGACATATGCAGGTATGAGAACATAGTGCCTTGTCTGTATCCTGCTGGCTGAGGCCCTTCCAGGGAGATTTATTTGTACCATTAGGATTTATGATGCTGACATCTTTGTATTTAGAACCTGGATTAGAAATCAGCAGCCCATTTAAAATGATCTACTAAACAGTGCTGGTAGTATAGGGCTTGTTTAGTCAGGCGTTGTAGGAGCACTCAGTATCCTTTAGCTTAGTGCTGATTTAACCAGTGGTCAATCTCCCTTTCCATATGTGTGTGTGTGTAACATATGGAGGAGGAGTTTTGAAAGGGAGGTAGGCTCTTAATATCCACCAAAATATTTGAAAATCTTCTTGAAGTTATTTGTCAGGTATAGATCACGTCAGTATGAAAGTGCTTGGAGGTGAAAGGCCCTCTAGGCAGTTTTTAGTCCACTGACCTATCTAGCCATCATCCATAATGAGAATGGACATCTTGGGCTGATGGCACTGTTAAAATGTGGAAGATCTGTGTGCTTAACTCAGTAAGATATGTCTTTCATATGGTTTGATTTTTATGGTTAAACTTTAGAACCCATAAATTTTTAGTTGATTTGCTATCTGTTTAAATGGGTTTTCCAAGCCCTTGCTTATGTGTACTTTTTGTTTTGCAGTAGGAAATCTGTTGCACCGAAGCATATTTTTCTCTTGTAAATTTACTATAATTTATTTATAGTAATTCCTTTCATCACTCCTTGGAATATTTAGTGCATGCCTATCAATCAGTTATTTAATATGCATCTGAAAGGGCATAATTTAAGGACTATGTAAAATATCAAGTTTTATATATCCAGTTCCTGTGGATAAGAGCGATATATGTAGCAAAGCAATGCTGCATAAATTGCTTGATCTCACAAAATCTTAAAGTCATGCAGAGAAGGATTGAAGAGCAATACAATTATCATAATTAATATGCTTGGAAAATTAACTGATATTCTGACCTGTGAAATTTTGGAACCAAATTAAAGAATCCTTTTTTCTTTTGTATTTCTTTTTTTTTAAGGTAGCAGACTGCTTTTAATGGTCCTTCTGTATTAAGGAAAGTACAGTATTGTAGTTTGTTTATTTCTGGGCATGCAATACAGGGTGAAGAGCCTGCAATTCAGCTAGCAAGGCCTCTGTGCCCTGAGGTAAACTCTATTTCACAAAGGGAATTTTGATTATGGTCTGCTGCTCTGTAGCATAGTGGAGGCTTCAAGAGGCAAGTGGTAAATGCTACCAAAGAAAAAGCTGGATTGGAGCCACTGACGTCATCTAAGTAAATCTGCTGTAGGACTATAGCCATAAAATGACTGCCAGCCACTGAGTGCACTTTGGCCTTTTCTTGTCAACTGTTTTAACTGCTTTTTTTTTTTTTTTAAGCAACTTGCATTTTGTTTCTTTTTTACGTTAGTCCTGTGCATGCTGAAGTGTATAAATGCTAAGGATCCCTTCCCCCTCCCCCTTCATCCTTAACCTGTACATCAGCATGAGAGTAGCTACAGATTGCTGTTCAAAAATTAAAAAGTAAACCAGTACTTTTCCATACAGGAGGATAGTAGAATTAAGCCTCCCTCTCCAGCCATTTCTTAGGTAAGAGGCTGGCAGTTCAAGTTACAGCATACTGATGAGATTTTTGTTACAGGCAAAAACATTTTGATATGTTAGAAGCTATGCTTTCTTCTGTAAATTCTATTAATTCTGTATTTGCACGAAGATGCATATGATTTCAAGAGCTGAAGTTTCAGTGTGCTGGTACAGTAGTCATTACATTAATACTCATCATTGCAGTGGTGATCATTCCATGAAAATGGAACTTTTCCCAATTTATTGTTACCAGCTGGTCTTTGATTAGACATAGTTACATAAATCATGTGCATCAACAATAGCAACAGTAGAGTTTGTTGATTAAAATATGGCTGTAGATATTTTTGTACATGGGCGTATGACATCTAAAAATATATTTGATATCCCACCTGTCCTCCACTTCGGGGAAGGTTAGATGTGACAGGATTGCAACAAAGATATTATGTTTTGATTGGGGCTTTTGAATTCAGTTGCACTAGTCTCTTGGAAGTATAACACATTTTTCCAACAAATTTCAGAGGCTTTTTTAATAGAGTGTGTATAGTGAAAATGGTCATGATTTGTTTGGATAATATTGTACCATTAAAATTATATTTTAATTTATTTAACTGCTTTTTACTTTAAAATAGAGATTAAGTGTTACTCAGACTGGTTTTAAAGTCAGTGAGTCTTATGATCAGAAATATATTAAAACCAGTATCTTATCCGTGAATCATTGGATGAGTCAGTTCCTGAAACCACTACAAGCCTCACAGTTCTTGGCTACAACCAAAAGCAGGAAATCCAGGCTTCAATAACTTCCTTTCCCAGTACTGGCTATAGCAGTGTTAGTGGTTAGTATATGCTGCTTTTGTAAGCAATAGGAAGATGTATGTCTGAGGAACAAAGACACTCAAGTCAATTTGCTGAAACTGTTTATAATTTGTGGTCTTGATTTGAATGTCAGGATATATTGGCATATACCAGATTCTGTGCTGCAATATACTTTTCCAGCAGTAAAATTAAAAATATGAAGTACCGTGAGCACAATATGGCAAGCTTTTTTTTAAAGTTTTTGTTCCTGAGATTGTTAGCATTACAATCCAATGAATGAATAATAATAGAGAAAGTAAAGTTGAACTCTCTGAGCAACTTAAAATGTTTACTATTTTGTTTTATTCTTATGTAACAAACTTTTTTATTGTTTCAGTGTTCTGAAAGAACTAAAAAGAAAACCAAACAAACTGGAATCCATAAAACAAAAATACATGTTTTGTTTTCCAGTCTGTCTGTTTGCTGCAAAGAGTATTCTCTTCTCATAACCAAGGACACACTGATTGTTTTTATCACAGTACAGTCTTCTTGGCTACAGAATTTCTCCTGAGTTTCTGTACTATTGCAGTGCATACTACAGCATGTGTTTAAGTGGATGTATTTTTTACCTTTCTGGGCTAACATGGCCAAGCTTATCTTTGGTATAGCTGCTGCTCTTCCTGCAATTGCATTAGGAAAGAAATTGACCCATTATGTTTTTCTTAAATCAGATACTTTGGTATCGTGTATTTTTGCTTTGATTCATGTAAACAATGAAAGTAATTAGCATCACAGAAAAGCCAGCAGCTACCATCTTTAATTATTCCTCTTATTCTTCTTTCTGTTTGTCCCAACCATAATAAATATATGATAAAAGCATGGAAAGTAAGAGGTTAATTAGGTGTTGCATAAAAATCTAAGCTTCTGATAGTGTTTTGATGGTTACTTGGCATATGCAGCAACAGTAAAATACTACACTGATTATTAACAAAAGTTAAACCATGCTGCTTGTTAGAAACAAGTCAACAATGCAAGTATCTCTCTCAAATCAGTCTCTTAAAAGAAGTATTCAGAGTTCTTAACAGGTTACTAGATAATTAGCTGGAATCTTTTTGCTTCAGGTAATATGTAAATAAACCTATGAAAAGCATTCCAGGGACTGGGTTTTTGACTGATGTAAATCGGTGTTGCTGTACTGATCTTCATAGAGCTATAGCAATCTACATAAGCTGAGGGAAACACTGTACTACTAATGTGTATCAGTCTCAAATCTAAAGGATGTCGAGCACTATACAGGAGGGATGTATGGGAGGAAATTGGCATCAATTTTAAATGAGGTCTTGGCTCTCGATTCCCTTAATGGGAAGTTTTTGTTCTAGAACAGTTTGCTTAGTAGTTCCTGCTTCTCTTTCTGCCTCGAATTACCACTACCCTAGAGCAGTGGTTCTCAATCTTTTTTGTACTAGGACCCATTTATAAATGTCAATGGCCATTCTTAACCCAGTGTCCCTCACTCTCAACCCACTGCCCCCTACTCCCAGGCTCCAGCCCCCCCCAGTATGTGGGGTAGGAGGTGAGAGTGTGGAGCATGGGGGCCCCAACAGCCCCTTGCAGACTGGAACTCTGCCAACATGCAAGAGAAAAGCCATGGTTTCCCACATTTTTCTCCTCTAAAGGAGAATCCATTTTTAAAGTTTCTTGATCCATTTTTAAAGTTTGTTTATGACATTTTCATATATTCTTGCGACCCACTTTTTGGTCGCAAGCCACAGGTTAAGAAACACTACCCTAGAGTGCCTGGATTAGGGTAGTTCATCCTCCAAATTCAAATAATGTTGGTGTCTTTGAGGGATAGGTGGGGTTGTGGGATGTCATAATCTCTCTCCTATAGCTTCAGTTCCTAGCCTGATGGTGTCATGCTCCTTTTTCTGGTTGACAGTTCCATTTTAAAACTGTTGGTGGAGAAACTGCTGCTTAGGCTGGTGTGGTGCAGTCAGGTGTCTCAAGGAGGTGCAGTGTAGTGCCATCCTGTTGTCAACCCTGGTAATTTTATAGCTCCATCTTCGGATGGGCAGAATGTAGGCATTATGTAAATAGTCTTCACATGGATTTCTCTTGGAGAGAACATCCAAGCCAAACAGATTTGTCACTGTAGTTCTACCAGGATTTCATGGATAAAAATGAAGGGGATATACTCAAGTTACCATATTTTCTTGCATACAACATGTACCTTGCCCTCCCCTCCCCTCCCCTCTGGCCATGTCCAGAAATGCTTCTCTCCTGGGAGGGCTGAGCAGCTCTCATGCCTAAGCCTTGTCAGGTTCTACAAACTAATTATTCTGATAGATGTTCTCAGGGCACATCTACTGTATTAGACTCTGCATGAAATACAGTAGTATTTGCCACTTTGCATCAAAATACAGCTGCAGTAGATGTTTGGAGTTGTGTCCCTCTTTTTATCTAATAGCTTTACTGATATAGAATGTAAGAGATGAGTTGAGTTCCATTTGTTACCAAAAAACTTCAAATCTACGTCTGTTGAATATATTAACCACTAGACCATGGGCTCTTCCTGTGGCTGTTTGGACACTCTCCACTCCTCCTTTGGAAGCTGTTCAGTTGTGCAGAAAAAGAAGTAAAGATTAATTGGGAGGGAGAGAAAGAGGGAATTATTATATTGAACTCATTCACCTGTGTGGGAGTGCATCCACACATGCAAGTAATATGATGCAAGAAACTCTGAAGCACTTTGAGCTGGAATGAACTGCTCCCAGATTCAGCATCTACATATGTATCCGGGACAGCAGCAAGAAAGGTGGAGTTAATTAGCTTACAGATCCTTAAAATCGACGTATGTGTAGACAGTGATGCTTTAGTGAGGAGCTAACTAGTCAACTCTGCAAAGTGCATGCATGGATGCACCCTGGAAGTAGTTCTGGTTTTAGTCCCTGTTCCACGGATTGTTTGCATTTCCCTTCAGGCAAAAGAAATAATTTAATTCCGGTCTCCTACAACTTGGGTAAATGCTCTGTTGCCCCCTTTCCCTCCCCCGCCCCCATCACTTCCCCCTTCTTCCTGTGTTTTTAAGGGTACGACTGACTTTTCCTGTTGAAAGAAAGCTGAGGGTGCCAGGCTGTGAATCCCAAGTAGAGGGGAAGTACCTTCCTGCTGCTCAGAATAAAGTACCCATTGCCCAGTCTTAATTTTCTTTTGGGTAGTATAGTAGCTTCCTGCTCATCCTGGTGTTTTTCCTGGATCCTATTCTGAGGCACCTAATTTTATACCTGTCATAAGAAAGACTGGGATGAGCATACTTCTGTGGGGACCAGGTGCCTCCTTGCTGTGGTGTTCAGCATCACGGTACCCAAGTCCTTTATTGGATTTAATTTACTGATAATGCTGTATATTTCACTAAGAAAGATGGTCTCTGCTCCACTAATGAGTACTGCTTGTGGATTTCTTTTATTTAAAACTGAGCAGAACAGAATAACACTGGAGTTGCACAGGATCAAAGAGCACATTAAAGGGCTTTTTGTGTGTTTGTGACCACAAGAAGGGCAATTTTCTCCTGTTAATCAGGGTTAAACAACTGATTGTTTAAAAAAAAAAAGAATTAAAAACACCTATAAGTAAAATAAGGATCATGTTTCTACTTTGATGTAAGTTTAGAAGTAGGTTATAGTCATGTCTCGAAAAGCTTGTTTGCCTTTTAATTATATGTATAGTAAGGATGTTAGAAATTATTTAATATCTGCCCCCCCACCCCTCCCAATTTAAGGGAGTCCAATGTCAGAATTTCAGCGTGCAACTTTCCAGGTACATTTTTGTCTATGATAGAAAACACTATTTAAATATGTCCAAATTGAGCATTTTTGTGTTGGATATTGATCTGAAAGGTAGTCTAGTCTATCAAATCAATATGGGTTTCAGTTTGGGATTAGAGGCCTGGGGCTTTGAATTGCTCACTGTCTTGTAGACAAAGTCATCAGTGGCCAGTGACTGATTCATTAATTAAAATCAATTTAAAGGGATTTGGAAGCCTCATGTAACAGATTATCTTATTAACAGCATTGAAAAAATGTAGTGTGATCAGCAAGGAATGCATTGCTTGGGAAAAATATATAACATTATTTTATGGGAGATTTTTCATGAATTACAGCTGCCTGGAGTGATTTATGCAAATGGAAGTGCCTTGCTTAAATCCAACATTAAACAGACTCTTCCTGTTGAACATGTTTTTTATTTTTAGTGAGCCTCCTCCAAAAGACTTGCCTTTAATCTTAATGTGTGTGCATGCGCATGCGTGTGTGCACTTGTATACATGTATTCATGTCTACAAAGACACTTAAGTATTGCCTAGGTTCTGAGATATTCTAATCCTTGAAATTTCATGAAAGGCTCCTCTAGAAAAAGGAAAACATTCCTGGGTTTTTTTTTCTTTCTTTAAAATAAACCCTCCAAAACTCAACAACAAAAATCTTGTTCAAAGTTACTGAAAACAAAATTACAGAATGAACATCTAATACCCCTTAACTCATGCTCTACCAGTGTAGCCATACTATCTAGAGAAGATGCTTTGGACAGGTGGAAGAGACGCATGAACAGATAGGGGCCATTGCAGCAGTGAAAGTGCTGTTAAGATGTCAAAAGATGCTATAGTGGTAGTGGCTGGAGGGTACTTTTCTCTTTTCTTTCCTATATTAACTTTCAGCACAGTGCACTACGTTTTTAAAAAATTAATTTTCTACTTCGCAATCTCCAAGATGTTCCTACAGGTAGTAGTGAGCGTTATAAATTATGAGGAGGAATCAAGGAGATTCAACACTTCTCCCAGTAAAATCAGTGAAAGTTTTTTGGTATTGACTTAACATCAGTGCAGACCTGTAACCCAAATGGGCAATTATTCTAAAATTTTTCAGCAATTTCAACAGTAGCTGCTTTATCCAGTCTATAACTTGGAAGATTTTAATCTGCATTTTCTTGAAATGGTGCCTTTGTATTTTTAATGAATAGCCTTTTCCCCTAATCTATACTTACTTTGCAATTGAAGTTAAGGGGTGAAATTCTTGCCTTACTAAAGTTGGTGCCAAAACTCCAGTGAGTTTGGAGTGGAGAGGCAGGATTTCACCAACTTCTTTTGCAGATGAGATGTATTAGAATAACTTCGTTTTTTAAGAGAGAAGAGTAACTTTTTGTTTCCAGCTGACATGTTTTGAGAGAGGTTTTTTTTTCTTCAAGCAATAACTCTATATACACCTGCAATAGCTCTCAGAAATAATTCATCCAGTGCCAAATATTGGTAGTGTGTACTGTTCTATAGCATTACTGTCTTTTGCATTATGGAGAGATGCAAGCTCCTTGGAGTTAGAGTTGACACTGTATTTTAAATGTAGATCTGACTTTTGACTGCACTTTGCCAGGTTAAATTGATCTGCCTGAAATAATAAAAGTGCTATCTCTACGACAGTTGAAAACATAGGTACAGTTGGAGAAAAATTGAAAAAGATGCATGGGAGATCTCATTTCTTCATCTGCAAACTTAGCATAATGCTTACTGACTTTCTTCATAAAGATATCTAGCTAATGCTCCTCAACTGATTCACTTGTACTCTTATTTTTGGGCATAGGAGGTGTGGAAGGAAAGATAGTTTCCTACTCATTAGTCCAGCACCTAACAGTGCTAACATTGTGTGGCACCCCACAGCACTCTTGAGGATCTCAAGGCACCCTGGTTGAGAATCACTGAGTTAGTGGGAGGAAATCTGGAGAAGCAGTAGGCATGTTCAGCGAAAAGTTTACTTATAGCTACCAGCAGAATTCTTCACTGAACATGTGCAGTTTCCAAAAGCACACACTACATATACAATCTGTTGCACCAGCTAAAGAGCTGACCAGCTCCTTTCTCACTTCTGGATTTCTGACCTGAGGCAGTCGCATCTATGTGCAGTAAGGTTGTCATGGGAAAACTGACACAGAAATGACATGATTTCTGTGGGAGACACTGTGGCTGTCTGGGTTAAGCATGAGTCTGGAATCCTAGAAACTAGTATTCAGATCTTGGTCCTGCTTAGCTCTTTCATGGATCACTTGAGTCTCCACATTTCCCTATCTGTAAAATGCAGATATTGTGTTCCCACCAGGTATGACTAATATGTGTTGTTTTCTGTGGGGCTTCCCAATTTCAAAGCAAAGTACAAATAAGTATTATTATTAATGTTAACAATGATTATTTGTTATTATGTGCTTGTATCTTGGGAAGGGGCTGAGATAATTTTGGGCTATAAGGATTGAGGAGGACTGGGAGGGTCATGTCTACATTGCCTAAGGGCTGTTCTGGGGAATGCTGTGGTGAAGCATGGCACATTTGGCCTGTATGTGTTATTTCTTGAAATGGATGTAATATAGCACTGGGCATATGCCAGTAAGTGCTTCTGAATGAGAGAGGTATTGATGGAAGCCCAGTGGCAAGTACATCTGTTTGGGGGGGATAGTGCATGCAGAATGGGCATACCAGACTTCATTGTGGCACTCCCTAGTGTGGTTTTCAGGCAGTGTAGATGTGCCCAAAGGGTCTAGGGGAGGGATATATTGGGCCACGGCATTTTCTACAGAATTAAAAATAGAAGGCGATGGAATGTGCACAGGCTGTCAGTCAAGCTTTTGGGCTCCACTGCAGCAGTAAACTTAGACAGACATTGTCCCAAGGACACCTAGCAAGTCACTGGCAGAGAATGGCATAGAACTTCCACTCTTAACATTTACTAGTAAATAGAAAGTGCACAGCTTTTTTCAGCTACTTCACCTTATATTTCCAATTCTAGGGTACCAAGAACTACAATTTCAATTAAATGACTTTCCCCAGTCAAATTTATATGGTAGAATTCCAGCTAAAGGGAAAGGACATTGTTGGTGAATAGCTTTTAAATGGCATACTGCATAACCCTGCCATTATGACTTAAGGGAATATTTTCAATTCTGCATTTGACTATACTGTGAATCTTAGTAACATTTGCCTTGTATTAAGGCAGCAGAGATTTTTGTGTATGTTTCAAACATTGTGAAATGGTTCTTAGTCCTACAAATTATGAATAGTTCACTTGGCTGAACTGTCTTTTGTAAGTGCATTTTATAAAAGGTGATCATAGTTACAGTATAGTGTTGTATGAAATGCCGTTTAGTGTTATAGTAATAAAATTTCCATGGTGCTCTATACGAAGGTCAGTGGTATGCAATTGTCTGGTGGACTGGTGACAGGTGCTGTGTAGAAAGTGTTTCTGTCCTTGACTCTAAATGTAATAATTAAGCTAAGGGGTTAGTATTAAAAGTGTAGAAAATAAGTACTTTTTCATTAACGCTTGCAATAAAATTCATGAACTTAATAACATTTAGTTTAATAATACTGCATTAAATGTAAACTGAGGCCATAACATATTTGAATCTCTTTGCACATGGCATGTTTAAGGAAAATGTATTGCCTTTACTTTTCAGGAATGCAGATTGTGCCTTTCTGCATTGGATTGTAGAGTCACTTTTTAACAGGTGAGACTTGACATCATTTTGTCTGGGGGGAAAAAAAAAGCAACTAGCATCAGCTTATGAACTTAAAAAAACATTTCTTGGTTGACTGTAAGATAAAAGTGTTAATGTTTTTTGAAACAGGAAGGAAGTTTTTAAAAGGAAGTATTTCAGCAACACTTAAAATATTTTTCTTCATCTTTTGACATGGAATTCCTATTTTATTTAAAATTACAGAAAAATAGGAAAAAGCTATAGCGTTAGGGGTTTTTTTTGTCCTTTTTACAGCTGTAGTCATGTGACTGGGGCCTTTGTTATAAGGCTCTTCGAGTTCCTACTGTGTATAATTCTGCTGTACTGTATTAACATTGACATAAATAATTGGAGTGAGTTTAAAATATGAAGGATTCCTTTGCATGATGCTCTGAATGTTTGTGCTTGCATATGAAACATACAGCATTCAAGAAAGATACGTGTGTAAGTAACAGAATAAATTGGCACATAGGTAATTTTAATACAAGGATTATAGGGAACAAGTAGAATGAATTGGAAGTCTAAGTGTGTAAAGACAATTATGGTTTAATAGGCATTGCAAAGACATGGTGGGATATCAGTCTTGAGGGGTACAATTGTTCCAGAAAGATAAATATGAGAGGGAAAAGGCAGAACACTTTATGCTAAAAAAGTATACATTTATGAGGTCCAAGAGAAATGGAATGGCAGATATACAGAGTGCAATTGGATGAAGATAAAGGGAAGAAACACCAGTTACAATACTATGGTGGGAGTTTAGGCTGCCAAATCAGGAAGATGACAAACTCTTCAAGCAGGTAATGAGAACTATTAATTCTCAAATTCTAACTTCAAATTCTAGCAAATTCTAACTTCCCTGACACCTGACAGCCCTGATAATTTCCTAATGTGTACAGAAGAGAACTCTGTGTTTGAGAAAGTTGAGGAAACCATGAGAGGATCATTTATTTTGGATCTGACTAACAGAGAGAAACTGTTTGGGAGTGCAAAGATGGTTGGAACCTTGGGAGGCAGTGGTCATGATTCTACGGGAAGGAAGATGTGAAACCAACAAAACAAGGACACTGGATTTCAAAAATGCCGGTTTCAAAGAACTCAGGAGAAATAGTAGATCTGGTTACGTGGATCACCAGTTAAAAGAAAAAGCAGCCTGAGGCTACATGCATATGTTCAAAGGATTTGGGATAATTCTCCCAGGTTTGTTTTTCTCGTAGAAGAACTTACCTGAACAGACATTTGAATGTGCAGTTCTTGTACAGCCAGGGGGTTCCTGTACACACACATCAGTGTGTTTTGTAGGCTTCCCAGTCTGCCTGGTGACAGATGACAGCCCTGATTGGCTGACCCAGACAGCCTCATAGGCTTTGTCTCCCTGCAGTACAATGTCGGGATTGTAAAGTGGCTCCCTGCTTGCTTGGGAGTCCAGCTCAAGTGATAAATTGTTTCCACTTCCCCCCTGCCCCAGCCTCCAAAGCAAAGCATGCTGTGATGCTAGAGAACTGTGCTACAACTTCTGCCAGAAGGTACCTGTAAAGAAGTTTGCTGTCCAAGAAGAAACTCTCTCAGTAGCCATTTAACCCTATTTGTTTCTGTATTATTTTTATCTTAGAGCAGTCATTTTTGCTCTGGGAGAAAAAATCCTGAACATCTGTACACTCATGGTTTCTACTGGGAGAGCAGTAACTCTCCTAGTAGAAACTGAATGTAAGTATGTGGCCTAAGATGGCTTGCACTTCCTCAACATCAACCTATTCTAGTTGAGGAGAAGTAACAAGAAGCACAAGAGACTATTTTGGCTGCAAAAGGACCTTTTTAGTTAGCTGAAAAATGAGAGATCCAGGTAGGTTATACCACTAAAGAAATGTACACTGGAGTAGCTCAAATAAATTAAATGCAGTAGCATACAATGGGTTAACTGGCTCGGTAGTAGCCCTGCTGAGAAAGATGTGTGGTTATGGTGGATCACAAACTTGGAATGAGTCAGCAGTGTGCTGCTGTCCTCATAAAAGCAATAGTAAATTGGGATTGCAGTAATCTACGCATTGTGCGCAAAGCATGCCAAGTGACAGTACTACCCAGCACTAGTTTTAGGCCTCAGCTAGAGTATTGTTTCCAGGATGTAGAGAAGCTGGAAGTGATACAGTGAGCTAGAGAGGGCTGGACACAAGGCACTTGGGTTTATCTTAGTGCAAGGCAGATTTAGTTGAAATCATAGGAGTAAGCATCTAAACTGTAGGAATAATAGGACAGTGGAACATACTGCATGGGAATCTCCGTCATTTGAGATTTTCAAGAAGAGGCCGGACAGCATCTAGTTTTGGAACAGTGAATCCTGCATCTGTGCAGAGCTGGATGAAGTGAAGATTGACGTTCAGTTCAACCATATGGTTTTACGATTCAGTTAATCGGTTAGATGAACATCTTGCTGGGGTCATTTGACCCCAGTACTCTTTCCTGCCATGGCAGGGGGTCGGACTAGATGATCTGCTCAGGTCCCTTCCGACCCTAGAAACTATGAAACTATAAATGTTTAAATGGAATAACCTCAGATGACTAAAAGCTATCATGGCTGGGGCCACATAGGATGAGATTCTGGCTCAATTGAAGTTGGTGGCAAAACATTCATTCACTTCAGTGGGACTGGGATTTAGCTTTTAGAATATGAGGATATGTTTTCAGCCCTGTGACAGTGACTCCTGGACAGGACATTCCAGTCCATGCCCCACTCGCCTGCACCTGCAAGCATGATCTTAATCTGAAAGTATACAGGTGAGGCCATACAGAGATGTCCCTCTGTGGCTACTCTTAAGGTTTTGTTGTGCTTGGGATGACCCCAGGTGTGTTGCTAGCATAGTTCTGTTTTTTGAGTGTGCATAAGGAGACTAGTGAGTTGAGTATATTCAGGAACATCCCTACCAGATCATGTTGTCTCTGCAGTGTAAACCTGCCCTAAGACTGTAAACCAAAGCCAATGTCAAAGTTCGCTTGTTTATATCACTAAAGCAGATTATAATTCAAATGCTTTAGGCAATAAGTTGTCTTGCAGGTTATCTTATTTATTCACCATTTATGCCCTCCTTCACTTTTGAACCTTTGTGTTCTGAATATTGGGCCATTTTCCCTGTCCCCTGTGCATTGTTTAAGATTCTGATGGTAAGTGAAGCTGTAGTGAATGGGAGTTTCTGACAATCATAAAGAAAGTGGAGCCACTAGCTACCTCTCCTATTTAGCATCAGGGGCAGGGTCACAGGTATGAAAGAACTGTATGAGATCCTTCACTCTTTAAACTAGGCTGTTATTTCCTTGAACCCCATTTTTGCCAGGCAGAGCTTGAAAGCTAGGGAGAACTTGGCCAGTATTTTGAACAGGTCAAGTTTTTTCTCTTATCTCAGTCCTTTACATCTACTTGAAATCAAAGCCCATTTTAGGCAGACTTCTGCAAAGGATAAATGATTATTTTTATCTCCTGATTTTAAATATGCATGTTGTATGCAGGATGGATTGATATTAATACAGAAAATTAATGCGTCTTGGCTGAGCCCATCCTTGTGAGAGTCATGGCTTGGAGAAAAGAGATCTGTAATTTCCTAAGCATTTCTCTTTGGGAAATAATGAAACATTCAGCATAAGATACAGAGGTGTTCACAGAAGCTTGAATGGAACACAGAATCTTGAAATTAGTGTATCATAGTGCCTGCCGTTTCTGTTTTGAGATGAGGAAAACTAAAATAAAGTTAACAAAATGCTGCAGATGAAGAATTAATAGAAAGTTTAAGAAACAATGTTCTGAATTTACCTGTCATTGCTTGCCAATTTGTGTTTAAACTCAGTAGTTTACATATTACGTTGGTGTCTCATAGTTCCACTGCCCTATGATTGAAAAGATAGTGAATATGTCTCCTTTTACTGCTTCTGGGAAGAAAGGTGATTGTGTAGGCAAGGCACAGACTTGGGGATAAAAAAAAAATTGAGTTATGTGACCTTGAGCAAGTTGAGTGACCTCTGTCCATCTTTACCAGTGTATAAAATTGGGAGAGTACTACACCACCCATTCCCAAACAGTACTGTTAGGTTGGTTTAACTAATTTCTGTAAAGTATTTTGATATCCTTTCATTAGAAGTGTTACGTAAATGCATAATACTCTCTCTGGAATGGAGGTTTCCCCACTTCTTTGTTCCTTTTCTTCTGCATTGTATTTCGGTAATCCCCTTGTTCTAGGGAGCTAAAGGATACTGGTAAATGAACGTGTGTTGTGAGCATAGAACGGGAAAATCAGGAATTTCTGAATTTTAATCCTGGCACTATGAGACCATGGAGAAGAGAACAGAGCAGAGTGATAAAGGATTGAAGTGAAATAGCCTTCCATAAGCTGCCCATTTCTTTTGCATTTCTGGCAATTGATTTCAGGCAGAGCTTTGGCTTCAAAGAGAACATTCTCAATGTACCTTTAGAAATGCTGAGCAAACTGTTAATTTTGGCTCAGTCTTTATGAAGAAAAGCTTTTAGTAAAACACTGACATGGCCATGGACTAACTTGAAAGAGAAGCTCTTCAACTGGGTGCCCACATCATGCTCTTGTCGGCCCTTTGATCACACTCTATCAGCCTTGGCATAACAGGAAAGATTCAGATTAGAAAAGGAGTGAGCTTGGAAATGGGAATGGAGGAAGATGGTCTTTGAGCAACAATCTTTTCAGTTGCTCAGCAAACAGTGTTTGTGACTGGCAGGAGGCCAGGCCATCAGGGGTCTGATGAACGAAGTTTGCTCACAAGTGGTCTATGACAACATTGCGTAAGTGGTTCCTGGAGGTGTTCCATGAAGGATAAGTCATGAGACTGGTCAGACTGTATTAACACTGTTCATTTGAACTCCCACCAACTTCTGCAGTCTCCTCAGTTGAATGAGAGCGGTGATTTACTCATTGATATCTTTGTAAGTAGTCTGCAGAATTATCGTAACTAGCAGTTGCAGGGAAGTAATACTCTCTTACTGCTAGCAACACCCATTTTCTGTGAAGTCTAGTGGACCTTTTCATGGTTTTGTTAATTTTGAATCTCCCAAGGAGAAAAGAGTGATGCAGTTTGTTGGCCTTGACTCTGGAAGCTAATGACCTCTGAAGAAGAGCAGACAAATTAAGTTCAGAGCCAACCTACAGCAGTGGTAAAGTTGTATTTCAATCAAAAGGTGGGAAGTAAAGAGCATCCTGTATGTACTCTGTGAAGTCTTCACTGATCTTATATTGTTAAAACATTAGCAGGATAAAGACATCATCTCTTTTGTTAATTTTTAGCACAAGTTTAGAGTGAAGTTGCTTATTATGAAGAAGTGGCAGATGTTCCCCTGTTGAGGCTGAAATTGTATTGCCCTTTAACAACAGATTTTTGGTCCACTTATAAATCCTCTCCAAAAGCATGTCATATCAACCATAAAATTGTTCTTTTGGCTTGAAGCCAATGTTTAAAACTAGCAAATTTTAGGTGAAACAATTTTGATGCCTTGTAATTTTGAGTACAACAAATTTCATTTAGAGTAAAAACAAAAAATACCACTTCCTGCCAGTCCAGTTCCTGCCCCCAAGTCTTTTAGATGTCTTTTAGTGCACAGCATCAAGGATTACTTGGTTGCAATTACTTGTGAAAAATATTGAACATTTTAACATGGGAATATTGCTACTCATCTTTGGCTCCTTTGAGGTTAATATTGGGACTCAAGTGTCTGCTAGAGTCTTGAGGAAAAACAAATCTCTGGCATTTTTCCATTCAAAAGTTAGACCTCTAAACATAAGCCAGTTTCTAGAAAGCCTTTTCAATGGAAAATGAGAAAATTAAAAAGTGAATCGCACAAACTGCTTGTAAATTGAAACATGTTGATGTGGTGATTGCCACAAGAAACTTACCCTAACACTTCTTTTGCCAAACTCTAGCTTAAAATCAGAGTGGAAGATAATTACTAATATTTTTTATTTGTCATACAATACCATCAGGAAACCCAAATGCACATCAGTGCCCATTTTGTTAGGCTCTGTTCAGAGCTGTAGTTAGAAGCCATTTCCAATTCCAGGCAGCTAATTTTTTTCTAATGACAAAGGGCAGAAGACAGGTCTAGAACATACATGCTGAAGGCAAGTTGAGGAACTTGAGCACAGAGAAAATTCAATGACTTGTTCAAGTTCATGTAATAGTCTATAGCAGAACTAGGATTTGAATACTGGTGTCCTAAGTCTTCATCTTGTTCGTCAACCAAAAGGCTACTTTTCCTTTCACTAGCCAGTTAGATAATCCAATTTACCAGAGGTTAAGAGTCTGGTCTCCTACTGAAAGAGGAGATTAGGCTCTCGTTAATTACAGCTTCAGGTATGTCATGTTCTTTGTTTTGTTTTGTCTCCTGCTGCTCCTACTTTTAACACTGTCCATTGTTTTAACTTTTGTCCAGAGAAAGATGCATCTCCTGCTGACCACTTTTTCCACAGAATGGACAGAGTATGGAGGTACAACAAAAAGGAAAAAAAAAAACCTTGTTTTTTTGGCAGTTGGCCAAAATGAGCTCACATCTTTGTTGGAAGCAGTGTACTTTTTTGGCAGGCAGGGCTGTAAATGAGGATTGTCTAGCTCGTGGTTCATCTTCATTGAAGAAAATGTTTGCCAAATATTTAAAGGCTCTGTCTGTGCTGGTAGTAGTATGCAGTGGATAGCATATTTATCTGCCATGGAAATGCCTGGTTTTGGGAATGAGGAGAAACTGTCAGACTGTGAAGATCTGAGCACATTGCATTTCTTAGAGTGAGGATGATTTGCACAGTCTTGTTTATTTAGAACTAGATTGTGTCCTGTTGTGCAAGGCCAGGGGACCTGGAGGACCCCACCATATACCGGGTGAGGAAGCAGAGAGGCACAATTACAGTCTTTGTGCTCTCTTGAATTCACTTATTCTCTTCATGTGTCCTCATAACTTAGCATTTGACCTGTCAGGTTACTTGAAGTGATGGGCATGCCTTATCCTATAAAGGACTGCTGTTGTTTACTGGGAAGCTTCGACAAGTCTTCTGCTTCCCTTTGAGGTTCAGCAGTCTACCCCACTTCAAACCTTGTCATAATCTTCATAGGCTTAAGTGAGCCTTTCAGAATCTCTCCGTTGAGATAATTGAAGTTTCATTGATAGTAGACTGTTGTAAGGAGAAGCCATGTTGTTGTCCTGACTGGAAATTGTGGTCAAAATGGAATCTACTGGGGCACGGGACAGGAAAATCAGCCTGGATAGTCAAGAAATGTTGAAACCATTTTCCCCCTATATCCTCACGTTAGAAGGATCTTTGTCAGCACTAGGAATACAATCTGGTGTTCACTGAAAGACCTATGCCTGTCTAACCAAAATTGGAATATGACTGGTTTTAAATTGGATTTGGAAGAAGATGGTAGTTTATTTTAAATTTCAGATGAATAGTCTGGAAAGTATTAGGAACCTTCACCTCTTCTAGTTCAAAAAATCCTAAAAGTTGTTAGCCATTCTGTCCAGAAAAGGCAATGAAAATAAGAATGGAAACAGAGTTATTTAGATGTTCATATGATTACGTGAATATATTTAAAGGTTTATGGATAATATATGCATTTTTGTCTCCTAAAAATCAGTGATCTTCAAAGAAAAGCTAACTGCAGATTGCAGAAATCTGCTTGTTACTCTTCCACCCCATTTGAAGATGTTTTGAGCATGTCTTGTGCACATAGGCTGAAATGAATTGAAGTTACAGCAGTGAAGGCAAAGTTCAGCGAAATAGTTTGGCAAGTGAATTAGTTGATAGGGTAAGAAACAGTTCCTTTTACTTTTGCTGTCTTTTATTGTATAAATAATTTCTGACTGTTTTACCAATGGTACTGACTCTTTCTTAACTTAGCTTGCAAAGATGTGATTTTTGGCAATTGTCTTTTACCATTACTCTATAAAATCACAAATAGAATGACAAAAGCAAATCTGCAAATTCAATGCTCACTTTTAATGCTGCAATGTATGGACATCTGTGCTCTGTGAAAATGTTTGAGACTTCTGCTTTATACTGAATGACAAATGTGTAACTTAGTTATAAAGCACTTGCTAAAAAAGGTCACTGTAAAAGGAAGGTACATTAATTTATTTCACTGTTCTTTATAATATTATTTTCCCTGTCCATGGGAATTCCAAGCAGATTATTAATAAAGATTCAAGGTATTTGCATTGAATATACCAGTCTAGGGGTACCAGTTATCAATAAACCTCATTTGTGGATTTGAACTTGATGTAACAGAGTCATTAACGATGAGTTCCAAAAGATTTGAGTATCGAAATAAGTATTTTCTTTGTTTACTGCATATGATAAGGCTACATACTTTTTAGAACAGAAAAATTTGATCAACTTTAACTTTGTCACCAGATGCTGGACAGAACACAATAAAACTGAGGATTATGACACAACTTTCACTTGTAGGTAACCTGACAATGGCTCTATGCCTTATGGAAATGAGACCCGTCAGGATTGAATGGACAGTGGAATTATGTTTCTCTCTGCATAAATTTCTCCTTGACCAGGTAACAAGTTTGCACTTGTAGTCTGTGGTAAAAGGAGAAATTGCTGTTCTGTGGACTAAGTCCAATTATTATTGGTTTAAGTGTTATTACTTGGCATGTTTTAGCTTGAATGGAAATTTCTGTGAACTTAATCAAATGAAATAATTTTTACTCTTCTATTTTATTACTTTTTGTTTACTCTTTTCAAAAAATAAAAGCAAAATTCTCTTATGAAAGGACTTCTTACAATAGCACAGTAATTAAACTTGCTTAATTCTTGTAATTTTAGCCTAACTTTTTATAATAGCTGTACACTATACGAGGCAGAATTGAAACTTTATTATTTGTATTCTCTTAAAACTATGAGGCACAGCTGTAAAATGCCTGGTGTCTTAAAATAATAGACTTTATTCTCTGTTTAGTTGCTTAGTACTGATATAAGTTGTTTGACTTAATGGAGCTCCTTCCAAGTACATAAAGAATGAAGCACAATCATTCTGGAGCACAGAAGGAGAGATGGTAGAAAGGAGCAGTGGTCTGTTTAGGCTTGCTTTGAACCTCAGCCTCATTGAACGCTTCCAGTAGAATCATCATCAATCAAATAGTTGACCATTTTAAACATCAACATCATTATTCTGGGATGCTAGAATTAACACCTGTTTGAGAGAGAGAAGAGGGGAAAACTTGTCTTGGACTCAGTGCCAAATCTGGCCTCAGTTAAAAAGACACGGTAAATAATGCATAGTTTAAATCCACTGATCACAATAGAGAATTCAACTTTTTCTTTTCTCTCTCTAAGCTCAGGAAGGTTCTTTTGCCTTGGGTCATATACATATTCATATATTTGCAACCACAAGGACTGGAAAGTTTTCTGAACAAATGTAAAGTTAAACTCTGCAACAGTTGATCTAGCTACTAAAGAAGTTCTGGCAAAATCTGATTATTGTATAGAATGATTTCCAAAGACTGAGTATTTACAAAGCACATGGAGACT
Source organism: Crocodylus siamensis (assembly GCF_052110815.1). Classification (NCBI taxonomy): domain Eukaryota; kingdom Metazoa; phylum Chordata; order Crocodylia; family Crocodylidae; genus Crocodylus; species Crocodylus siamensis. Next base: position 193,976,164 of record NC_143396.1, read on the forward strand.
AGAAATTTTGCAGCCCTTGTACCTTTAAAAATAATGCCTTCACATTAGAGTAATTAAATAATGCACAAGGGTAAACTGTCTTGAGTTATATGTGGTTTTAGTTGAGTGACTTGCGGCCTTTTATGGAAATCTGAAGTCCTGCACAATTAACCATGAGGACAAGTGTTAACCCCAGAAGCAAGGAGATCAACAGTTACACATCAAGCATTAAGTAATGCTTTGGTTGGGTTATAGTAAAGGTGGTGTCTCTTTAGTTAGATGTTGGTGTAGGTACATAGGGATTTTCTTTACCTGCAGAAGAGTACTCACACAAGGCCTGTGGCCTTAGTTATTTAGCCACCCTACCTATTTATACAAATACATTAATTCAGGGTTAACTACCCGTATGCTTATTTTTAAAAGCAGATGGGGCGGGGTTGACAAATATAAAGATGGTTTAAGTATAATCAAGATATATGGTGGTGTATACGCTGTGGGCCACAGCATACTAGGTAGAGAGAAACTCAGAAAATTTAAATTTGTAAATTTATCCATGGAGCAGGCAGGGCTTGGCCCTTCTACACAGAAGTTGGAGATATAGTCCTAAGCCACTTTTCCCCCTTTCCTTCATGTGAGATACTGTATTCAGATCCAAGAGGTTTTTTTCCCCCCATTCATCATGGAGTTGGTTGGGGGGGGGGTAAGAAGAAGCCCCTTGTCTAGATTAAAGTACAAGTAGGCAGTGATAGGGCGGGGGCTCGGTGGCTGTGGCTCTGACTCTGATGGTGAACCTCTGATGGGGTTGGAGTCAGGGCTATAGCTGCAGCTGCCCCCACCCCTTACCGCTTACCTTCCTGTTGCAGCTCTGGCTCCAGTTAGGGCCCCACCCCAGCCTGGAGCGGGGAGTACAGAGCTTATGCTTCCTCTGACCCCTGCCCAGCCACACAGCAACAATAGCAGTTCAGGCCCTAACTCAGGGGTTGGGCTGGAGCTGCCGTTGCAGTCATGGGACCACGTGGGGGGGTAGGTGCCTTGGGGCACAGGTGAGAGTGGAGCCAAATGGTGGTCAGGAGGAGGACAGCTTTTAGGGCACTGTGGGCAGGGACAGGTGTTGGGGGTGGGGGAGAGGGAAGTGGCAGGAGGGACCAAGCCAGGGGATAGGTACCAGGGGGCACAGGTATGGGGTGGCAGGGAGGATCATGCAGCAGGGGCAGGCAGGCTGTGAAGCAGTGATAGTTTCTCAGTGGTTGCCAGGGTTTGGCTTATGATTGACAGATTGACAAAGAGCTTTGAGGCTTGCAAAAGGGGCTTTATAAATCAATAGTTAATACAGCAGGCTTGTAAGAAAGTTGTTTATTGATTGAGATACTATGTAGGGTAGCGCATTAGTGTTACATTATCTGACATATGCCGCCATTCTCCTGGGAGCAAGCTGTCTGTATCATGATGCATAAAACTTTCATTGTATTTCAGATGATGTCACATGTGACTGCCAATAATGTTCCACTGAACCAGTAGCTTACTATAATCAGTCTTTGGTTGGAAAAAAGGGGCATCTACTGAGAGTTATAGATTCTGCTATGAGATGCATGTAGATATCTCTCACTGGTGTCACTGGGAGCTGTACCTATAAACTTGAGAACAGAACTTGCCCCTTAGGGCCTTGTTACGCAGTAAGTTTAGACAGCTTTTGGAGCTCTTGACCCCTAGATTGGCTGTATGTTAACTCCTTTTATGTGACTTAATGCACTTGTTATTCAGCATAAAGTTATGCCACTTTAGGGCAGAGTTTTGTAATCTGCCCAATTTTGTTCCTGTTTCATTACTGTGTGGTCACTTCCCACAGCTGTTCTGCCCAACCTGAAGTCCTTCAGTATCCCAGAAGGCAGTAGCCCCTCCTAAATCAGGGCAAGCAGGGACATTGGGGGTGCAGTGGGGCTGGGCATGGTGCCCTGAGATTGCCTCCCAGGGATGTCAGGCAGAGGAAGCCCCAGAGCATCTGGCAGCTGTGGCATCTCCAGCTTCCACTAGGACTGACTCTCCTCCAGCCAGCAGCAGTGTTGGGGTGAGCTCTGGAGAAAAAGAGGATCAGACCTCTCTGAGCTCAGGCAGCACCCAGCGGGTCAGGAGCTTCCTGATCCCTGAGGGGCCCAATCCTTTTTTTTTTCCTCCGGAGCTGCTCTCCTTGTGTCAGGCAGAGTGAGAAGATCCTGCCCCAATCTTCCCCACTCAAGTGCAAGGAGCTAGGGCTACCCTGCCTAGGCACAGTGCTGCCAGCAAGCATCAAGCACAGGAGAAATTACCTTCCCCTCCCTGTCCTGCTTGCCTGCTGCCCAGGAGACCTGGCACCAGGCTTAAGTCCGGGCAGCCCTGTTCTCAGCGCGGAGGTGCAGCTCCACAGGACCAGAGAGCCCTGGGGAAATAGCTTTGCCTTGTAGAGCTGCAGCAGGTCTGTGCTGAGAACAGGACTGCCAGGGTTTAAGCCTGACAACTCAGTGTGGAGCTGCTGTATCTGCTTCAGTGAGACTCCGTGGGTCTGTCTGGTCTCACTGCAGCTGACACAGTGATAGGCCTGCTCTCTGCTTGGCGGGAGCAGTGAGTTAGTCTTGCTCCTTGTCCTGCCCCTGCTCACCAAGCCTCAAGTGGCAAGATTCAGTTCTGCAGGTAAAGGCCAGACAGAGCAGGTTTTTTGCCTTAAGGTGCATCTGCTCTGCTAAGCCAAAAACCACTAAGCCGATTTAACATTTGTTTGACTTACAGCATAAGGTCTAACAAGGCCCTTACGTTATTACCTAGAGTCTCTCTTGACACCGTTGAAATGCAGCAACATAGAAGGTGTCTGCTTCTTATTGCCTTATAGCAAGGTGGTCAAACTCACCTGGGGTCCCAAGCCACAGCCAGATCATGGGGTTTCTTGCAGGACGGATCCAACCTGGGATGTGAGGGCTGCCACAGCAGCAGTGGTGGTGGCAGTCCAGGGTCCATCAGCAGTGGTGGTGCAGGATCCGGCGGCACAGAGTTCATCGGTGGTGGGGGGGTCTGGCAGCATTGGATCTGGCGGTGGTGAATCAAGCTCACTGCTCATGGCCATGCCCAGCAGCACCAGTAGATCGTAGATTTCATGGCTGGCCATGTCCTCTGAAACTTCTGGTGCCTTTTGATAGCCCAGTGGGCCTGATAGAGAGGCTCTGCAGGCCGTATGTTTGATACTCTTGCCTTATAGCAAATTACTACACAATGGCTTAGGACCACAAGTAAAGAAAAATAATGATTTAGGAAATGACATAAGAGAAAATGAGTCTGCAAAGAAATGTATGTAGGTAGAATCATTATGCCAATGATTCTTAGTCAGGTCATTGTGGCACTCTGGAGTGCCATGACATCCTTTTAAGGGTGTGCTGCAAATATTATCACTGTTAGGTGTGCACACGCCTACATGTGAATTACAGGAGAAACCCAGATATTCCAAATAGGAATCCAGTGTCAAAAACAGTCATGTCATGGTCTCTGAAGTATTTTCAATAGAAGAATTGCTCTTTTCCCCCCTGTAGTCAAGAAATGAGTAAACCCTGCCCCACCCCCCCAACCAGAAAAAACCTGGCCATTTTTGGGTCTAGAAGACTTGAAGGCCACTGAGTTACCTGAATTAAAAGTTAGTGAGAAGATCAAAGGTACAGTGATACTCAACTACACATACAAAAATTACCATTGGTTCTTTTTAAATGACTGTAAGTGATCTTGACCTCTGTATTAGGGCTTAGTCAGATTTATAGAAAGTGAAATTTTGACTCTCTTGAAATTTTGACCCTATTGGAAATATAAGGAGTTATGTCAAGTGGGAGCTGCTAATACTTGGGATCAGGTCTGCACTGATGTGTTGGGAGACTTTGTGCCCTGCTTTCTCCTCTGTTATGTCCCTAGGTTGACAGCAGAGATCAGGGAGGTATGGCACTAGCAGTGTCACAGTTGTATTACATAACAGAGATAGGCCTCTGTTGCTTTTTATTCTCATTGGTTGTTTAGGGGCCAGTGAATTTCACTTCCATTAGAGCTATGATAAATAGATGTGAAATAATAAACTTAGAGTATGCTCTAGGGCTTTTAAGCATTTTTATGAGACTTTATTATTTTAAAAGATAATATTTTTGGTAGTTGCAACATTTTGGGAGTTATGTATGAAGTAGTTTCTCTGCGATGTCTGGAGCTCGCTCTTTCTTTTTTCTCCTTCCCTTCCTCCCCTTGCCCCCACCTCTGAACTGTTTTCATTTTTTAGGAGATAAAGACAGACAAAAATGTCATTACCAAAAGCAGATTCTTTGAACGTATAAAATGCAGGTTGCTTAAATTATGCGGTATAAGGGTAAAGAAAATCACAGAGCAATTTTAACAAATTGCCTTTAACTGGATTGCACAAGCAAACCTCTCATAAGAAATCTTAGAAAGGTGTGTTTGAGGGTGTAATCTTAGCTTGTGGCTAAGTAGAGTTAAACTTGTTTTTCAAGTTGGTCTTGTATAACTTTCTCATGAGACAGATTGTGAGCATTCCAGAAAGAACACAGTTCGTCTGAAGCATGGTTTGATGATAAAATGCTGGTCCTGGATGCATCTCTTGTCTATTATGTTGTGATCTGTTTTTAGTCTGTGTTCTCTTTGGATGGGTTTTAAAGTATATATGTGCATATTTATTTGAAAAGATTATTAAATTAGTCTCAATGTTATCAAATAAGAGAGCTTTGCAAAATGCCCTTGAATATGTTAGTCAAGATGCCCAATCTATTCATCTTTACCAATACGATTGATACTTTCTTTACCTGCCAAAGGCAACTAGGTGATGTGTTTTATGGAAATTTTGCAGGTCTAAATGATCATTATCCAAATAGCTACTTATATATTCCTTTCCCAAAGAGGGTTAGTAGTACCTCTTTTTAGTGTATTGGATTTTATTGACCAAGATCCATAAACCATCTGAATGTTGTAAGAATGACCATGGGATTCTGCTGCTTTGAATTTCTTTCAGGATTTACTAGGGTTTTTGTTGTCATTCAAGTGAATTGGTAAGCGAAGTAACATTAATATAAATAAAATCTAATTTTTCTAATATTTAAGGATATGATACTCATGAAACATTTTTGTATAGCTGCCAAGTTTATGTACATAAGAGAACTGTTGATGCTCTATTACAGTTTAATTTGTTAATGAAACAAGATGGAGTGAGTTCCTACTGCACCTCTTTGGATGTTTGAGGCCAGGCACAATTAATTTATTTGTACTGTCTGTGTAGGCGTATGCCAGCTAATGTAGTGTAAGAGCTTTTATCTTTATGCTCATAATGAAGAGGGGCAGGTTTTTGGCAACTAGACAAGGATTTAGTGATGACTCATCCTCTTTGGATTGTAAAATGCTTTCTTGTAAAATCAGAAGAAAAAAAAGAGAGAAAACTAGCTCCTATTAGAAGTGGGCAGAGCCATTCTGAAATAGTTCATACACCTTATAAGCAAGCTGTGCAGTGAATGGAAGAGAGACTTCCTTAGGCTTCTAGATTTATTTTAGGTTTAAATGGTCCTATGCTAAAAATATCTCATAACAATACTGTTTGGGGGGTAAACTTTTTATGCTACAGCTGCTGCACTTGGTGTTTTAACATACCATGGATTATATTGCTAAACACCATAACTCATGCAACCAAAGTTTCACCTGTATTAATGCTTTATATACCAGTGGTTTGGGGGCAGTGTACTTCCTCTACCATTTAGCATTTCTTTCCTTTAACAGTCAGTCTGACTCTTGATCTGAACTGATTCTGTATACCAGCTGGTTTGTCTTATCCAGCTTCTGGGTAATTTGGTGCCACCCACATCTAGGGCGATTAAATAGAATACTAGGGTTGGCAGAAAGCTGTGGGTGTGTATTTGAGTGCAGAGTTTGATTAATTTTCAGTATGAAATTAAATGCTATTTGTATTTAAGAGAGACATTATTAGCCTATGGCAATGCAAGTTAGGTGAACAGCTTATGGGAGGAAGTCCAAGAATGGAATTTTGGTGAGGCAATACAGAATGGCTCTTTGAGAACCATATACAGTAAAAATAAACAAGAATGGCTGGAGTACATGACTGATTTCTCCCCCCCCGCCCCCCAAGTGTTTATTGAAATTAAACATTTTTTTTCTTCAGGCTTTATGTGCATTCCCATCTCTCACTTGCGTGTACGCACGCGCGCACACACACACACGTATTTGTTTTTACATTTTTTATGATGTCAGAAAATGGTAGAGTAGCATTTCTTATTTTATGAATGATCAAGATTTTTATTCCTGATTTGTGTTCCTCTGTCTGTGGATGCAAATTGAAATTCAGTTAAAATATACAAAAACATTAAATTTAAAAAATATGTATGAATTGAATACAACCATCTTAAATGTACTGATAAGTAAGAAGAAAAAACTTATCCAACTATGTGCTTTTAAAATGGATTTATTAAAACAGAAGTAATATTACTTGTAGTTAGGTTATTGACCTGATTGTCTCTGAACACATCCTTCAAGATTCAGGACTAATAGAATGTATCTTCTTACGCCTCATTCTTATTCATAGGTTGAAAGAGTTAGAAAACAAGTTTTGCAACTTTATCAGTTCCCAGTAGTCTCTCAACTCTGAATGAACCAAACATTGAACTTAGTGGAATATACTAAAATGAAGAAAACATCCACAGAAGTGGCTAGTGCTGCCAAAAGAGCTCTCAGAACCTCAACAAACTCTGGTTTCAGGTGCTCACCTGGTAACGTCCACTGATTCAATTATATGATTTCATTTAAAATGTTTGCAGCAAGCATGTACTGCTTGTATACTGACTGGTATTTTTTATTTTAAATAATTGTAATAGATTAAAGTAAGTTTAACCTTTTAAATATGACATTTAAATGCATTTTTATTTTAAAATAATTTACATGATGTTTAAATTCTGATTTGAAATTTTTTTATATCTTTCTTTTATCTGCCCTGATGTAATCTACATTTTACCCTTCCTAATTAAGAATTCATACAGATAAAATTTCCTTGTATTCATATAATTTTTTTATTCTAAATGCAAGTATTACTACCATTTTGGGCAGCAGAGTGATTGACTTTAGACCTGCCTGGTATTTCTAGGTATTGACTTCAGGAGACTTTGACAGCTGAGCATCTACCTTAGAGTCCAAAGTAGTCCATAGCATTATCTTTAGGGACCTCTTGGAATATATATAGCATGCATTCTGTTTGTGAGACTTTCACCAGTTTTGATGATCTGGTATGCTGTTTTGAAGTAGGGTCAGATTTCACCTTGCCACATCTGAAATGTGAACTTTGTTGTCACAGTTAGTATACCTACAACACTTTACCATGGCAGAGTTTGTATTTATTTTTAAACTGGTGCCAGCAAGTTAGTCTGGTTGGTAGGTTCACAGAATGTATCTTAAAGGATCATACACTGGCATATACTGCCAAACTTCCAAGCGCTGCAGGGCGAGTCAGAGCTGAGCCGTGATGCCCACCACCACCCCATATGGCTGGATCAGCGCTACACCATGCCCCCTTCCCTCTGCACAGGATCTGGGCCACAACCCTTTCTTTCTGTGGGGCTGGGCCATGCAGGTTGGTTAAGGGTAGGGCCATGTCCCCTCCCCACCCTCCACTGGTGCAGCCAGGCCATGCTTCCTCCCTCCTGTAGGGCTGGGCCATGGCTCCTCCCCTAGTGGGGCCATCTTGGGGCTAGCCCAAGCCCCCTTCAACTGCCCTGCTGGCTTGGGGCCAGGTTGCCCCCTTCCGCATGGCTGGGTGGGACCCCACCAGATCCAGCCCATAGAGGGACTGAGTACCGCCCATCCTGCCCACTAGCTAAAATGGTTGAGTACCACTGCCTGAGATTTTAGATCTCTTACAATCCTTTTAATGAAAAAAATCACTGGCGGGCAGCATTTGACTCTCTTACATACATACAAACGTTATAGTTCTTCAAATTTTGAAGGGAATTACAGTTCTATTAAAATATGATTATCAAATCACCTTCATTCATACACTGTGAATGCAGTTTTTATTCACAGTTCATTCACACGTTCCAATATGGCAACTGAATAGGGCTCATCACCTCCTTAGTGGGAGCGGGGGAGAGACTGGGGCTGTGCTGCCTCAGGCCCCGCCCCCACCGCCTGCTCCGAGGTGCACTGGTGTGGAGCTGGTGCCGGAGCCTGGCACTGCTGTTTGGAAGCCTCCCGGCTGCAGCTGCCCCAGCTCTGGGGAGCTGCTGCCAGCCGGGATCCTGGGCTGCTCCCAGCAGGCAGCTGGGATGCTGCAAGCCCTGCTCGGAGCAGCCTGGGCTCTGTCGCTGGCAGCAGCTTCCCAGAGCTGAGGCTGGCCGCAACGTGCCAAGCAAAATGGCCTTGCGTGCTGTGCTCGGCACGTGTGCCAGGGGTTGCTGACCACTGTGCTAGACAAACAAGTGAGATGCATGCTAGGGCTTTGCAGTGGATCATACTTTACCATTGTAGAGAAATTTCTGGGTGTGTGCTCAGGGAGTAGCTAGTTGTTCCATGAGTATGTGGCTTCTGACTCAAACTGTCCTGTAAGGAAGGGAGAGAACACTTAGGATACTACTGCAACCCATGTGCTGTAGAAGCAGCTGCATGTGCAAAGGTTTGGCAGGATACTGATCTATAGCTCTGCCAGTGATCTGCTGTACAAGGTTGGCATACTTGGGCTCTGAGCCTGGATGAAGAATTAGGCCATTAGCAATTACATCATTAATAATATTTAATTATGCCTCTAAACGCAATTTAAACACCAAAAGAGGAATTAAGTGATGTATTATTGAAGCATCAAGTCCCCCTTTAGAGAGAACCTGATATTGACCCCTGTAAATATAGTAATTTCCCAGTGTGTGTGTTCTCAAAATATTTGACATCTGTGAAATATTTAGAATGGATATTGAGTTGCAGGGGAGCAGTTTAAATGTAAAGTAACCAAATGAATTTAAATTTTTATTTGGGGGCTTTCTTTTGAGGTGACATTATCTGCTTTCTTTTATGACAATTATTTAGGCAGAATTACAGCAATGTTCTATAAGAAGAGAAGCTATTTCAGGAATGCAGCACCTGCAAAAAGAAAATGAATATCCATGTGCCAGAATCCTTCAGGATATGGTGTATTGTCTGGGTTGTTTGACAAGAGTTTTGTAGCAAACCATAAACATCTGCAAAACATCTGAAAATCTGGCCCAGGGTTGGGTCTCTGGAATTCTATGGCATTTATAGTAATTTACTATTCCACTGTATTTATTTGTGTGTACCTTAGGACCAATTCCTATGGCAAGGGTTACATTTTTGTCTTGCTAAAGGCCACATGACTGACTAATGTTCCATACCTGTACAATTCCAGGATCTGTGGAGACATTCAGTGCCTGGAATGCATTTACCTGTCCCCATACATTTGACTGTACTGTGCAGTTAGAAACGGAAAAGCCACAAGTTCTAGTCGAAACCATAGACATATGTTGAGTATTTTTTTCCTTTGTGGAAATACTGAATAGATCGAAGTGATTCAATAAACTTCCTATACAACTGAGCTAAACATTCTAAAACCAAACCATGTGTTTTTTAAGTGAACTCTGGGCCTGGGCCTCATCCTGAGTCTTTTGAATTCAATGATAGCTGGAGCGTCCAAGAAGTGAATCACTGGATTGCATGTCAGTCTCAGCAATGGGGCTGAGAGCACAATTCTGCTCACCATATGTTTCTGAGTAGTCCCACTAGATGGGATGGCTCATGTGAATAAAGTGAGCAGAATTTTATGTAGGAGTCTTCGCAAATGCAGGTGCAACATTACAAACAAAGAGCTGACATATTTCAGCTGGGAAGAACAGAATGTTTGCCTTTTCATACACTTCTAAAGTACAGTAATTTTTTTTGTTTGTTTCACTCCACCGTTCTTGGGCCACATTTTCAAAGTGCTTGGAACTGACAGTTGGAGTCAGATTCTTGAAAGACTTCAGGTCCCATGTAAGCATCTAAAGAAGGATCAGAGAGTCTCAAAAGAGCTCAACACCAAGCCTGCCGAACTCTTTCAAAAATCTGGCAGCAGCTGTAGGTGCTAAGCTCATGTGGAAATTTGTCAAAGAATTCTGCCTTAATACACATCAAGCAGGAACAACACTAGACTCCTTAAGGTTTTGCAGGACACTGTTTGGTTTGGTTATTTGTTTACTTTAACAAAGACAACTCAGAGGGTCCTTTAACAAGGGGTGCATGGGTCATTTTCCTTTAAAATGGCTTGCATAAGGATTGTCAAAAGAAATAAATTAAGCAACATCATTTAAAAGCCTTTGGAACAATAGTCTCTTCTACTCCCCTCCCTTATTGTAAAGCACTGGGCCCAGCTTTTGTTTATTTTGTACTGCCAGCCTAATGGTGCCTGATTGGTTGGTGTCTGATTTCATTCCTGTGGGTGATGTTAGAGACTGACCCAGAAGTTAGCTGTAAGTTTGCTTTTAGCTGTTGTTTTTGTGCATGTGTCCCTGTGTTCAAGACCCCTTTTCAGTCCTGGGAGGATTCTGTGTCAGACTGAAGATTCTTCATCTGCAACTCTAATGAGGAATGGTTTTAAAACGTTCTTGTGCTTGAAACTGCTTGGTTTCCTTAATAATAATAATGAAAAAAAATTCTGACCTATAAAGTTTAAGAAGTTTATCATTCAGCAATGGCTGATTGATATTAATTATTATTATACAGAATAGTAGTACCTTAAACTGCAAAGGTATTTTTGCTAAGTGCTTAATGAAGCTAAAATATGTATCTGTACCTTTAACAATTACTACTGTACAACATGTGCCCTTGTTTCTGATGGAAAAATAGGCCGTGTTTCGTTTTTTGGTTATCTTGTCTACAAATAGCCTTAACTTTGCCTAAGTGTTTTTCCCATTTTTCTGGATTTAACACTTGGGTATTTTTTCTTTCAGCAGCCTCTGACCCTCTCCTATGTTTCTCTTTGTTAGATAAGTAAAAGATGAGCTTTACTTTATAAGGACATAGTTTCATCCTGTTGTCCTCTGTTACAGTGCAGTCCAGTTGCTTGTATAAACATGACCAATTTTGCTTACTTTTCAGTTTATTCAAATGGCAATGCAAGGTTTTTGAGCTAATTTTTATCTGATTCTTTTTCTTCTCTTCATCTCCACATCTCTAGGGAGCTGCATGGTAAGGCATCTTATGTACGCATGGTAAGAGAACGTAACTAATTCCACGGGGAGGTTATCTATATCAGTGCTCCTCAGTGCAAGAGAAACAGCGTAACCCTCCTCTCCTTCTGTACCAAGTAGTCTGTAAAGGACTGTGAGAAGATGATGAAAATTTGCCCATGAGTTAGGTTGAAAAAGGATTTTGCTGTGTCAAAGTTTACAGCAAAATGTTGGTCATCTGGCTCTGCTATACATCCAGTAAGTTTGATACATTCCAGATAAAATGTCAGGCAGCTGCTTTTCTGAAGTCTGCAGCCTTCTGAGGAGGTGACTAATGCAGGCAAAGCTGCATATGACCCTTCCCCATATTAAGCCACTGTTTAATGGTGGCTGGGATCACCTCTTTCTCATGTTAAAACTTGATACACGCTCTGATTTTTCAGAGCAATACCCAATGTTTAAAACTCAGGAGAGATTAAATGGAACTATTCTTAAATAATGAGTCCCTTGGTGAGAGAATTTCATACGGCAGAGGTAGCATCCTTTGATAGGATATGCCTTTGGCAGGAACACAAGAGAGGGTTTCCTTATCTGGTGTAAATCGCCATAAATCCTTGTGTTCTGTGGAGCTATGTTTATTTACACTAGTTAGGGATTTGGCCCACAGAGACCAGGCCCATGTGTGATGCAACAATAAGGCTCTGATCTTTCTTGAAGAATTACCCCTTTGTAAAAACCAAAGACCAGGGAATCTCAAATACTGTTAACTTAATACATAATTCACTTTCAAGAAAAAGAAAAAGGAATTCTAGATTGTAGCTGTACAGGCATTGGAGAAGTGAAGGGTCTGTATAATAAATAGACTGTATATTATTTATATAATAAATAGATGGTCTATATAATAAATAGTCCCTATTCTTTTCTCACCAGATTTATTATGTTAATTTCTAACTCCGCTGATTTCTAGGAAAGTGCTCCCAATTTACTATAGTATAAGTAAGAGCAGGTTCTGGTTCCTATTTGGTGGTCAGGACTTCAGTACTCTCTCAGTGGAGAATATAGAAAAGTCAATAGGACTTAGCTTGTTTTAGTATGATAGGTAAAAATAAAGAATTAGATTGGTGTGGAGGTGCCTAGGGCTTTGTTTACTTGTTTTATTTTTTGATGGGGCTCTGAGAGAGAGAGAGAGAGAGAGAGAGAGAGAGAAAGTCAACTCAATGCAATCTTCTCCCCATGCAATATCAGATGGAAATGGCTTCTTCCCTGCTCCTAAACAGAGGGCTGAGGCAAACATGGAAATGAAATATATTTGGAGGAGGTAACATGATTGACTGACCTTTGTGTGAAACTCTAAATCAGTGAATCTCAACCAGGGTGCTGCTGGTACTGTGGCACCCTGGGTATGGGGAGATCCTTCCAGGTGTGATGCAAGGTGCTACAGACTATTTGAACTTTTAGGTATGCAAACACCTACCTACATGTGATTCACAAGATAAACATAAAGATTTCAAATCGGAACCCATACTGTCAAGAACATTTCTGACCTGTTATGTTTCATAGTTTCATAGTTTCATAGTAGCTAGAGTCGGAAGGGACCTAGGTAGATCATCTAGTCCGACCCCCTGCCTTGGCAGGAAAGAGCACCGGGGTCAGATGACCCCGGCAAGGTGCTCATCTAACTTCCTTTTAAAAATCCCCAGGCTAGGAGCCTGCACCACTTCCCCTGGAAGCCGGTTCCAGGCCCTAGCCGCCCTGACTGTGAAGTAGCGCCTCCTAATATCTAATCTAAACTTACCCTCCGCCAGCTTGTGACCGTTATTCCTGGTCATTCCTGGCAGCGCACGGGGGAACAGGGACTCCCCCAATACCTGCTGATCCCCCCTGACCAGTTTGTAGCAGGCCACAAGGTCCCCCCTTAACCTTCTCTTGTGGAGGCTAAACAGGTTCAGGTCCCGTAGCCTCTCCTCATAAGGCCTGCCCTGCTGACCCTTGATCATACGAGTGGCCCTCCTCTGAACTCTTTCCATATCGTCCACGTCCCTCTTGAAGTGTGGCGCCTAGAACTGGACGCAGTACTCCAGCTGCGGCCTGACCAGTGCCGCATAGAGGGGGAGGATCACCTCCCTGGACCTGCTCGAGATGCATCTGTGGATGCATGACAGGGTACGGTTGGCCTTCTTGACTGCCTCCCCACACTGCCGGCCCATGTTCATCGTGGAGTCAATGACGACTCCAAGATCCTTTTCCGTCTCCGTGCTGGCAAGAGGGGAGTTCCCCAACCTGTAAGTGTGGTGCCGGTTCTTCCTCCCCATGTGCAACACCTTGCACTTATCAGTGTTAAACCCCATCCTATTCTCATCCGCCCACCGCTGCAACCTGTCAAGGTCAGCTTGTAGCCTATTGCACCCTTCTAGTGCACCCACATCCCCCCACATCTTAGTGTCATCAGCAAACTTGAACAGGGTGCTTTCTACCCCGTCATCCAAGTCACTGATGTTCTCTCTGAATTCTTTGCAACAGAACAATTGCTCCACTATTTTTCCGTACTCATTTGTTATAATATTCCAGGTATAGAATTTAATTTGTGGCAGGGCACTGTGTGTGGCTGCCACTTTAGGGCCCTGGAGCTGGCAGCTGCCAGGTGTCTAATGAGGGCAGCCATTTTAGGTTTAGGGCTGCCTATATAAACAGGGCAGTTTAGCTGCAGGAGGTAGGCAACAGCACCGCCTGGCCAGAGGGCTGCTAAGTTTCATTGGGAGGTAAGGGAGGAGCTATAGGGGTTGGCAGGGAGGCTCCTGGTCCTGGGCATGACCTAAAACTGCACCCTGCCGGGAGTGGGTGGCTTGGTGGGGCTCCCAGTTGCATGGGAGCCCCGAGGAAATGCCAGGCCAGTTACCACCCCAGTGAAAGGTGTGTCGGGGCAGCACTATGCATGACATTAGACTAAAGCCAAAGGCTTGTGATTTACTGTTGAGGTCATTGAGATGGGCCCCACCAGCGTTGACAGCACTTCAAACCGTGGTGACCCCACTGTTCAGTTTGTCTGTACACCAGATACTCCCTATGAAAGAAACGTGCTAATTAGCCCCAACCCATGACTGTAACTTGGTGTTCTTCTCATGAGTCCTGGAATACGGTGCAGGACAACCTGGTCTGGTTCCACCTTATGGAGTGTGGGGCTACATTAATTATATGCATCAGGCTGAGATGGGGGTGACTACGAGCTCCGCCCTTGGGCCAGGCCCACCCTTGCCTAAGGCACCCCACCTTGACTTTCCTTCGTCACCCTTGATGTTACAATAATTGTTGTTAACATGCAGGAAGCTGCCCTAATTGTGGCCCTGGTGTACTGGGCCAGTTGCACAGCTGTGAACCACCCCTGCACCCTGTCCCATGCCTCTCGGATATCATTTAAATCCACTATTACCCCCTCAGCCTCTTACTGGACCAAAATGCTCACTTTTCCCCCTTTTACTGGGCCCTATCTTTCTGCTCCTTCTTGGGCCACACCCACTCTGTGCCCTACTCTGCACAGTCATTTGGGTCAGCTGTCTGGCCCTACTCTACACAGCTCTTCAGGCTACCTCTTTCACTCATTCCCTGGACCTTTTACCCCTTGGGCCCACTAGATGGACCTTGGGGCCTGTCTCAGGCCATATTCAGTGGGCCCTGTGCTTTTTTGTTGGGGTGTGCTGCCTTTTCCCTCCACAGGGCACCCACAAGGCAGTGGGGGCTGAGGCTTTATGGCACCTCATCCTCCCCTTTCACTGGGTAGGCACAGGTGTGGCATTTCCTGGGACTGCCCCGCCACAGGCAGCCTCATCACACCATCCAACCCCAGCAGGGTATAGTTTTAGGTCTCACTCCAGGACCAACAGGAACCTCTTCCATCCCCACAATTCCTACCCTACCCTCCAGATGTTCCTTTCCTCTGGCTGTGAAGTCTTACTCCACTGGCTCCCAAGATGTAATTATCAGGTGTGCTCCTAGGGCCTGGGCTTATACTGGGGCGGGCAATTATTTTGGGCAGAGGGCTGCTTAGGGGGTTTTAGCAAGCTGTCAAGGGCTGCATGGGTACCTTGCCCCTTGACAGGTGCCCCTCCCCCTGGTCGCCATCTTAGGACCAGAAGTCCCACCCCAAACTCTGACCCTTGCAGCTGGAAGTCCCTCCCCTTGCCCTGGAAGTACTCCTTCGGAGAAGAGGGTTTGATATCTTAAAACCAGAAAAAAACAACAACCAGATTATGTACTAAAAATCAAATGTTATATTTTTAATTCAATTAAAAAATATTTTTGTCCTGATACGTGTGTGTTTGTCCTTTATATGTAGAAGTGATTGCATAATAGCTCAAAATGCAGTCTTACTCTTGTATAGTGTTTGGGGTGTGCAGGGGTGTGAATGGGGTTTGTGGAGAGGTGTGTGTGTGTGTGTGTGTGTGTGTGTGTGTGTGTGTGTGTGTGTGTGTGGTATTTGTGGGATGTATGGTTGTGTCTGGAGGAGTGTATGGCTGTGGAGTTTGCAGGACGGGTTGCAAGGAGGGAGCCAATTTGGCCCTCACTGCCCGAAGCCTTGTGGCCGCGTTTGCACTCTGGCAGCTCCTGCTACCACCAGGAGGCCGGGAGCTGCTGGGGAAGGGCCTCTCAGGCTCAGGGGGCAGTGTGGGGGACTCCTGGAGCCATTGGGGGCAGCACAAGCCGGTGAGGATGTGGCCTGGGACGCAGGAAGCCCAGGCAGGTGGTGTGGAACTCCCATTGCACGCTCTTGAGGCTTGGGGCGGCAAAGGCCTGGCTGCCCACCCCCATGGGTGGCCTGGGACTTGCCACTGCCCCAGGGGGAAGGCCTGCCCCCCCCCCCACAGGGTTCTGGTGGTCTGGCAGCAGCTTGCCCCCCAGCCCCGGGACAGGTGGAGAGACTGCACTAGGAGCTGGAGCAGAGCTTCAGCTGGTTTCGATTCAGAAACTCCTGCAACTTCCAGGAGGCTGGAGGCCCCAAGGAAACTCCTGGCCGGCCCTGGGGGCAGTGCGGGGAGCCACCCAAGGCCGCTCGGGCGGCACGTGGCCTGGGACATGGGAAGCCCAGGGATGTGGTGTGGAAGTTGCATCCTGTGCCTGAGGCTTGGGATGGCAACAGCCTGGCTTCCCCCCACCATGGGCAGCCCCAGTGCATGTCGCCGTCCCAACAGGAGGGCCCAGCTTCCTCCCCCCGCCCCCGACAGGCAGGAGGCTGCACAGGAGTCGGAGCAGAGCCACTTTGTTTTGCTCTGAAAGCTCCTGCGGACTTCCCAAGCTTCCCACACCCTAGGCAGGGACCCTGCCAGGTCATGCCAATCCAGCAGCCTTGGGAGGTGACCCATGCTGCCCCCAGGGCTGGCCAGGAGCTTCCCCAGAGCCCCTGGGCTCCTTGTAGCCACAGGAGCTCCTCGAGCAGAAAAGCATCTGTGGCTCTGTTCCTGCTCCTGCTCCTGGTGCAGCCTCCCCACCTGTCCTGGAGTGTGGGAGTGAGCTGCTGCTGGGCCCCTGTGGGGTGGGAGGGGGGGTGGCCAGGCTTTTCCCTGGGGCTATGGCAGAATCTCCCGTGGTGGGGGAGGTAGCCGGGCCATTGCTGCCCCAAGACTCGGGTGCAGGATGCAAGTTCTGTGTCATTTCCCTGGGCTTCCCATGCTGAGTCATGCCACCCCCAGTGGCCCCAGGTGTCCCCTGCACTGCCCCCAGGGCATGACGGGGCTTGGGAGCCAGTGACAGCCAGGCGGTGTCCTGGGGCCAGTGCCGGCAGGGCCCAGAGCAGAGTGGCAGGAGCTTGGGGCTCTGTGGAGCCAGGATGGCCTACCCAAGCAGGGAGAGAGGGGAGCCACCCCACTTTGGGCCCCACTGGTGCTGGGCCCCATGTATCCCCTTACTCCCATTCCCCCACCCCAGCTCTGTGATCAGGCGGGGACCAGCGTATGCAGCCCCGACCCCCTCTTACCTGAGTTTCCTGCTCCGGCACAGGTGGGAACAGCCCCATGGTTCCTCTGGCTGGGGGAAGCTGGGGGCCAGGGCAGGTCCTGCTCTTCCAGAATCCTGCTGTGGCTTCCCCTGGGTCCTACTGTCCCTATCACTTTTGACATGAGCTAGAGGCAAATAAATATTAATTAAAAAAAAATTTCTAGGGGCCCCAAGGACTGGACAGAATGGCCCGGTGGGCCGGATGTGGTCCGTGTGCCATATTTTGCCCACCCCGGCTTATACCCTGGCTGTCCAGTCATCATCCAATCAGGTGGCTCACTTGTGGTCACGTTACCACCTAATGGGGTCTGGCTGCACCTACTGGCCTTTCACAGCCTGTTTAAACCTCTTAAAGTGGCAGGCACAACTTGTGCTCTGTTGGCTATATAGGTTTCTCTGCTTTATGTGGGTTCTGTATGTGTGAATTCACTCTTATGCGATGACCCTTTTTATACCAAAAATTTGTTATATGCGAGGTAAATTCACTCTTATGTGATCAGTGTGGTGGAAGTCCGTAGTCAGTTGCTTGTGCGGTGCATTGTGGGAGTGAAGATCTGTGCTCCTTGCCCATTGTCTGCAACATGTGTTTTTGTAGTTGCTATCCCCATTATGGTAATATTTACCACCACCCTGTGCCTGTGTGTATTGTCTGCTGTTGGTGAGTACCAAAATTTTCTTGTAAAAGTGGTAGAAATGGGTCTGGGGGTCAGTATAGTTGAGACCTTGGATTGTATCCCTATTTGTTACATTGTAAAATGAGTTCCCTGTATGCAAATTTGAGTTATGCACTGTTTTCCAGGAACGCATGTACAGTATAAAGTGAGGGAAACCTGTTTTTAATCAACTTCATAGTCGGTTGCCATTGTTGAGCACATGCTGCTTTTGGCAGCAGTTTAATGATAGATAATGTCTTTAGTGAGATTTCCTAAAGATGATTATGAGATGAGGGGCTTTTTTTTTAATCCATGCCAATTAGGGTGGGAAAACATTTTCTTGTATTTGAGTAAATATGGTGTATTTTAGTAGTTCTGCTGATGGTAAATCTCCTTTAGCTTAGAATTGTATGTTGGTGGACATGGTTTGACTAACTACATGCTACAGTGCTTGTTGTGAATAGCACCTGAACACTTAAGAATATACAGTTATGGCATGTTGGAGTAGACTCGATCAAATCTGGTGGAGTGTTGTAATCATTGTGCTCCAGCAGATTCCAACATTACATGCATCAGCTTCCCCCTGCTGAAAAATGGCTATGGGGGTACTTTAACTAAAACTCGTTGAATGAGTATTAGTTAAAGCGTCCCCACCACCATTTTTCAGTGTGAGGAAGCTGATACATGTGATGCTCCGGGTGTTTTAGGAGCTGCTCTAAGTAAAGTGCCTCTTCTACCCCTTCCCCACACTCCCAGAACATGTCTACAAATGCCCAATCATTGCAGAGCATCTGTGAACTCCTGGGTCCCTTCAGCCGCCAGTTGGAAATATCAAGATGAGATACTGATTTTTTTTTTTTTATATGCATTGTTAATCTGTTTTAAATGTTATACTTTAATGATTTCCATATGATTCTTGAGGATTTTAAACATCAGAAGACTTGGATTTTCCTAATTGGTGTACATTGGAAAGGTTTTCTTGGTGTTAGAGTTTAAAGAGGGTTCCTTTTTGGCTGCTTTTACACTGACTTGCCATTTTGTAACAAGTGAACTCATTGGTATTAAGCAGATCCCATTTGTTTTGTTTAATAAATAGAAAGATCTGTACTGTTTAAGAAAAAAAGGCAAAGGCATTGTGTAATTTTAAAAACTTCCAAAAATAGCATAAAATCCATTGCCAAAATTAATGTAGCCATAATTTTGATGAAAAATATCATTTAAATTTGGCTTTCAGTTAGTATGTCTATTTTTTCATACATACCTCTTGCTTCTCACCTCAGTTTCACTCTTAAAAAGGGTGTGGTATGGGAGAAGGTTAATTCTAGATTTAGGAGGGGCAGTGGTTTCTTAAAACCCAATTAACATGTGCATCATAATAAAAAAAGTTCCCTATGTTATGATGGTAGTTCTGTGGGGCACGATCATGTCTAGGTCACTGTCTCTTATCACTGTGCAGCTAACTTGGGTGATTTGACACAAGGGTTAGCTTAGCCTGGGTGCCAACATTTGTCCTCACTCTTATTTTTTGTTGTAGCTTGTTTTCATCTGGGGCATATCCTATGGTTCTTTCTGAGGAGATGCACCACAATTCTTTCCTAGCCAACTGGATCAGTTGTGGGAGAA
Source organism: Crocodylus siamensis (assembly GCF_052110815.1). Taxonomy (NCBI): domain Eukaryota; kingdom Metazoa; phylum Chordata; order Crocodylia; family Crocodylidae; genus Crocodylus; species Crocodylus siamensis. The sequence goes on from NC_143396.1 coordinate 193,995,608, forward strand.
CTTGCCTGTCCCTTTGGCCTATGGGAAGGCCATTGAGAAGCTATCAGCAAAGTGAGTAGATTCAAGCAAAAGTGAAAGTAGAGCTTGAGTTATACCCCCCCCCTCGAGCAAAATTTAAAGTACTTTCTAATCTGGGTCAGAGTTTGCCCATGTCAGTGGTAGTTGGGCTAAAATGCAGGTAAGAGACTACATGAAGTGCAAAGTGATCTGGCTGGCCAAAACACTGCCCTAGAATAGTTATTGCCAGGTCAGAATTCTGCACTCTGCTGGCTTTATAGTCACGTGAATTACTTCTTCCTAAAACTTAATGACTCATGAAGTCCAAGACAGTGGATTTGGCCAACATTGTGTTCTAGCACTTGCTGTAGAGGTGGTTTCACTTTGCTGCCAGATGGACTCTTGGATAAATGCTGTCAGCAAAGCCATGCTCTATTACATTAGGAGGTTCTTCCAAAGCTAGCAAGCGGGCCTGATTCATTGTTGCACAGTTTTACATTACTGCAACTCCATGACTTACCTGGGCTTACCTCTGATTTTAGATTATTATGAATAGTGAACTAAGATCCAAAAATGTATTCTTCAATACTTAGTACAAGCAACAGAGTTGTCCATTAAAATTCATCTGGTCATGCAATGAAAAGAATGAATATACTATACTTATTAGAGCTGTGATTCTCAATCAGGGTGCCTTGAGACTTTTCATAGGTGTCACAGGATGCCACTTACTGTTTAGTATTTAGGTGTTCAAACAAGAATCACAAGGTAAACCCAGAGATTTCACATAGGACTCCAGAGTGTTAAAAACATTCTCCCCTGCTGGGTTCTTGGTTCTTTGCAACAGAAGAATTGCTCTAGTATCTTTCTGTAAGTCAAAAAATGAGTGAAAATGAAGAGTTGGTATTTTCTGAGAGGTGCTGCCAATCTAACAAGGAGTGCCTTGGGTTTAAAAAGGTTGAGCACCACTGCATTACAGTAAGACATAGACGGCCTGATCCAAACTAGCAAACTTTCTGCATGAAAGAAATGACAGACAGAAGGTATTAAGATATTTTGATAAAATGATTCAACCAAAATCACAGGAGGTAGAACAAGAGAAGCAGTGCGAGGCAGGCCAGCATCCAAATTAGAATCTTTTTAGCTTTTACTTCTAAGCCAACTCAGAATCTTTAAGCATGTTATTTCAGTCCTGCCCATTTATTCTTTTTGCCAAAAAAAATAGGTGAATCAGAGGGGAGATATGGGAGGTGGGGGGGGGCATTGTGCCCCCCCTGAGATTGGCTGCCATTGGCTTCTGCGGGTGGTCACTGCTTCCCCCCCCCACTGTGCACGCTGCCGCCGGCTTCTGCGAGCAGTTGCCACTCACCGCCCTGACACTGCCACTGCCACCCACAAATTGTGTACCCCCCACCCCCAGTCTCAGGAAGCACCAGTTGGTCATGCCAAAAAACAAAAGCGTCCTTTTGATTCTAATGACACCATTAGTTAATGTTCACTCATTTAAAAAAAACACAAAACAAAAACAAGCAAACAAAAAGAATAAAAGACTAAGGGCTGTCCAATTGGAAGCTCATAGAGTGCAACTGGCTTGCAAAGGGTAAATGTGCAGACTCTCACTGTTCCAGCTGTTGGTGTGGTGCCCAGGATTTCTAGGGCAGGGCAGCTCACAGATCAGTTGTGGGGTGGGGTAGCCCACTTAGTGCTGGTTGTGGGGGAAGGCTTTCACAGTTGGGGGGGGCTTCATGGCAGGGGACAGGGAGGGCAGGCTTCTGAAGGGGGAAGGTGCTTGTGCTGCCAGTGCAGCAGCTGACAGGAGGGTGTCACTTGTAGTGGTGGCTGTCAGGAAGTAGACACATGGCAGCAGCAGAAGGGGGTCATGCTGCTCATGTGGTGGGGAGGCTGCAAATGGTGGGGGTCCCAGGGAGTCCATACACTGTGTCCCCTGGAGCCTGGAACCTGTGAGGCTTCTGGCTACTCTGAAATTGGACAACCCTGAACTAAGTTAAGAACCTTCAGTTCTTTATTGAAAAGAGATTCTAAAGTGTGGGTTTAGTGTAAACCTTACATACAATCTGTAAAATTTTGAGCTGGTTTAAACTGAGATTTCTGTATTTCAGTGGATGCAGGTTCAGTGCATCTAGAATGAAACATAGTTTTTGTTATCAGCATGTCAATATCCTTGTTATTCTGTCTCTCATTTCTTTTTGGATTATGTAGATAATTGAAACTGTACCCTATAGAGGTGCACCGATACATTGGTCTGATATCAGATTGGTACTGATATAAAGAAAACTGGCAGTATCGGATATTGGCCCAATGGGGCCGATAATTTGGCTGATAAATACCCGTGCTGCGTGTAGTCACTGTGCAGCAATCGGTCAGTGAGAAGCACAATTGGCAGCATGGAGAGCTGCCTCCAGCTGGTAAGTCCAGGGTGATGGAAGGGGAGAGGGGAAAAAGGGGTATGGGGGGCAGATCAATGCCCCCTACGGTGAGGGAGGGGGCAGGGGCAAGCGCTGCCTGGGTGGGGGCAGAGCTGCAGCCCATGGAGGGGAGGCAGCTTACACCCTGGAAGGGGGGGGCATGTGCTCCCTGGACTGTGTGGGGCGGTGCAGGGCAGACTGCAGCTGGGGCTGCACAGGGCTCTTCTCAGCAGGGGCTAGGCTTGGAGCAGGTGCCAGGGGTACAGGGAGGATGCTTTGTCCGCCCCAAATTTGCTGCCGCTTCACACCCAGAGCTGCTGCTGCCAGCCTCCGGGCAGCCCTGGTTCTTCCTGGTGTGTAGGTGAAGGTGGGGCATTGAGCCAAGCCTGCACCGGGTGGATGGCAGTGGTGGCGCTGGGAGTGGAGCAGCAGTGAAATTTGGTGTGGGTGCAGCATCCTCCCAGGGCTGTCAGCACCCGGTCCAAGCCCAGCCTCTGCCAATAAGAGCTTCACTCAGCCCCAGGTACAGTCCGCTCCACGTAGATCTGGGGGGTATATGCTCCACTCTCCGTAGTGTCCCAGGCTGCAAGCAGTGGTGGGAGCTGCCTTCCCCTACCCCACAAGCTGCTTCTCTGGCCTCCCCTGCCTGGACAGTGCCTGTCCCTACACCCTCCCTCACCACAGTGGGCATTGATCTGCCCCTTCGTTCCCCCTTTCCCTTCTGCCACACTGGACTTACCAGTTGGAGGCAGCTGTACTAGAAATTGGATCGGTATTGGCCAATATACTGCCTTAAAAATCGGCTATCAGTATCATCCCCAAAAATCTCTATTGGTGCGCCCCTAATAGCCCAATAAAGCGCTTACTTGCAGATCTGAAATTTGTTGCCCCCAGAAGAAAGAAACCATACAGAGGAAACTGAAAGAAGATAAAGTCAGATTGGAAAGGGTAATTTATATAGCAGAAACAAGGTAAAAAATAAAATCAAATCCTGAAGTGCTTTATGCAACAATCAGCTTCAAGAATGGAAAAAGGAATGGAGCGGAAAAGCAATTGGAATTTACGTACAACCCTCAGTGGGCTCATAGACACAGATAAAGATTCAATGCTAAATGCCTGGAAAGAACATTTCCTAATTTTAGCTCTAAGAATAGTTGCTTACAGAACTTATGATACTAAAATTGTAGAAAGATGGTGTTAAAGGAAGAAGGCAAAGACTTAGAGTAAATTTAAGGGATTGAGACCTAGCTAACTAAATGTTGAAATGGATTTCATAGAAAAGGTTTTCACTTAATAACAAAGTAATTACTAAGCAAGGAGTTCCAAGTGACTGCGAAAGAAATCTAATGTTTGAGCATGAGAGAGAAGTCCAGCAAAATTTCAGAGGCCTTTGTGAGCTTTTAAAGTATGCCTGGGAAAGTTCCTGATGGAAATCATTCATAACCATGTTAGGCCAACTGCAGAAGCCAAACTGAAAATTGGAGCAAGTTTGTTGGAGTCGGATACAGAGGTTAAATATTCACTGGTCCACTGTGGATACAATATCATTGACATGATTTGAAAAGTTCTTTTAGCTTGCGGAGTTAAAACAAACCTCTATCTCAGCTATACCCATATGAGTGAATGTTTATATAATGGGTAGTATATTTTTCTATTGTACTACTATACCCCTGTTAAAGAACTGCATATCTTAAACAAAAAACATCCCATGCCAGTTAAATTAAACTAAGTAATGATTTTCACTGTGAAGTGAACTTGATATATCTTCTTTATCAGAGCTATTCATGTAGGATTTTATTTTGATCTTTACCCTGGCCTTCAGGACTGTTGAACATCTACAACTCTAGCTGAAACTAATAGGAGTGATATGTCTGGCCCAGAAAGCTCAAATAAGTCAATCAGAGTCCAATTCTTCCACCCTTAGACTAACATTTCAGTGGCATTGCTTGCATGTATACAAGCTACCTAACAGGTTCATCTACACATGCAATTAATGTGGCTGAATATACTCTGGCTCAACTTGAGCTCTTCATATAGGAATAAAGCCGGATTTGAGCTGAATTTGACAATTACTCAAATACTTTGGCTCAATTAGGTCAGAGTAAACTAATTTTGACGTCATCTACACATAGTAATTTACTGTGCTGCTGGATCACCTGTATCGATGGGCCTATCAGGCAGCACAGTAAATGAGTCTGCTGTGCCTTAATTGCCATGTACATGCAGATGGTGACGCTTTACTGTGCAGTAATTTAGTTTTCTGTGCAGTAAAGTGTCTTGTGTAGACATGCACAGCATCTATGTAAGAAACAGAATATGCAGCCCCTTGCAATTTGTTGTATAATCAAGCACATTTTATTGAAGTGTAAATATTTTAGTAAAATCTGGGGTTTGCACTTCAGGAAACATAAGGCTAATAATTAACTGACCTTCCCACAAGTCTTTTGATTATAGTTTTGCATATGTTAAAAAATCTGGCAGTGTACTGGGTGCAATCTATGATTTTGCATATTTGGGCACCACAGCTAGCTGAAGAGAGCCAAATCATTTGAAGTCAAAGGGACCTACCCACGTGTCCTTCCTGTAAGCTCTGAATTTGGGCTTTGCAGAGAACACTTCGCAAGCTCAGTGGTTCAGGGGAGGGGAGGGAGCAGGCAAGGTATGTGATGTGGCAAGTCAAGTTGCCCTACTCTAGCCTACTTTAGGATGCACTGATAAATTCACAAAGCCCGAAGGAAGGATTTTCCATCCAGATACTGTGGAAAATGCAGGATTTCAAGAAACCAGTTGTAATTTCTTGATCATGACTTACTGGGCCCCAGGGTATAGCTCTAATAGTGTGAGATTCATTTTTTTGCCTGACCCCTGCTTAAAAGTAAAATTGTAGGCATAGAAGGGCTACCTAGCATAGTGGCACTGGTTTGTTCCCTGAGTGTGATTGTGTGATCACAGTCCTGTATACTTAACCTTAGTGACAGAAATTAATTTTTACTGTACCTAGACTCAACCTAGTTACAGAAGAGGGAGCTGGATTCTGTTCTGACTCACAGTTCTTCAACACAATCCCTAACCAGGAAACTGAGGTTGAATATTTTTTGTAGCTAGTGTGGTAGTTAGAAAGGATGCTGAGGACTCTGACTGAGATTTTATGCTACGCTTAGGGTGTTGATTACTAGTGTAACCACATTTTTACTAGCAAATTAATCCCATCTAATATGGAAGTCACTGGGCACGTCTACACGAGAACATAAAGTGCAGTAGCAATAAGCTACTCTTCCAAAGCTTGCTGCTATGGCACAGTAGTGTTGCCAGGCACTAACTATGTTGTGACATTACTATGCAGTAGTAACAAGCTACTGCTCAGTAGTTTGGGGGGTGGGGGTGGGGAAGGTATGGCGACAGTACTGCACAGTAACGCCAGTTACTGCACAGTCTGTTCCATGTGTAGATGCAGCCACTGAGTTACAGTAAATATAGATGCCTACAAAGCTGCTTTCACAAATGTTTTATGAACTGAACTGCATTTGCCCCTTATCAACTGCTGAAATCAGGTATGCCATTAATGTTGATGGGAGCAGGACCAGTTCTACTCAAATAACACTGGAATATTGCTCTATTTAAAGGACTTCAAAAAGAACTTGTCAAAAAACAACAACCTGCCATACCTTTTGAGAGCCCAGAGCATGGGATATCACTCCAGACAGTTCTGAAATAGAGTGCGAGAAACTTTAAACAATGCAAAGACCATCTCCTCAGCACAAACAGCATTGTCAAATGCTTCAGTTTCATTAAAAGACTGGTCAGGATTGAAAACAAAAGGATCCACATTCCTGACCTTCAAATCCAGAGTTCAGTCTAAATCTGTCCAAACTCATAAGAACGTGACAAAATGAAGAACATGTAATAGGCAAAAGGTGAAGCCCAGAGGCCAAGTAAGGAGAAGAGGGAGGGATTACTAAAGCCCTAAAGTTTAGCAACCTGCAGGCTTTCATTCAAGTGAAACCAGATGACGTGCATTTTATTGATGCAGTCAGATTAACACAGGAATGAGCAGAATATTATTATTGAATGATAGAAGGAAAAAGACCAGCCTCTCTCACTTGCTTGTTTTTAAAGACAAATATTAGAATTTTTCATTGTCAGTAAAGTAGACTCTTATAAACTGTGTAGGCCCATATGCTCTCGCTATTTGCTAAGTCTGATGTTCATGTTCTCTTTAGTGCAAAGTCAGTTTTTCCTTTTGTAGATCATCTGCTCAGCCAATGGTAGGGCTGGTGTAGAAGAGGAGGAAGATATGATGTCACTTTTTATAGCACCTCACCTCCTCCTTCCCCAGCTCTCTGCCTATGGACAAGCCAAAGGAAATGAATTTAACTCTGTTGAGCCTTTTGCAGCCCCAACCGTATATATTGTTTTTTGAGCAGCCAATATGATGAACTCTCTCTCCTGTTGTCATTTCCCCCCTTCATCTTTCAATCATGTTGGGGCCTTACCCCGCTATATATTTTATTGTCTTGATAGTACTGAGAGTGGAAGATACCTAATCTAAATCTTAATCTCTGCCTTCTCTCAGTAGGGCCAGTACATCATCCATTACGGTTTCAAAATGTTCTAATACACAGCAATGATAACAGCATATTCAGCCATGTCTTTTTCAAAGCTGTTCTCCAGCAGACCCATGGTGGCTTCTCTGAGAAAGGACAGAACCATCCCCTGATTTAGCTAGCCAGAAAGTTAGAACTTGTAAAAGCCATACTGCGGCTAGGAAAGGGAGAACCTGAAATGTGGATACATTCTGTCAAGTTGTAATTAACTTCTGTGAAGCAAAGGAGGCTTGTAGAACGTCCTCATGATAGTAGGAACAGAGACTTTTTTGACTACATTGAATCCTAAGTCATTTGTTGTCCAGCTCCTGGTAAGCCAGTCTTTAATCTTCCTGACTAAATTAGCATCCAAGACACTTCTAATAGCAAAATGGCTTTCAGACTCTTTCATACCTTGCCATCCTACCCTCCTAGTTTAGGACTACACTAAAACCATGGCAGTGTTTACATTTTGGTTCTCTAGATTGCAGCCCCCTCCATACAACAGAATTGATGTAGGCATATGTAATACATGAGTATAGGGTTATCATTGGTTTGAGCTCTCAGTCCAGGAACTGTGTTGTGGATAAATAAGTATACATTGCTCCGTTTGAGTGATAAGTAGTTTAGTGGGATCCCCAAGGAGTGCTTACACTTCTTAGAGAGAGAGAGAAAGACCGAGAGAGGTGAGCAAAATACAGTCTGCAGGGTTGGATGTAGCATGCCAATGCATTTTGTCTAGGGTCAGCCTAGACATGGCATGTGCAGCTGGTCCCACTGCCCCCAAGGTGTGCAGTGGGGCTGGGGTAGTGCAGTGGCCAGACTCTCTTTTCTGGCAGCCCCAGTGGTGGCTCCTTTCAGATTGCACTGTCAGACCCAGCCCTGCTGCTCAGGCACCGTGGCCCAGGTGCCCTGCACCCAGCGCCAGGGCGAGGGACCCATGTGGGCAGGGCATGTGGCTGGGTGAATGGGATGGGCTGTGGGTGATCAGGGAGCCATGTCTGGGAGTGAGACAGGCAGGTAGGGCCAGGGATTGGGATCGCCGTGTAGTAATAGTAGAGGGCCAGGGCCCGGGGCAGAGCCATGATTTAGTCCCCACATGTCCCTGCAATGGACACTAGTTCTATAGGCAGGGGTGTGTGGGTAGTGGATTGTGGCTCTGCACTAGGCCCTGGCCCTATGCTGTCACCACCCTGTGATCCAAGCCCTGGCCCTGGCCCTGGTCCCTCTGTCCTGCTCCCAGATGTGGCTCCCCAACCAGCCATGGGCCTATCCTGTTTGGCTGGCTACATGAAGCCCATGCAAGTTCTGGCCAGTTTTCATGGAGACCCCGGGATCACTTGGTGGTGACAGCAAGGGGCCACAGACCAGGACAGAGCTGCAATCCACTCCATGCATGACTCTGCCTGCAGAACCAGTGCCCATCGCAGGGGTGTGCAAAGTGTGGATTGCAGCTCAGCCCTGGGGCTGGACCCGGGTCACATGCTGTCACCACCCTGTGATCCTGACCCCAGCCCTGGCTGTGGCCCTGCCCACCCTTCCTGCTCCCGGATGGTGTTTCCTGCTCACCTGTGGGCTCCATCCCAGCTGCCCTACTGTGCATGAGGGCCACTTGAGTTTTGGTGAGCTGTTGCAGTGGGATGGCACTGACCCAGCCAGTGACAACTCATTAAAACTCCCTAAGTGGTCCTCCAGCAAAAATAATTTCTCACCCCTGATCTAGTGTCTTCTGGAGTCCTTGGGACAGATTCTGGTTCTTGCAAGCATCCCAGACAACTTATATAGGAGCCACAATGTCAAAAGAGTTTCCCAGGCTTTTGTTAAGAAGAGTAACTTTGAATCTCTCTCCTCCTATTATATGAATTATGAATTTAGCAGTGAGAGGAAAGTGGTGCTTAAGCCCAGATATTCCTAGTTGACAATATCTTTCCCATATCTTTGATACAGTAGTCTTTTACATGCATCAACTTTGGACCATGATATTGAAGATATTGTGCCCTGGGCGCTGGTGATTTCCTAAAACAACTGCTTATGCTTGTGCCATTGAAAATTATATCATTCATATAATTTGAAGCTTATAGATCAGCTTTTCCTGATGTGGCCTTTTGTTAGATTATATTAGGATCTGAGTCTGAGAAGTGATGAATTTCTGTGAGATGTTGACTGACTTCAGCAGAATATGTGACTCTTGGCAACTCCTTTGAGGTGAAGATGGTCTTTGTATTCTGTAGGTGTAGTAGTACAGTGGCTGGCAGAGTGGTACCCTGGCCCATGACTAGATGCTGCAGGAATACTACTAATAATAAAACAAGTCAACCACTGCAATTTGACCCAGTGGGCTTTGAAGCTAGTTAGTAATGATGTGCTAGGGAGCAATACAGTAGTAATTTATGTGACATAAAGTAGTCTTCATGGAAAAATGGTGCACTGAACAATTAAATCACTTTACTGATGTTGTTCAGTGCACCATTCAGTTATACCAGGATTGCTCAACCCCTGACTCCCAGGTCAGATCCTGGCCCCTAGTGTCATGTCACCTGGCCTTTGGGGCCTTCCCACGGGGCAGTGTTACTGCTCCACTGGTGTCAAATTTCTGGACTCATGGACCTGTGGCCAGATAGCATCAAATTTCCAGACCTGTGTGGGGCTCCCAGTAGGGCACGGTGGGGTATGTGACCCCAGATTTGCGCACAGGGTGGGGTGGTGTGGGCTGCTGCAGGGGCTGGGGCTGCACTGGGCTCTTCCTGGCAGGGGGCTGGGCTGGGCTGTGCTCAGGGGGGTGGGTACCAGTGGCGCTGGGAGGTGGGGTTGGGAGAGCTGCAGCCACCCCAAAATTTGCCATAGACCCCACTCCTAGCGCTGCTGCCTCACAGCCCAACACAGCCCCTCGCCAGGAAGAGCCCAGTGCAGCCCCGGCCCCAGCCCACAGCAGTAGCCCACCCAGTCCCACACAGATATGGGGCCACATGCCCCCCCATGCCTCTCAGGGTGCAGCCAGGAGTGGGAGCTGCCCCCCCAGGTGAACTGCTTGTGGCTTCAGCCCGTGCCTCGACCCGCTCCAGCTGTGTAGCACCTGCCTGTGTGCCAGCCCCATCCCCTCCTCCTCCATCACTGCGGGGGCCTCAATCTGCCGCCCCCCCTTACCCCTCCCCTATCTCCATCCCTTTCCCCACAACCGACTTACCAGACAGATGCTGCTCTCCACAGTGCGGGGCTGCATTTTGGAATTGGATTGGTATTGACTGATATGGCTCATTAAATATCGGCCATCAGTATTGGCCTAAAAAACCTCTATCGGTGCAGCCCTAAATCTAGCTGCTAGCTCCAGGTTTCCATAGCAATGGCCAGGCTCTCTGCCAGTGCTCCCTGTTTTCAGAATGGGAGGGGGGAAAGGCAGCAGAGGGAACTTGTTCTTGGGATTCCTCAGCTGTTGCTGAAGGGTGGGGTGAACTGGACCCCCCCATCTTGGGGGGGCGGGCCTCCAATATACCCACCCCAACCACTGCTGGTGGCTGAAAAACCTTAGACTGAACTCCCTCCGCTCTCTTCCCCACCTCCCATTCTGAAAACAGTGACAGGTTGGGAGCTTCACAGACACAAGTTACAGAAGATGCTACATTTTGAAATGTCTTTATCTGACACCTCGTGCAATGAGGGGTCAGATTTTCACCCAGTCAGCCATTTTTGAAGCTGTTTGCAGCCGTGCATTTGTGTTTGGTCACAGGTATAAACTGCTTTCTGTGGCCAGATCAGGCAAAAATTGTCACTTCTGTCTTCATGGTGCCCAATCTGGGCATATGGGGCCAGGGAGAGGCAGGCCAGCCCCATGCCACTCATGGTTTGTGGAGCCAAAAGCTTGAGCACCACCAAGTTACACCACTGGGGAAGGAAATTTAAGATTACTGGGAATATGCTTTTTTTAGGAGTATGTGGGAAGAGAAGCTTCTCTTCACACTGATTTCCACAGTGTGTGATCAATCATAGGCAAACAGAGACTGGATGCTGCAAGCTAGAGCAGTTAGGTGCACCTCAGACCTATGTGGGTCTTAGAGCTCTGTCCTGAGAAACTTAAGTCAGACTGAAAAAAGAAAGCATATTGAAATACAGCAGGTTACAACTCAGTTGATGTGCTGTTCTGTGTTTTAAACCATGACCAAAGTGATTCTGTGAAGTCTACATCACCCCTCAGTATGGGGCTGCAGTCTGCAGAAAATACAGTCCAGCATGCATTTTCATCCAGAATTTTTCTTGTAGCAGAGAGAAGGGAGTTTTTTCATTTAGGAGACGGTGTAGCTTAGGAAGTGGGAGGGAATTATGATGTATTTAAGCTACCTTTGCAATTAAACTTACCTATTAAAGCACTATGTATAGCAGTTAGTGCTATAAATAACATACATGACAAAAGAGACAGGGTTGCATTTGATTATATCAATGGATAGGGTCATAAATGCTGGGTAGGAAGGACTACAGATACGAGTGTTTACAGAATCTGAACTGAGAATTTCTTGACTACTGTTTTAAATGTTGGACCTCCAACATGTTTTCAAAATTTGGACATGGAAAAAGTTACATATTTTCCTGCATATGAACAGATGAATTTTGCTGTGGGTTGTCTATTTTTTTTAAATGCTTCTGTCTGGGTCAACCAGAAGGGGAGAAAAAAAGTAAGAATAGTAGCAAGTAAGTAATTTGATAGGCACACTTGTAGAACAGAAACAATCAAAAATGTACAGAAGGGTAAGCTAGGAGGGAAGGGGAAGAGGGCTGTTGTAACAAATTCATACTTTTTCAGTTGCCAGTCATGGGGTGAAAAACGTGTATTAAAATCCTTGTTAATAATGCATATTAGGGGAACCAGTTTTATAATACAGTTTACAGCCATTTTGGAAATCAACCACTTTTTGAGCCTCAGTTGCAAACTTACTCATGCGGTTACTTGTTCACTATATTTACTTAAGAGTAACCTTTCTGTTGATTTAAAATATCCTATACGATACATATATGCCATTATACCTATCTTTTACATACTATTTTTGACTGAAAACTGAGCCAGGAAATATTCTTTTAGGACATTGTGCTGTTTTGGTATGTAGTACAAAGAAATGGCCTTTTAGGTTATAATACAGGTCAAATAAATGTCTTTTAGATCTTAGGTTTGAATCTACTGTAATATTTACCACTAATTAATAATTTTCATATATTCCAATTTGAAAGAACATTTTTAATGGCAGGATCCAAATGCCAGTTTGTATAAGAAAATCAGCTCTCCTTCACTCCAGTAATATTTCCCCTGAGTTATTCACTTCCCATTCTCAATATTAAATAGCAGTAATACAAATAATTAAATGCATTTTACTTCTATAGTACTATTTATCAGAGATTTTCAAAGGCTTCAGCCTTAAGAATTTTTTCCCTCTAGTCAGGGACAAAACTATTGGATCATGTCCTAATAACTGAGCTTTGTAGCACTTCTTAAAAGTGGCTTTACATAAGGTAAAATGAAAGTAAAGAATGGTTAAGTAACTTTTTAGGTCAGAATTTTAGGAAGGCTAACTCCCAGTGATTGGTTTTGCCAACAGACACACTGGAATACATTGATATACATTAGGATTGGCATTTAATTGTTCCTGAGACATGATACTTTGCTGTTTAATCTTACAAGGCCCAAAATTTCACTGGTTCCAGTGGATGTTCTGCATTTTGAGGGCTTGAAAGACTAGGCCCTTGATTTTTTAAGATGCTGGATCTTTTTTAATGCTGTTTTGTGGTAGTGGATTAAATTGTAAAGTTTAAAATTTCAACTATCAACATAAAACCACACTTACCCTCTAATTTGAAACGTATTGCAGAAGCCATACTGAAAGCGTTCAGTTTTCCTAATGATAAAAAGTTCCATTGAGTTAATGGAACGTTTGCATATATGAGAACATTATGAAGAACAAATAGCTGTGCAATTTAAGATAATTAAAAAAATGCAAATAATTGGAGGATATTTCTCCTTTTTCACTAACCTTGCCCAAAATATTTCCTTTTAGAACTGAGTGCACTTAATAAATATTATCTTTTTTCCAAACATACGTTTTAAAATAAGAGGCTTTTAGATCTTTATTAAAAGAAATGTCTACAAATAAAGTAGCCTCTCCACACTACAAATGAAGCCAGAAGTCAGTCCGAGATCTGTACCTCTGACCACTATGGGTAGTGGTTTCTTTGTTAAAGGCTTTTATTAGAATTGTGTTCTGTGGAATTCCCTCACTCCCCCAGGTAATTTATGGCACTTAATATACTTTTTCATATTTAGTTTAACATACGTTTCAGAGACCCCAGTTAGGATTGGGCGGGGGGGTCAGCATTGTAAAAGCATGGACAGAATTGGCTGTTGCTACAGTGCTACAAAGAACTTGCAGTCTGTGTGGTTCTATAATTGTTCCCAGCAAAATATTGCTGTTCATGCTGATCAAAGCACTGAGCTAGAAGCAACTAGATTTACATGGTTTTACCAAGGCTTAAGTTGACATAATACCTTCAGATCCTCTTTGGAGCTTTGGCATACCCAAGAAAACATACTCTATGGGAGCTTCAGTAGAAACTTTTGGCCATGCTTACCATGTCATTGGATTGGTTAGTGCTGGGGTGTTCAACTGGAGGCAAATGAGTCACAAGCAGCACAGGCAGCCCCTATGTCACACACAGCAGATCAGGAAGGGCACAGGCAGCACAGAGGCAGTTGGCAGGAAGCAGAAATTGGAGCAAAGGACTGGGTAGGGAGTGCAGGGCAGGAGGCAGAAAGCAGAGCAACAGATTAGGCATGAAACAGGGCAGATAGATCAGGCAGGAGAAGGGAATTGGAATTGCGCTCAGGGAGGCTGCTGGATTTATCTGTGGCATGCTTGCCAAAAAGGTTGGCTACCACTCCATTAATAGGTCTTCAATTTGCTCCCAACTCTGGAAATGGGAACAGATATCTGAATGGAGAGCTCGATCTGTTTTGATGAAAGAAACATCTCTCTTTAGCAAAGTGAACTACTTCCAGAGTCGAATTGTATTGGCCTCTCTTGATGATAGGGAAACCTCCCAGCAGAGAAATATGTAGTGATGATCCCTTCTTTTGGAAAAAGAACAAGAACATGTTGGAGAGAGCTCCCAAGTAGAGGGAGCCTATGCTAGCAAGTATACCAGTGGAAATTATGCTTCACCGTTCTCCCCACTGGTTGAGAAGGGAAGTCCGTTGGAACTGGAAGGCCAAACAAGAGATCATTAGGTTGCCATAGAGAGCATGGACAGATTTCCTTTTTCACAAGGTTTTATTCTTTCTGTGCTGCTTTCATTCTTTCAGGCAGGCTTCCCTCTGCAGCATATGAGGGTGGGGGCTCCATGGGCTGGAGCCTAGTCTCAGTGAGGAATGTGTGGTCCCACTAATACCTAAAATCCCCCACCATAGCCACCCCAAAGAGACTCCTTGTAGGTAAGGAAGTCTGACACTCCCTTTCCAACGAATTGCACCAAGTGCAGGAGTGAGGCATGAGGGTGGTTCAGATGAGGAGTAAGAACAATGAAGTTCTTAAGTTGAAGTAGATATTTGTTTTTTCACCTGACTAGGTTAGTGTGATCCTAATGACTTGCATGGCTCAGACATGCTGTAAAAAATGCAGTATTCTTTAAATGTATTTCTTTTCATGTCTGGATTTTTTTTTTTGTTTCCTACTCTGTGCCATCCCCTTCGTTCACTCACTCGGTGTCCAGTGATTCACAATCCTCAGGGATGTCGGCAGAGTTATTTCTGTGGTAAACTGACACCTCCAGAAACAGGATTAAACTACAGAGTCAACAAGGAGATGAAATAGACTGGAAATATAAGTCAGAGCTTGAGGGAGAAATTGCTTCTCCAACAAATGATAACTGCAAGAGAAGTGCAGGCTAACTACATAACTATTATATTGGGTTTTGAAAATGCTATAGTTGGTCATTTTAGGCTTTACTTAGTGTTTAGCAATTAAAGATAGCCACAGTATGGGATTGTTTCAGTGTCTCAGCAAGACAGCATTTTTCTGCTCCCATGTAGAAGACCCAAGCCCTGATGCATAATAGGTGTTTTTGCTTTCCAGGTGAATATCTGAAAATGTCAGAGGTAATAGGAAAGCACAGAGCATAGGTCCTTTCTTTCTAATATCAGACAATTGATTTGGGTAGTGAAGCTGATGGCAACGTATTTACTACTTGAAGAAAGAGTGACATGACTAAAGAGGAAGAAGGAAGACTGAATGCAGAAGCAGTGAATTTGAATGTTGCTTTTTGATTGCAGGAGGCACTTCACAGCTAAGCAGCTCAGACTTAAATTTGGCAGGCAATTAGCCTATAACATTTACTAATACCTTTTTAACAGTTGGAAAACAAAACCAGCTGATATATTTTCATTTGACAAACAAGTACTACGGCTGCAAACAAAATTGATCTTTTATTTGCTATATGCATAAAACCTGAGCTGAAACATCTGAGTGTGGCCCATGTCAGAGACGGGTTACAAGTCCAGGTGTTCCCTCATCTAACCTGATATGCTAATACCTGTGTTTCTATGTAGTCATAGTGATAGAGCAGAAAATATTAACCTAGGGTTACTGTCTAGCCCCACCGAGTCTGTGAAAATGTTGCTATTGATTTCAATACAGACAGAATGTATTCTCAGTCTGTTTGTCCTGCAGCTGTGTTCCAACCAGTAGGCTACAGTCCAGCTTGCTATTAGCCTCTAGGTAGAATGCTTTCTAAAATTTTGTCTTCTGATGGTCTCTGTGAGTTGAAACTTAAGATTTCAGTCCTGCAAAATCCTAAAGGCATGAACATTCCCATCAAACCCAAGTGAAATTATTAATATGTATAAAATGGCTTGCATGCCATTGTGTTGGTAGGATCAGGGCCCTAAGGTTGCAATTCAAAAGCCAAAACTTTACAAAGAAAAGAAAAAAAGTGCCCCCAGTGAATTCTGCCTGACATCCAGGAAGCTGGCTTCAGTAATGGCCTGTCGCAATGGCCTGTCTGAAAAGTTGGATACAAGTGGTTGCTTGAAAACAGGGGTGGCTAACCCTGTAGCATGAGGGCCACAAATGACATGGGCAACCTTTGTGTGTGGTATGTGGTAGGTTAGGGAGGGGGCAGGCAGCAAAGCGGCAGTAGGACAGGGAGCAGAAAGCAGAGCATCAGATCAGGTAGGGAGCACAGGACAGGAAGCAGAATGCTAAGTAGCAGATTGGGTAAGGGAATGGGAGAAAGGGATTGGAGTGGCACTCAGGGAGCATATGGGGATAATTTGTGGCACGCCTGCCAAAAAGGTTGGCCCCCACTGCTTTAAAAGAGGGTTAGGCATTATGGGAGACAGTTGGCAGACTGCCAGAAGGGTTATATAGCCATCCAGTTCAGGAGGGGGCTCTTAAATCTCTTTGCACCTGCTGCTGGAATGATTTCCCAACCCATGTGCAGAAAGTGGGGTGGGGATTTAGAGGCAACTTGCCTGATGCCTGCTAGGAGGTTGTGTCCTTGAGAGCTATGTAAAATTATAATGCTGCAAGGGCTATAGTGTTATGTTGCTGAATTGTTTATTGGATAAATGTACAGCCTTTTCCCCCTTTCCACTTGATACAGTGACTCATTTATTTTCAGGAGTACCATTGATAGGAAAGGAAATTCACAGAAATGCTTGCACATTGTCCTTAATGTGCCATGTTGGCCTCAGGCTTTGAAGGCATTTCATATGTGCTAGTGTCAAGTTAAAGCAGTGCTAGCTTTTTTTTTCCATAGGCCTTTTTGTTTTAGTTAATTTTTTATTGTGTTAAAGGCCTGCTTCTCTTCATGTACAAGGCTAAATCAGGAGTTGTTCTAAAGAGGCCATTAATGGTACTAAGATTGGTATGCATTTCTCTCTATATAAAATCACTTTTCATCCATTGACCTCAAAATATTTCACAAAAGTAGGAAATAGTATTATCCCCATTTCATAAAAGACTAAACTGAAGCATAAAGAAGAGTAGTTTAGCACTAATGATTGATCTAGCTAGACTCTGTCACCTACAACATACTTATAAAATCCCCTGGCCAAGTGTCTTTTCCTGCTACCAAGAGTAATCTAACTTCCTCCCACCTGCTAGTCCAGTCTGAAGCTCCCCTGATAGTAATAGAATCTCATCCCCAGCTACGCTATGCTGCTTATCCAACCAGGATCTTACTTTGGTTGGCTGGCTGTCAGAACCGGCTGTCAAAACCGATTGCAGCCCCTTGCAAAAACTACCTCTGATTCCTTCCAGTGTCTGAGCCTGTCAAAGTAGAGTTATGCAGGACTAGAAGGAAGTGGAGAGATTCTCGCTTCCTGTGACGTGTGCAGTCACACAGGATTTGATCTGTGATAGATGATATAGCCAGTATGCCATTTGATTGAAGTATTTTGCTCAGGTATACTTTCTGGTTAGGCGATATGCAAGAGCAGTGCCCTACTGAAAGTGTTTATGTCTACAGCATTCCATATAAAGTAATTCTTTTATTATTCTTTATATGACTGATGTGGATGTTTTTAATTACTTTAATGTGTTTCTTCTTTCCCCAGTCTTCTGTTTATGTACTTAAGTGTCAAATTCTGATTTTCAAGTACAAGCAGAGATCAAATTCACTTCAGGAATAAATAAATGCAAGCCTCTCTAAGTTTCAGTCATCAATCTGAGTCTACTGAATGAAGTGTCAGTTTTGGTACCAACCCACAACTCTAATGTTTTATGAAAGTAAGTCTCTCTTGCCGTTTTTTGCCATTAAAGAGTTAATCCTGTGTCTATGTCCTATTTAAACATATGCACCTGAGTAAATTACAGAAAAGGCCCAGTGAAATAAGTTTTATGCAACTTTTTAAACAAAACAGTTAACTCTGCTAGAAAATACGTTTTGTATCAACTAGGTATTATGTTACATATGGACTGGTCGGACATTGGACCACCCTTCAAATAGCATGCTTTTCCCTTTCCTGCTTGAGCTTATACAAAAGCTGTCCAGATAGGTGGTTTTGTAATCGTTTCTTCTACTCCAAACTGTAATATTTTCTCACAAAAGATGCACACATTTCTATCACCCCTATAGCAAGTAGTTTTCAACCTAAAAACAAGATCATGAACCACAACAAGGAAATTATCACGTAGTGGCCAATTCACTACAGTAAGATTTAGCTAACAAGGGAAAAGGCCTAAAGGACTGAAGATAGATTTTGCTTAATATATGTTCTAAGTGCTGGGTAATTATTAAAATATTGAAGTATTAATAAAAATAATTATAGATTCTTTTTGGAGGAAGAGCTGGGTTCCACCTGACAAAGAAGAGAAAGAGTGTCTTTGTGTATAGACTTCCTAACATAGCGAGGAGGGCTTTTGACTAGGTTCACTAGGGGATGGAGACAAAAGCACTGAGTTGAGTAAAGAGTCAAATGACCTGGATAAAAACTTGGTAAGAGGAAGAATTAGTAAGAGCCTTACCAGTGTTGTCAAGGAGAAAATAGGACAATCAGTTAGATACCTGAGATGTTTTTATGTTAATGGGAGAGGCATGCGGGGAAAAGTAGGAAGAACAGGAGGTCCTACAATAACCGACGAACTATGATGTAATTTTGATTAGAGACATGGTGGGAAGGCTATAACTTGTTCAGGAAGGACAGGCAGGGGAAAAAAGGAGGAGGTGTTGTCCTTTATAAATGGTAAAGGAGATGTACACCTGTTACGAAGTTCAGTGTGAAGTGGAAGGTGGACCTGTGAAAACCTCTGGGTAAAGGTCAGACAGGAATGCAGCAGGAGGGATGTCATGGTGGGTGTCTGCTGCAGGCCATCAAACCAGGAGGAAGAGGTGGATGAGGCCTTCTTTAAATACTTGATGGAAGTTTCCAAATTGCAGGTTCTCTTTTTGTATCAGGACATTTGCTGGGAGGGAAACAGTAGTACACAAGCGGTCCAACAAATTCTTGGAGAGTGGTGGAGATAGTTTGCCTCTCTACTACCTATACCAGAAAGCTAAGGGGAAGATCATCTCAACTGTTGCTCACAAATATGGAGGAATTGGTTGAGTATATGAAGGTGGAAGGTAACTTGCATGATGGTCACCATGAAATTCAAGATCCTAAGGGATAGAAGGAAGGAGTGCATTGGAATAAAGACAGTGGACTTCAGAAAAGCAGACTGTAATGAACTCAGGGACATCTGATGGACAGACCCCTTGGGAGGCAAGTCAGAGGGGAAAGTTGTCCAGGAGATCTGGTTGTTCTTTTAAGGAGGCCCCCCCCCCTTTTTTTTTTAAGGGTACAGGAGCAAGCTGTCCCAGTGTGATGGAAGAAAGGGAAGTACAACAGGAGGCCAGCTTGGCTATACAGCAATCTCTTCAGTGAAAGAAATATCAAAAAGGAATCCTACAAAATGTGGAAACATGGTTATAGAATGAAGGAAAAGTGTAAGAGTATCACACAGGCATGCAGAGAGAAAATTACAAAGGCCCAGACATTGTTTGAGGTGACATTGTTTGAGATTGACTGGGAGGTGACATAAGAGGCAATAAAAAGGGATTCTAGAAATATGACAGAAATAAGGGGATAACAACTCTCCCCCCCATAGGTTCTTTAAAGAATGCAGAAGGCAGCTTAGTTATGGATAATGCAGAGAAGACTGAAGTATTTAATGCCTTGTTTATTTTAGTCTTCACAAATAGGGGCAGCTAACAGAGCACAGCTGGCAGCAAAGATAGGGGAGGAGTCAAACAACTTAGAGTAGTTGGAGAACAGGTTAGGGCTTAATTAGATGAGCATGATGCTTTCAGGTTGGTGGGATGGGATGGGATGTACCCTAGAGTACTGAAGGAAATGGGCGAGATAAGTTCTGAGCCATTGGCTGTCCTTGTTGAGAAGTCATGGAGGTTGGGTGAGGTCAGGGATCACAGGTAGGCACAATGGTGGATCCAGCCAGCAGACAGGCTCCATTTCCCAGCAGCCCCTGCCCATGTCTCCGTGGCCAGTTTACAATGAGACCACAGGAGCAGCAGTACTGTGACAGCACAGGGCCGGGGTTTCTATGGAGACCAGTCCCAATGGTGCTGGCAGGGAATGCAGCTGGGTGGGGAGCTACGTCAGGGCCAGGGCTGGGATTTTGCAGTGGTGACAGCGTGGTCTGGAGCTGGGGCAAAGCTATCTACTGCCTGCACACCCCTGCCTGAGGCATGCAGGGAGCAGATTGCAGCTCTGCCCCAGCTGTGGACCATGCTGTCACTGCCATGAGATCTCAGCCTTGGAGCAGCAACTTACCATGCTGTGTGCCCTGCCAGAACTGCTGGTGTCAGTCTCCATGGAAACCTTGGCCCCCTGCTGTCATGGTGGTATCAGTCTTGGGGTCTCCATGGAAACGGGTCACAGTGATGCAGGCAGGGGCTGCTGAGAAATGGAGCCTACCGCAAACCCCATCTGGCCTACGGGCCGGACTTTGCCTGCCCTTGTCCTAGATGATTGGAGATGGACAAATGTAGTGCTGCTCATCTTTAAAAAAAGGAAAGGAGGGAGGATCTGGAAAAATACAGACCAGTCAGTCTGACCTTGATACCTGGAGAAATCATTAAATAGGTTCTTAAGGCATTTATTGTGAAGTACCTAGAAGAGAACAAGGTGATCAGGAACAGCTAGCATGGATTTACCAAGGGCAGTCATGCTTCACCAACCTGATTTTCTTCTATGGTAAGGTGACCTGTGCGGTTGGGGAGAGAGCAGTAGATCTCATATATCCTGACTTTAGCAAGGTCTTTGACACCGGCTCTCATGGCATTCTTATTAACAAACTAAGGAAATACAGACTAAATGAAAGTACTGTAATGTGGATACATAACTGTTTCAATTATTGTGTTCAAAGAGTAGTCATCAGTGACTCACTTGGGAGGAGGTATCAAGTGAGGTTCTCCAAGGATCTGTCCTGGGTGTGGTTTTGTTTAATATCTCCATTAAGGATTTGGATGATGGGATTAGGTGTGTGCTTAGCAAATTTGCAAATGACACCAAGTTGGACAGAGTTTCAGACATTCTGGAGGTTAGGGCTATGATCCAGAATGATTGGAGAAATGGTGTGCAATCAATCAGATAAGCGTCAGCAAGAATACATGCAAAGTCCTGCACTTGGGATGGAACAATTGCATGAAAAAATATGGACTGGGGAATGAGTGTCTAGACTGCAGTATACTCTGGAGAAGGTCCTACACAAACAAAGTCTATTCCATCTCAGAGGAAAGGCAACAAAAGGGCACAGCAGCCCCCTTGGCTCTGCAGAGAACTAGCAGACCTCCTGTGTCTGAAAAGAAAGGCCTATAAAGGATGGAGGATGGGATCCACCTCCAAGGAGGAATAGTTTGCACTAGTCCAAACCTGCAGAGAGCAAACAAAGAAAGCCAAGGCTGCAACTGAACTCCAACTGGCTACAAGCATTAGTGACAATAAAAAGTCCTTTTTTAGATATGTGGGGAGCCAGAGGAAAAGCAAGGGCAACACTGGACCTCTGCTAAGCCAGACGGGACAGTTGATAACTGACGCCAGGAAAAAGCCAACTTGCTAAATGGGTATTTTGTGTCGGTCTTTCACCAGTCCCATGTGATGCCCCTGCCCATTACAGGATGGGAAGACCTGGGTGAGGGAGATTCCTTACCCTCCATCAATGCTGACCTTGTGAAGGAACACCTTGAGAGGCTGGATACCTTCAAGTCAGCTGGCCCTGACAGCTTACACCCCAGGATACTCAAGGAGGCTGGCAAGCTTCATAGCTCAGCCCCTGGCATGGATCTTTGAGAACTCTGGGTGCTCTGGTGAAGTGCCCAATGATTGGAAGAAGGCCAGTGCGGTGCCTATTTTCAAGAAAGTGAGGAAAGTGGATCTGGCAGACTACAGGCTCATCAGCCTGACTTCTATCCCTAGAAAAGATTATTAAAGAGACCATTCTCAACAGACTAGCTGATGTCAAAATTCTGAGGGATAGTCAGCATGGGTTTGTTGCGGGTTGGTCTTGCTTGACAGTCTTATTTCCTTTTATGATCAGGTGTCCTATCACCTGGACAAGGGGGAAGAGATTGATGTCATATGTCTTGACTTCAAAAAAGTCTTTGATCTGGTAGCCCATGATCACCTTTTAGCAAAACTGGCTAACTGCAGCCTCGGCTTCACCGTGGTTCGCTGGCTGGGGAATTGGCTCCGTGGTCGGACCCAGAGGACGATGGTTGACGCAAGTCTGTTGTCGTGGTGCTCTGTGACCAGTGGGGTTCCTCAAGGCTCTGTCCTTGGGTCTATATTATTCAACATCTTCATTAATGATGTAGACATTGGCGTCAGAAGCAGACTGGCCAAGTTTGCCACTGACACCAAACTTTAGGGTAAAGCATCCACACCTGAGGACTGGAGGGCGATCCAAGCTGACCTTGACAGGCTCAGGAAATGGGCAGATGAGAACCTGATGGTGTTTAACACCGAAAAATACAAGGTTCTCCACCTTGGAAGGAAAATCCGCAGCATGCTTATAGGTTTGGCAGTGCTACACTGGCTAGCACTACAGACGAAAGGGACTTGGGGGTCATGACTGACTACAAGATGAACATGAGCCTTCAATGTGATGCTGTGGCTAGCAAAGTGAGCAAAACACTGGCTTGCATCCATAGATGCTTCTCAGGCAAATCCCAGGATGCCATTCTCCTGTTGTACTCAGCCTTGATGAGGCCGCAGCTGGAGTACTGTGTCCAGTTTTGGGCTCCAAAATTCAAAAAGGATGTGGAGAAGCTTGAGAGAGTGCAGGGGAGAGCCATGTGAATGATCAGAGGTCAGGAACAGACCTTATGATGAGAGTCTGAGAGCTATGGGATTCTTCAACCTGGAAAAGCACAGGCTCATTGGTGATCTGGTGGCCACCTATAAGTTTATTAGGAGTGCTCACCAGGATCTGGGGGAACATTTGTTCACCAGAGTGCCCCAAGGGATGACAAGATCGAATGGTCACAAACTCCTCCATGACTTTTTCAGGCTGGACATAAGGAAGAACTTCTTTACTGCCCAAGCCCCTAAGGTTTGGAATAGACTGCCGCCGGAGGTGGTTCAAGCACCTACTTTAATGCCTTCAAGAGACATTTGGGTATTTATCTTACTGGGATCCTATAACCCCAGCTGACTTCCTGCCCCAGGGGCAGGGGGCTGGAATCGAAGATCTTCTGAGGTCCCTTCCAGTCTAATTTCTATGAATCTATGACCTGGGTGGTAACAGTAGACCAGGGGTTGGTAACATTTTTGGACAGTGCCAACAGCACCTGTAACCTTGGCTTGTAAGATATTGGCATGCGGGGGGCAGATGGCAGGGGAATTGTAAGGGGCCTGATCCTTGTTGTCGTAGTGGAGCCCCAGGCCCTTCCTCGCTGTTCTCCCTGAGGTGCACATGCACTCACCACCAGCAGTGAGCTGGGCTGGGGTCTCTGCGTACCTTGGTGCAGCCTCTCACCTGCCTGCCATAACCAGCTCAGGCTCTAGTAAGGCCGTGCTACCTGCCACAGAGCCCAGGCTATTCACAGCAGGAGGTGGGGAGGCTGCAAGCAGCTGCAGCAGGGTCTGCGGAGCCTCAACCCAGTTCATTGCTGGTGGTGGGTGCACACATGCCTCAAGATAGATGGGGAAGGGGCTGGGGCTGCGCTACCATAACAAGGATCAGGCTCCTCGGGTCTCCTCTGCCATCTGCCCTGTTTTGCAGGTGTGCGTGCTTTGGCACCCGTGCTGGGAGTTGCCCACCCCTACAGTAGACTATAAGCTAAATATGATTCAACAATGTGTTTTTGTTGAAAAAAAAGCCAACAGCACGCACACTGGGTTGTATAAAAAGGGGTGTCACTTGCAAGTCAAGGGAAGTGATTCTTCTGCACTTTTTAGCGCTGGTGAGGCCTCACCTGGAGTACTGTGTCTAGTTTTGGGCCGCCACTTCAAGAAGAATATGGACAGATTAGAAAGAGTCCAGAGGAAAACAATAAAAAATAATTAGATACCTAGGAGTCATGACTTATTCGGATGGATGAAAGAGCTGGGGTTATTTAATCTGGTGACTAGAAGACTCTGGATTTGATAACCATCTTCAAATAGCTGAAGGGAAATTATGGAGAAGATGGAGATGGGTTTTTCTTGGTGGCAATAGGGGACAGGATTAGGAGCAATGACTTCAAGCTGCAGAAGGGGAAATTTAGGTTGAAGATTAGGAAGAGCTTTCTGACAGTGAGGGTAGTCAAGCATTGGAACAGGCTACGTACGGAAGTTGTGGACTCTACATCCATGGAAATTTTCATGAGGAGGTTTGACAGACACTTGGCTGAGATGGTTTAGGTAGGGATGATCCAGCCTTTAGCAGGGGCTGGACCTTATGAGATCCCTTCCAACCCCTACTTTCCTATGATCCTATGATTCCTGTGCTCCTGCCATTGTTTGCTTTAAAATCACAGAGGGACTAGAGCTGGGACCAACATGCTACAGTATTACAGTTGCTGGTGGAGTTATCATCACTACCTACACCTTATCCTTTCAGTGGGTGGCATGATCTGTGTATAACCTGCTCCCACTGCAGAGAGCAGAAGCTAAATTGAGCCTTATCCTAAGATTACCTCCCAGAGTTGCAAAAGGAATAGTGTCTGTCTTGGTATATTTATCAGTAGGACTTGCAAATGAAATAGATTAGTTGAACTGTACTAATTTCAGCCTTTTTTTGGATAGCTGAAGATCTGTTAAGTCCATCTGAAAAAGGGTGCCTGGAGTACATGGGTTTCTATAGTTCCTGAGAGAATTGGCATCAGTCGTGGATTAGATTTAGTCTTTCTCATGTGGCTTGCATGACTATATTTTTTCAGTCATTGGTTAAAATGTTGTATTTTATAGCTCTTTTCTTAAGTGTTTCCTAGAAGGAGATTGGGAAAATTTACTATTCCAAAGAAAAAATGATCTTAGAATGAATTACTGCACACAGAATTAAATGTTGTAATTCTCTTAGGTTTGACTGAGGAGAGACAGAGCTATATGGGTGAAAGGGCGTAATTTGCAATGAGAAGTCAAGTACCTCTACAGATGTACCCAATGGTGTGCTTTAGATATAGGGCTCTGAGCCTGTCCCCTGCAGCCATTTCTTGTGTTGATGCCATTTTCTGAGAGGCCACTCAAGGTTATGCCAGCTGCTAAGAGTTGGTGTCTTAGCTTTCAAGCTTCATAGTTATTTTAAAAGGGTAGAACTTATAAGCCTCATGATTTATTATATACATTTAATTTCTTATCTTCTACTCTGCATCATATTAGCAGTTAGCTGTGATCAGTTAATATGCTTGTTATGTAAGTCATCACTGGGTGATGAGTTATATTTAAAATCATCATTA
Source organism: Crocodylus siamensis (assembly GCF_052110815.1). Lineage (NCBI taxonomy): Eukaryota > Metazoa > Chordata > Crocodylia > Crocodylidae > Crocodylus > Crocodylus siamensis. Next base: position 194,021,019 of record NC_143396.1, read on the forward strand.
GTTGTAGCCTCATTAAGTTTTTGCATGTGTATATATAATTCTCAACAGTGTCCCCATCATTTAGTCAAGAGGTATCCAACACATGGCCTTCAGCACTGTTCCTTCTGACCTGCCAGGTTGTCAGTGGGCTAGTAGAAGTTGGGGAAATGGCTACCACGGGATGGACCTGCTACAGAATCCCGAGGCCACTGGCTGCTGGTGTCAGGAGGGCGAGTGAGGGTCTGTGTAGATACAGCTTTGCAGCTGCTTGTCTTACTGTCACTGGTTCCACTGCTGCCACAGTCACTGCTACCACTGGCCCTTCTTGTCCCATGGCTGACCCTGCCAGCTTCTCCAGTTGTGCCAGAGCTGCTGGCCCTATTTCTGCCACAGTTGCCACTACCGCTATCCTCTCTGGTCCCACTGCAGCTGCTGCTGCCACCGCAACATCTCTGTGCTATGGACTAGATCCAGTCTGTGAGGAGCCCCATGGTCTGGATCCAGCACATGGAACAGGGTGAGTTGACACCTTTGATCTCCAGCAGTTCCCAAACTCTGAGAACCACCAATTGGCGCACCACCAATTTAAAATGATACAGCCTTAAGTACAGCAAATTTTTGTCATATAAAGTAATTATAGGAAATCTGTTAATGTGTACCACTGACAGGTTGTCTGTGTACCACTGGTGGTACCTGTACCACAGATTGGGAACCGTTGATCTAGACCAATATGCATTGGTCTGGCACTCTAGATGAATGCAACTGCTTTATTATCACATGCAGAGCCTGCCTGTTTCTGAACCAGCTGTGACCCTGAGTAAAGAATTCATAGGATGCAATAAATATCTTAAGTTTCATGTAGAATGTCACCTGGTGAGTATGTAATATGTTCTCTTTGCAAAAGACCACTGACTGCTTGGTTCTGGCCAAGGTACTATTTCTAGATGATTTGAGGATGAAGCTTTTTTTGGAGTATTCCAGTGATGCAGCCTCAAGTTGATAAAAGACATAAATTACTCTGGTACAATCTGATCATGAGCATTTCTTTGTTGGCACAATGAAAAGGCTACTCATTTCAGGAAGTTTGAAATTAAGTGTGTATAGGGTGTAAAATTAAAACTAATGAATGAGAAAAAGTGGCTTATGGTCAATGATTCATTTAATCTTCCCAGCAAAATCTTTTATTTTAACTTAAAAAATAACAGCTTTTTAGAAACAACTGTATATAGTCAATAGTGTTCTGAAATGATCTTCCATTTGTTTAGAATATTAATGTTTTGGAAGAAGAGAAGATTAAAATTGTTGTATCAATATCACTTACTCTTTTTAAGTAATCAATTTTCCTAGATGGAATGGAACAATTAAAGAAGAACACATTGTTTCCTTTTAAGAAATGGTCAATTAATTAATAGTTCATTAATAAATCTTAATTCCATACTTACGTCTAGCTTCCACAAACACTCACAGACCTAAGTACTGCTTATTTCTATGGGACTGATTGCTGGTGAGGGAGTTGTGTTAAGTGTCTCTAGGATTGGAACCATAGAAAGTTCCAGTAGAATGTAGATGTTATTTTACCTGTAAAGTCAAATAACATATTTTTCATATCCTTATACTCAGAGGTATCCTGGCTCCCTGGTGCACATATGCACTCTCCAGAATACCATATATAGACTGAGAAAACTGGTGACTCAGTTCAGCCACCAGTTTTTGGGGAAAAAACTTACCTGCAGGAGTTCTGTAATGTAAGCCCCAGAGAAGCTTTCTGGAGTGGTTCATATGTTTTTGCCTATACTGCACACAGAGTCAGAAAAGGTTCTGCTCCTCCAAAACTAGTGTTTGTGATGAGAATGTGTGGAACCAATATTATGCATCCATTTTTGTGGCCAAGCAGCACAACACGAGAATTTCTCCCCATAGTTTTGGAGCATTCAGAGAAGAATTTTTTAATTTCATTTTTATGGCAAAGATTATATGACCTACTAGATTTTTATGACTGAGTTTTAAATGAAGATTTTGTGCTGGAGACAGGTTTCTCTTTACTCCTGTTGTTCTTTCTCCTTGGAAGGAACAGTTGATAAATGGACCCCATAACAAAAATGCAATAAAGTAATTTTAATGGAATGATTTCCCCCTTGGATGCTCTGTATCCTTATTGTTGGTTCATCATTGTATCTTTTCCTCTTACAGATAAATTATATATCATCACTTGAAATATTTCTTATTGCAGTATATAGCATTTTCCTGAAATCAGTCATTTGAAAACTTCAGAGAATTGGAGAAGTTCATACATACTTACATAATTATAAATTTTGCTATATGAATTATTTTTGCATCTTTAAATAAAATAGAGTACTTCATTTTTTTTTTTAAAGATGCTTGTCACTTTATCACTTTAGTCTTACCTAAATCTCACAAGGGAGCCTGTGTAGACATTTGTATAAACATTGGTTCATTTCTTCTTGAAAGTCTGTGTTGCTTTGCGTATATAGCAGCGATTCTCAACCAGGGTGCCATGGCCTTTGGGTACCTTGAGATCATTTCAGGGGTGCCACAGAGTGCCATGCAGTGTGTTAGTATTGTTAACTGTGCAAACATGAGTCACAAAATAAACCTGGAGATTTCAAAAAGGAATCTATAGTGTCAAAAGCACTTGAGTTATGGGTTTTCTGAGTCCCTTTCAAAACAAGAATTGCTCTATTTTTCTGCAGTTCAAATCAAGAGACAATTAAGAACTGACATTTTCCAAGGAGAGCCTTCAGTCTAGTGCAGGATGGCTTGAGCCTATCAAGGGATTCCTTGAGTCTAAGAAGGCTGAAAACTAGAGGTGCACCGATGCATCAGTCTGATACTGGTACTGATATAAAGAAAATTTTCTGTATTGGATATTAGCCCGATGGGACCGGTAATTTGGCCGATAAATGCTCCTGCTACAGCCACTCGAAATTTTGCTGCAGCTCTGCTCCCAGCCCTGCACCGCGAAGTGCAGCCTGGCTTCATGTCCTGCCTCCAGCCACATGCTGGGAAGAGCTGAGGCTGAACCAGGTGGCTGGCAGCAGTGGTGATGTTGGGACCAGAGCTGCGGTGAAATTTGGGGTGGCTGCAGGCCCCTCCCAGCTCCTGCTCTGAGCCCAGCCAGCCCTGCCAAGAAGAGCCCCGTGCAGCATTGGCAGAGCCTTTGAGTGGGCACTGGTGGCACTGGGAGGGGTCTGAGGCCACCCCAGATTTTGCCGCAGCATCACTCCCAGCCTCAGCTCTTCCCAGTTTGTGGGTGGAGGCAGGACGTGGAGCTGGGATGCGCCTGGCAGCGTGGGGCTGGGATTGGAGCTATGGCAAAATTTTGGGTGGCTACAGTTCTTCCCAGCACTGCTGGTGTCTACTCTGAGCCCAGTCCCTGCCAAGAAAAGCCTTACGCAGTACAGTCTTCAGTCCTCCCACTCAGGGAGATCCAGGGGGTACATCCTCCCACCCTCCCAGAGTGCAAGCAGCAGTGGGAGCCCTCCCCCACCACGAGCTGCGCCTCTGTCTTGAACCCCTGTCCCCTTGGGCAGCGCCTGCCCCTGCCCTCTCCCTCACCATGGATCTCCCCCCTCCCCTTCCACTACAACAGATATACCACCTGGAGCCAGCCGTATCGGAAATTGGATTGGTATTGGCCGATTATTTCTGCGATGAATAACATCAAATCTCTGTGAAATTTCCCCAGCTCTTTATTTACTGTATAGGCACAGAGAGAGCATAAGAGATTGAGCTATCAAGTAGCCCCACTGAGAAAGGGAAGAAAGTTTAAGAGGTGAACAGCACTTAAGGCACCTGGTCAGTTCTTGGGGTCTCTCAGTTTGATTCTATAGACTTGATTACTGACAACAGTTAGAGGAGAGGAGATCCCCGTTCTCCTAAGTTGTATGTGGTTTTCTCTCCTCCCCCTACTGTTCTTCATGGCCCCACTTTCTTGGCAGTTTCCATATATCAGTGACCTCATGGGCACTAAGCCACTCAGTAGTGGTGTGAGGGGGGAAAAAGGAAAGCAGTCAGGACAGTTGAGCCTCATTTCAACTCAAATGGTAGAGAAGTGAATCAGTTGTTTTTGATGACTTTCGCCATTAAAGCAGACTAGAATGCAACATCTCACATTTCAGAGAGGAGAGTACTGCACGTGACAGTTACCTGATCCAACAATAATTACAGTTGATGTTAAAGAGGGTGGATAAAGAGTACACATTTTCATTAATATAAAAGGTTCACTTAATCCTGTGCCTTATGAACAAGTGACTGGATTTTGCCATTTTTGTTAGAAGTTTGGGAGGAAAGCTTCTAAGCATAGAGTTACGGAAAATGGAACTGGTCAAATTCAGAGAAAAATAAGGCAATTGAAGACATTAAATACTTGTAACATAACAACTTACTGAGACCCTTGAAATCTCTAAGTCAGGAATGGATGTTTTCTAAAAGATGTGCTTTGATACAAAACTGTTGAGAGATGCAAGAACATTCTACAGTCTTCGATATTCAGAAGGTTAGACTAGATGAGCACAGTGGTCCTTTCTCCCCTGAAAATCTTTGAAGATACCATATCAGGTTCTATTAAAAACATTTAAACAGTTAATTCAGCTTGGTTAGGGATGAGCTTTTGAGAGGACCACTCAGATCAATGACATCAGGAGCCACTTTTAGTAGCCAATTGTAAAGTTCTCTAAAGCAAAACAAGTTTTTAACCTTCCTGGGTTTTCTGTACTTGTAGTTGCAGAGGACCAGATGAGTTCCAGTAACTTAGGAAAAAAGTATCCCCATGAAAGCACCTCTTTATCCTGGAAATTCCAGAAATCATCTCAGTTAAACTGACTGTAAAAGATCACCATTTTGTTTTGGGAGCCAACGTAAAAGATTTTCAAAGACTAAACAGCCCTGCTTTTTAGGGTTCCCTTGTGCGCCAGTCTACAATGCAAAACCTTAAAGATTCTTTACACATCATGGCCTTGGATCTTGCAAAATTGTTCAGCACCTCTAGAAACCTGGCAACCTTGGATATACATACGGGAAAAGCAGCATTGCAGCATCAGGTCTTTGTTTGCACTTCTCAGAGACAAATACAGGTCATAAATCTAGAATTTGTACCCATACCACATGTGCTTGGCTGAACAAAGTCTTTTCTTTAGTGAGAAGTTCCAGAATGCATTTGATTTTAAGTACATTGACTTCTTGACCAGGTATTACTACACTTTCTTGCATACCATGTGCTCCTAGATAAAGCAGGCACCTTGTTTTTGGAAAGCAGAATGTAAAAAAAAATTTAAAAAAATTCCAGGTTCATGGCCTAAAACTGCCTTTTTCACGGTGAGGCTGTGTTGTAAAATGGCTGTAAGTTTATTTCTCAGCCAGCAAGCTTAGAGTGGCTTTGAAAGTGTTAACATTGGACTCTGTTCCTTCTTGCTGTACTTGTAGTTGCAGAGTAACAAGCAACACAGGGTCTTCATGCTTCTATTCCAACAAAGTAAGATCAGCTTTCCTGCTTAGGGCATGCACCCCAATTTTGGGGCACTGATTTTTAGGGAAAAGGTGCATATGGGGTGTGAGTAAATACAGTATGTGATCTCTCTCATTTCTCAAATTTTTTTTTTTTTGTAAACCACCCGCAAATCAAGCATGAGTGGAATACCTTGCCTACAACTATTGGCTAATTTCTTGAAGCTTATTAAAAAGGTTGGCTTGATCCTGACCATTAATATAGACTTATAAAATTGAGCATTGCCTCTCAATCAAAAGTAGTACTTTGCTCATGGGAGAAAAAAAAATATAGCCTTACCCACAGTCAGTCTGTTATGAAGAAGGAGACTGTAACTACATGAGAGCAAGCGAGGGATAACTGACAGTTGAGAGGCAAAAGAGACAGGCAAACATAAAAGAAGGGCAAACGCAGAAAAGAAACGGTCAGCAGAGGTTACCATGGCTTGCAGTTTACAGGTCACATGCGTGATGGAAGTCGGCTTGAAATACTAAAAGAAGGGGCAGGAGAGCAGGATGCTGCAGCTGAAAAGTAAAATCTGAAAAGAGGCATCTTAAGTTGGAGGTTTATGTTTACACATTCCTAGTGGATACATAAGGGGCTGTTGAGGCTGTTTTTGTGGACTTTGGAAGCAGTGTTGAGGGCTTACATTTATAAATTTTATTCAGCAGGAACAAGACACATGAACGTGGTGGTGTTTTTGAAAAGCTAACTGAGTTCTTGTGTGCTGGAAAACAGCAATAGTGCTTTTCACTCTTAGTGCATGCGTGTGTGAATGAATTTGAGTTAGTACTCTTTTTCTGCTTGTTCCTAGTTAAATAGAAAGAAACTAGGAAGCTGCTATTTTGAGTATGGGAATTTGCATATAGCAGGGAGGTGCATGTCATGAATGTATTTTTCACCATAATATATTTTTTCAGTTGGATTGAACCAAACTTACATTTTTATGTTACAGCACATAAGATATGCACAGTGTAGCTTATCTAATGGGAAGTCAATTGTCATATTTCAGATAGCTGCTTTGAACTCAAGCATAATAACACCAAATTATTTCATCATAGTTAAGGCCTTAGGATTCAAACTACAGTATGAAGTGGAATGGCCTTTTGATAGTGGTGCTGAGCTGGAAGTGATTAACTGAGTAGCTCATTATTCTCCTGAAATAAGAGGGAGCCATTTAGTGGTTGGAATACAAGTTTTTTCCCCCCCTCAGCCTGCTGGCTTGATCTGCAGTGTCAGCATTCACAGAAATGGAATTCACTAAAAGCTCCCTTCAGTACACGAGAGCTTATTTCCAACAGATTGCTCCCCACCCCCATTGTGCTGACATTCTAGAAGAAACACATGCTTGTCCTACACTTTAAAGGCTGCTAAACAGAGATTTGTAGCAACTAATGTCTGAAGCTGGTGATTCAAGTGGGGAGGAAAAATGGAAAGAGGAGACAGTATGTTAGAGAAACTCCACCTGCAGACTCAATACAAGGTCCAATGTGAATATCAAGTTATGTCAGTTACTTTGGAGCTGATTTAATGCTTCTTTAGAAAACTGAATATGTTGAAGGCTGGTTTATGTGGAGGTCCAAGCTCTTGAATTGTGACCTGGAAGAAGTCAGCAGCAGCGTGTGCTTGGCCTAGAATAAGAGACAGTCTTGGCTTACCTACATGTTGCGGGAAGTGGCCTGGGTGATCTAGTAGGTGGTATACTTTTGCTCGTGAGTCAGCACTGGAGAAATGCTGCTGGCAGGCATCAGGGAGCACTCTGCTGTTGGAGATACTCCCTTCTGATAAAATGTAAAACTGAGTTTTGATCACGCAAGGCTATTAAAGACCTCAGGGCTCATCCTTTTTTAAGTACAGCAACAATAACTTTGCTGCTACGGTGCTTGCTGCGATTCAAGTACAAGGTTCAGATCCTGACAGCATTAAGAAATCCGCCCCTTGAGGTAGAGAAACTGATTTTTTTTTTTTAAGCCCTTTGTGTTTGCTTATCTCTTCCTCTTTTAGGTGAAACTTAAAAATCCAGGCACCATCTGTTTTCACTGGACAATAAAAACCCCGTGTTACTTCCTGGAAGGGTAAATGTTTGCCCTGATACTCTTGGCCAAAGTCCCTGGTCTCACATGGGATTGTTGTGCAGCATGTTGTTTTCCAGTTGACTCCATCTTACAATCAATTTTGCCGGCTATACTGCTTTATTAAAAAGTGTCTAGGAACTGACCAACTTTGATATCAGTGGTTATGTTTGTCGTGGTTATCGGTGAAATGTTTAAAACCAAGATGGGGCTAAACACTATAAAATATGTGGTTGTGTAAAAGGTATTTGTGGCTTTATTCTCCGAGGTACTGAGCAAGCCCAACCGCCATTGGGATCAGTGAAAATTGCATGTGCTCAGTACCTTTTGAAGGTCAGGCCATTACTGTGTTGACAGAGAGACCGCTCCCAGATTTATTTCCAATCTTTAAAAGACATCACCACCTCTCACTGATGCGGCCCTTAGGGATTTTAGGACCTAGTGTCTCAGACAAACAAATGGGTGCTTGCTGCTGATATTTTTTTGCTTTTCAGGAGTTTACCAATACTGAGAAGTGTCTTCAGTAAAGCCAGTGCAGTCTCTGCCTATACTGACTTTCCTGTTCTGTTTCCATGGGTTGCAGATGGGAAGATGAATGCCATCTGCAATTGTAAGAATATGCTGAGAGCCTATGTAGGAATTAGGGTAGTGCTATGAAGATGCTCAAGTCCTGAGTTCCCTGTTTTCCTCTACATGCGGATAAGGCACATCCCAGTCCTTCATTTAGAAAAATAATTATGTAGCCAAGGTGGTTTTATTAATTTTAAGCCACTCACTGATTTGTTTTTTTTTCAATTCCCCCCCACCTTAGCCACCTAAATTCTTTTTGGGTTGTTTGTCTCTTGTTCCTTTTCTGGTATGAAAAAATGTAATATACCTGAATGTGCGGAGGCAAATTTATTCCTGGAGTAACTTCATTGACTTCCACAGAGTTACACCAGGGATGGATTTGGTCTGGCATGGCAGATTTTAGCCTGGAGCAAAGCTTTATAGCAGAGTTGTATTTCTCTCAGAAATATAAAAGGAACACTGACAGATCTGTAGCTGTACTGGTGTGAGCAGGTGCTGTTGTATTAAATTATTTCTTATGAAATTGATTCAGCAACTTGAAGCTTGTAATCTTTGTTCTGTTGTAGTTATGTGGCAGAGACCTTTTAAAACGTAGATTAAATGTATAATATCTTCTCTTATCATTCCCTTCACTGGCATTATTATTTTAAAGGTTTCACCTTTATATATAGCGCAACCTCTGAATGTTATGCATTTGGGTAAGACCTAAATATTGCTGTATTTCCCGCTTAAACACAGTGGACTGAATTTAATCTCTGGAGTAGTTCCTTTGACTCCACTGACATCTGGGATGAATGGGAACAATAGTATTATTTCTATTTTAATTTAACGCATGTATTCTTTAAGAGTTAGTGGCACCAGTTTCTCACTGGTTTAAGGTGACATGCTTACACGGAAGTCAGTGCAGTGACACCAGTTTACACCAGGTGAGAATGCTCCCCTAGATTCTAAAATTATTAGTGTTAAACAAAATGAAGTACATTGCATTTAGTTAAATATTTTTCCTAATAATTTTTCCTAATATTATTTTTCCCCAAATTTCATTAGCTGTAAAATAAATAAAAAAATAAAAAAGAATAACCTGTTGCTTGTGTACAGAGGCATGCAGAAAATGAATTAATAGCTCCCATTCCAAAATAATCACTCTACATGTGTTCCAGGGTGGAATTGAAATGTGCATTTTACTTTCTGTTGGTTTTTACAAACTCAATAATCTCAATAGTAAAGTCACGTTGGGTGCATCTACACATGAAATTAATGTGACACAGTAAACTGTGGATCAATTCAAGCCAGAGTCAGCTGCTTCTGGGTGCAGTGTCTGCACGTGTGTTTAGGGGAGCAGCATCTTAGGCTGGGGCTGAGCAGCAGGCTGGGAGGGGTGAACAGCCCCAGGCTTCTGGAGGCAGCATTGTGTGGTGGAGGGGCTTGCTGGGGCTGCTAAAGTGTGGAGCCATGCGGTAGGAAGCCTCTGCATTTTAGTGCCTTTGTGCCCTAGCCAGTCCCTGTCACCACCTACATGTGCATGTCATTGCACTTAATTACTGTGCGGTAAGATAGTACTATCCACAACTGCACTATCTTACAGTGGAGTGAATTTACTGTGCCTTAATACCGGTGCACATGTAGACAGTGACACTTTACTGCGGAGTTAATTAGTCAGCTCTGCAGTAAAGCTTGTGTGTAGATGCATCCATTGCCCATGTCCAGATGAACACAACTGTAGTATGTGGCACTTCAGACCTCTCTGCGGCACCACGTACCACGCATTCAGGCATTTCCTGCGCTACAACTTGCAGTGCAGGGTTTTTTCCTGACCCTGGAGATCCATGGGTCAAAAAAACCAATGAAGCAGGGCAGTGTACATGGGGACAGAACCTGCTCTGTCCCCATGACAGAACATGCTCTGGCTGCTGGCCAGGCTGCAACCTGCAGGAGTGACATGGCTGTAGCTTTTCCCAGCCCCCGGGCCCCTAGGTAAGGCTGCTGGGGCCAGCAACTGTGTTGGTTCCAGCCTCCCCTATCCCAGCTTAGGTAGCCTGCCATGTGCCAGAGTGTGTGTAGCACAGGTGTTCCCTAGGGGCAGTTAGCAGTGGCACAAGGTGTCCACAAGTGTCCACGCTTGTCTGAATTGTCTGTCATTGGGAAGTTGTGTCATGTCGATTTAGAATTAGGAGTAGCCAAGGACAGTTCATGTCAAATTCCATGTCTTTAATATATATTGTTGTGTTTTTTTCTTTTAGGTTTATTTTCTTTAAGACTCCAGGCTTAGGCTTGGAGACCCCAGCCATCATCATTGAGCCCAGCAGCTGGAGCGGCAGCGAGAGCCCTGCCGAAGACATTGAAAGAATGAGTGATTCTGCAGATAAACCTATTGACAATGATGCAGAAGGTGTCTGGAGCCCTGACATTGAACAGAGCTTTCAGGAGGCTCTAGCTATCTATCCACCATGTGGGAGGAGGAAAATAATCTTATCAGATGAAGGCAAAATGTATGGTAAGTAGTGAGGATTTGATCTTTTGAAATTAATGTCTAGTGAGATGCACACAGCCAGACCTATATTTAGACTAAAGGCCAGATTCTGATCACATTTTTACTGGTACAAATCCGGAGGAACCCTGTGAAATTAAGGGATTTCCTCCCCATTTCACTCTGACTAGCACATTTAGTTACACTGGTCACTTAAGAACTCATAGTAAGGAATTGACTGAAGCCATGCAGTTGCAGAATTGTACTTTTAACAAGCACTAGTATGTGGCTGAATATGTAAAATAAGGTTTTAAAGGTGTATTCCTTGTGGACTTAAAGAGATATGTAAGCGGCCTTCATTTTTGATGAAAAAAATAATAGCGACTTGAACAAGAAATTGGAAATGCAGTTCAAGTGATTGCATGATATAATATACTATGCTTCTATGCTTTAATGCAGAAGTGATAAAGTTCTTGTCACCTCCAGAATCCTCTCAGTGAGCTATGCAAGCTCATTCTTTTTCTTTTCTCAGTGTGAACTACTATAAATTATGTGATGTGCTGACAGCATTTCATAAATATATACTTCATTAAAGAATACAGATGTCTATGCTTATTATTCCAAGAGTGTTTAGTTTTTGTCTTCCCAGTTTACTTCAGCTAATCTCTAACTTCGGAGGCTTATGTTGCCTTTCTTTTAATTTCTGTAAATATTGCTGACTCTAGAGTTTTATTTTGGCTCCTTACATTGTGAAAGGCAGATGGTGGGTTGTTCCTGTGCTCTCTAAGTTCCCACTTACCACGGAGTGCTTTGGTGACTGTTTTTTTTTTTTTTTACTGTTATGGTTAACAATAATCAGGAATCTACCTGATGCATCTTTGCTGGCTGTTAGACTAACTGTTCCTCAATAGTGAAACAAATACTATTTCCCATAATGGGGTGTTGTGTCTTTAACACGGTCCCTTCTCCATAAAGATTAGTAGAAATCTACAGAACAAACTAGCAGGCACTGTAAGGAGAAAGCAGATGGTACTGCAGCTGCCACCAGCTGTGCCCCCTCCCCCAGTACTGGTTGGATGATGTAATGGAAACAAGGACATTTTTTTTTTCTTTCTGTGGTGTTGGAGTCTCTCACAGCCTGTCAATGTCACAGAGAGGCAGAAACAAACCTTAAGGCGTTAGTTTGCAGCTGTCATGTGACCCTTGCAGCCAAATGAAACATAATGTCTGGAAAAATAGAGTTGTGATGAAGCATCTCAGCTGCTGTTGGCAGAAAGTTACTAGGCCCTGGTTTCCTGCTGGATTTTTTTTTTCATATCGGAGAATATAGTTTCTCTTGTGCCCTCCTTCCCTCTGATTTCCGTCTGTTTTGATTGTAATGCCTTTTGTTGTTTCTCTTCAGAAAGAGAAGAAAATTAGTTTAATTAGAAGGTTGTGCTCTTTCTAGCAGGACTTAGAAATGTACATATAAACATGTTTATTATATATTTATGGTTAAAGACTATACTACTACATGGACTCTCGTCAGGCAAAAATAATGTTGGCACAGTTTTTAAAAATCAAGCTCCCTAAATCCATAGTTAATCTACAATAATGACCTCTAATATGTATTTTTTAATTTGGAGAACCTTTTCTGCATGAAATACTGTATTTGTGATGTGATTTATTTAATGAAAATCCACACATGTATGCGTTCAAGGGTTTAATCTTTTACCAATCCTTGATGTAGTTTTAATGGGACTACTGTTCTGAATCTTAAATGCCAAATGATCATTACAGTCTAATTTTAAAAAACTGTCTACATATGCATATTTAATTGCCAATAAATACCTTAAATACCACAAAACCTGGCCAAAATATTATTAATATCTATTTAGTAACTAACTTAAGTGCATATATTGAACTAAAACTTTGATTTAAAGTGTTACTGTTATTTTAAAAAAAGAAATATGTAAGGAAATGTGGAATACTGTATTAGTAGAATTTACATCCTGACTTTTTAGTGGATGAACTCATGTTTCATTCTTCAAGCTGAGTAACTGCTTTGTAGTGTTTGAGGATTTATTGAAACCATGCTAGGTTTCTGAGGACTTTATAATAGAGTCTTATGGCCCTAAGAGCATAATTGTTCTCCAAGGATTTTGAAATCAAAACAGTGTAAGTGTTTTAGATTCTGTGTGGCATAATGAAAATAATTTAATGCCTTTTAGTGGCATACCAAGTTTATTTCCCTTACAGGAGAGACTTTGCAATATCTCAAAGCTTCTACAGAGTTGGGGGATATTGTAATATGTGTCAGTAATTCATAAACCATGTAAGACAAAAGGTCAAGAAAGTACCATTTCATTTTCTGACTGAAATTACCTTTAAATATAGACACTAGAACAAATATGATTTGCTGTATGGACAAATGTCATGATTACTGAAGATGAGTGAAGTTAGGCAACTGTGTTTTTTTTTCTTTCACAAAAATATATTTGAAAGAGAGAAGAATTTGTTCTTGTGGAAGTTTTAAACATCTACCACAGATTTAACATATATTGTAATATTAGCAGAATTCCTTCGGTATTCCTTTGTGATTATCTAAAAGGTCTGTGGAAGAGCTTGTAGATCTGGTTGGGTGTGGACTACCTGCTTGCTTACTTTATTTTAGGGGTGCGTGCAGGCATTCCTGGGCTTTTTAAAATGCCAAAAGTATACTTACAAGGGGTAATTTGTGGTCTTTAAACCTATGGTTTAAAGGAGTGTTTGTAGTTTATCTGTTAATTTGATTTAGTTATTTTTAAATTTGATTATTAATTTGACTCTTTCACACCATGTAATATTTTTGGAGGGGAGGAAAAAGTGGAGCCATTAGCTGATATCTCAATTCTAGTTCTTTTAACTCAATTTTCTGTCAACTCCAGCCTTCCATAAAAGTAACGTGCAAGACCAAAACAGAAGGGCAAAATAAGTTTTCTAGCCATTGTCTCCTGCAAAGGAGTTTTTCAGGAATGTTGTGGTTTGGGGTGGGTGGCCTTCTGCTGCAAACCCAGTGAGCCCATGGAAAAAGGAACTTGTATATCCACAGGCATAATGATATTTTGAAGCCATAATGATGCCTTCAATTTCTGTGACTTGCTTATGCCCTCCATTTTTTGTTTTTTCTCCATTCTTTGGCCATCTTTTTGATCTTTACTACGGTGGTATTGATGCAATAGCTGCGGGTAAAAAATGGAAGTGACTAAAAAAACTTGGTTCAGGAAAACTTATCCTGCAAACTGATAAGTACCTTTTCAACCCTCTTTGAGGAAATGGTTGAATAAAGACCATAGAAAAGATAGGCTACTCTTTTATACTGTGTAGCTTAAATTTGCTGTTCAGGATTAGTGTAGGAAGGATTTTGACATCATCTTTCATTGCATTAAAAAAGGTTTTTGATAAATTCAGATATGATTGGTAACAAGAAGTGCAGCTCTGCTGGACTTATTTCCCATCCCATAAATTAAGCATCACAAATGTCTGTTGTTCTAGCACATACTAAAACCTGCAGACCATTAGAGGGCATTGGTTGTCCTGTATTTGTACTTAATTCAAATTGTTGGTCTTTTTCTGTTGACAGTTTAGTTACTTGTAACAATTCCTGTGAACTCACTTATTGGCAAGGTACTTGCCTGCACTTGTCTCTGCTCCTGCAAAGACTGTGTTTTGGAAAAATCAGAAGAATGAAAGCTACTTTGAAATGCAGCCTTAATTCATCCCTGGTGTAACACTGCAGTCAGTAAAGTTACAGTAGGACTGAATTTGCTCCAGTGTGTTTGTTTTCATTTACCTGTAATTTAGACATATCAAAGACATAACTTAGATACACTTTCAAAATGATGTCAGAGTCATTTAAAACTGTCATTAAGGGAAATAACTGCAGACATGCAGTTATTTTACTACCTCATGCAGATATTTTACTATTAAGATTACTGACTCAGCCTAGCAAAGATGGCTTTTGTATTTTATTGAGATATTTAATCTTTTAAATTAAAAAAATGATATAAAGATTAACTTGGGGAGCATGTTAGTTATTACAATTATAATTTACTCGGTAGAATCTGTATAGGAAAAAGAACAATTTATTAATAACGATTTAACAGAGGCTTACAGAATCTGTTTACTTATTCTGAAAAGATTAATAAGCACTATTTAAAGTTACAAAAGTACACTATAGTCTTGCAAAACTCTTACATTAATGTAACAGTCTGTCCTTATGCAGGTGGTAGTGAAAAGCCGCATGATGCCGTACTCACCCATCATACAAAACATTCTACTAAGACAAAGATAATTTTTGCAAAACTTAAAGCACTGTACATTAATTGAACATTAAATTAATAGCTAATACCGCAGCAAAAGACTCACTTCTGTCAAGATTATGTAATACTTTAGTATAGTGGTATTCCTACAGCTTCTCTTTCACTGGCTTTTATCAGCAGGTATCCTGGATTTCCCTGATTAAACTCAACTCCCCCCCCCCCCCCCCCCCCCCCAAATTCTCATAAAAAATTTTAAATTCTCTAATAAACCCCCCAAAGTCTGTGATTAAAATTAAAGCCCCCTCACTTCCCTGCCCCCCCCCCCGGCTCTACTCATGCCCCTCACTCCCTGCCCGAGCCCACCAGCCTTGCTTGTGCCCGTCACTCTCCCCTGCCAGACCCCCAGCCCTACTAGTGTCCATTGCCCCCCACCCACAGCCCCCTGCTCCCCCAGAGGGGGCCCACAGACCCTTGCCCCTGGCAGGAAGTGGCAGCTGCTGCAATGGAGCAGAGCCCAGCTCTGCCCCTGCTGCCTGCCTGCTGCAGGCTCAGGTGGGTGGGGCCAGCTCCCCACCGCTGTGCACGCTCCTGGGGGCATGGGGGGACTTGCGCTTTCCAGATCTGTGCATGGGGCAGGGGAGGGCTGCCCACGGTAGGGTTGGGCTCCTGCCCTGCTGCCCCTCCCCCAGGGCCTCTGCAGTCCAGTGGGTGAAACCTGGCAGTGCAGGACAGAGTGGGGCCAAACAGGAAAGTTGCTTGCTGCTGTAAGCTTTGTGCTGCCCTGACTATGCGCCCCTTGTGTGCGCAGTAGCAGTGAGGGACACAACCCCACACCGCTTCTCCTACTGCTGCGCACTTGCAGGAGACTCACTGCCAGGACAGCATGGGGCTTGCAGTGGCAAGGAGATCCCAGTGCAGCCCCACTCTGCCCTGTAGTGCCAGGTTGCACCCTCTGGGCTGTGCAGGCCCCTGGGGAAGGCAGCAGAACAGGGAGCCCAAGCTTGCAGTGGGCAGCATGCAGCCCCCACCCTGCACACAGCCCCCGGGAGTACATGCAGCAGTAGGGAGCCAGCGTCTTCCCTGTCCCCTGGACAAATTGCCTGCAACCCTGTCCTGCTCCCTGCTCGTGCTCTGTGGCTGCGCATTGTATCCCCAGCCCCCAAGCCTTTTGCACTGCCCAGCTTGACAGCAGCCCCAGCCCTGCCCAACTCCCTTCCTCCCTATGGGGGGCCTCAATCACCCTTCCCCCACCCCTCACTTACCTGCGTGAGCTGCTCTTCCCACTGCCTGGCAGCCATACACATGGATATGCACATGGTGCCCCCTGCTTGAACGCCCTCCTCCTGCTCCCTGCAGCCCTTTGCAGACTGGAACTCTGCCAGCCTGCAGAATGCTCTTTGCAAAACTGCAAAATCTACAGGTTTCTCCAATAAAATGGGAAATCTCTGTTTGCCTATGGTAAAAGGTAAAATCCATAGGTTTCTCCTTTTTGCCATGGGAAGCAGGAAACTTAGATGAATAGCTGTGTGGAAAATATAGAAACTAGTTACTTGTTTATCATTGCTTTCAATTTTAGAAGTTCCATTCAAGTTTACTGCCTCTATAAAGACATCAGCACCTTATAAAGTTTTCACATATTAAATGTATTCAAATGCGAATAAGGTAGTCAGAGTGATGAAATACCAGATGTGAAGTATCAGGTTGCATGTTTATTCATCTGTTACTGCAATCATTGTACAGAGATACGTTCTTGTATTTTCTGTCTCACAGCAACATACACAAAATGCACCCGTTATAGGACACCTATTATGAAAGTTACTATTTAGGTTACTTAGACAGTAAACAAATCTGTCTCGAAACATTCTTGCAATCCTGTGATTGTTCACTGTATTACATCATCATACTGTGTATGCAGGAAGATGCGTTGCGTATCCGTGCTGAACAGTAATCATTTCTGTCAATAAAAGTGACAAAAATGGAACTGGTGAAAACGGTCTAGTGATAGTTCCCTTTTCCGCAACATGGGAGGCCAGACTTTAGTTTTTGTACCTTAGTCCCTCAGGACTAAATGCTGATTGGGTCAGGAATTGGGATTGAGAGGTAAAACCTCCTGAGGGTTAAAAGAATTTTCTCTTCTGCTGCCAACTTCCAAACCTCAGGAAAATACAAGCAGTGATTTAACAATCCTTATTATTGTTAAATTGTAATATTCCTACTTGGGAAGCCAGTGGGAGAAGGCTCAGGGGGTCAATCTGAGTGCCTGTGTAGTATGATACAGTCCCACATGGCACTTGTTACCAAATCTCCCCTCCTCTTCATCCCCCTCCCCTCTGCTTTTCCTCCCTCCACCAGTTACGTTGAACCAGGAGAATGACGTATTAATTAGTTTAATAAATTATACTGGTAAGTTCTGCCAGAAAGTTTTGCACAGGAACAGTGTACTTCCTATGAAAGTGCTCTTGAGAAAGTTCTACCCCTTTTGTCTTAGCTATGCAGATGCAGAAAGCCCTGTATAAACCTTTGGATGTAAAGCAGAATGTCAGCTAAACACTTCAGCCTTCATCCAAATTATTTATCATATGGTATCCATCTGTAGAGTAGAATTAGTTCTCAGTGGCCACGTCTACACAAGACACTGACTGCACAGTTCTTGCTGTGCAGTCAGTTAGTATTTGCATACACAAATGCTAAATGACTGTGCAGTAACCAGAGTTACTGAGCAGTAGCATCACCCAATGGCTTTTAGGTGATGCTGACTGCATGGTATCTTGTTATTACTACGCTGTAGTGTCACGTCATGCTTTCTGCCATGCGATGCTACTGCGCAGTCAGTGTCTTGTGTAGACTCAGCCAGTCTTTTTGAAATAGAGACTTAAGTGCTTGGTAAAGTGGCAGTTTCTGTTCAGGAATGTGTATGTCAGCAGCCACCCCTATTAATACTAGATAGAAAAGAGAGCAATTTTCCCCTTTTATAACAGTGTAAATATATGTAAAAATGGATTTATTAAAGGCACATGTGCTGGAAATGGGAGCAGCTCCTTTTTGGCTTAGTGAAGTATAGCAGCACTAAAATGATGCAACCTCACTAGAACATCCAGGACATGTATTAAAAGGCTGCTGAATGTGATTTATATTAGTTCAGCCCTTTTTTTTCCTCCAAGGTTCATTTCACAACTTTATCCTGACATCCTATAATTTCAGAAGTCTTAGTTTTTCCAGTCCTGTGAAAAGGATTTGTAATTCTAGGGAAGGAAGTTACTATAGCTTAAGTCAGCGATCAGCAACCTTTTAAAGATGCAGGCTGGATTGATCCAGTTTGTGTCAGAGGTGACTGGGCAGACACTAGGACCCAGATGTTGCTACTATTTTTGCCCACATCAGTACCAGAAAGCAACTGCTGCTGAAGCCCTCCACTGTCAAATCCTGCCTTAGCCCCTTGTCCACAGGCAGGAACAAAATTGTTCTGTGGGCTGCCTACCCCTGGTCTAAGTTAGTTGGCCTGATGGATCAGAGAAGGTCAGTAGCCCAATACCCAAGCATCAGGAAAGTGGACAGACATCTAGAAAAACCTATATATGCAGAGAATATAGAATAACAAGCACTTCCTTTGATTTAATGTGTTTCAATTACCCCTTACAAATACTACAGAGCAAACATCTGCCCCAGTTCAGCAGAAAGCAACTCAGGGACAGTAAGCGGCACTAAGGTTTGCAGGAAGCCTCATAGGCTTGAAAGAGGCTATCATGCAGTAGAAGGTCACAGGCAATAATAGGTTAGATAGGTCAAGGTCACATTGATAAGTGTTACATGAGACTATCCTAGAAGTTCTTCCTTTCTTTCCAGCTGGGTTTTCTCCCAGATCTTAGAAATCAGCTGGATCCGTGTCACAAAATTTAAGCATGGGTTCACCAAATTGTGTTCTCTGGAAAGGTGTTATCACAGGAATGGGGAAAGTGTCATTTTTAGCGTGGACAGTGGTGTCCAATTGCTTTTTAAAGAATATCTCTTTAGAAAAGAGCTGTATTGAAAGACAGTGTTGGAGGGAAGTCTCAGTCATTGTTTTCAGAGAGATTTGAACAGCATAGAGAGCGGTGCTACTACACGTTCACAACCAACTAAAATGAAATCCAGCCATAAAGAAGCTGAATTATCAAAGAGCATTTTCTGGAAGTACAGACTTCTGGACAGCTGTTCTTGTCATGCAGAGCTTGGACTATTGTATTGATTGGGTCTGACAGATATCTCAACTGTGTAGATAAGCAAACTCCACCCTAATGATTTTCTTTTTCCTACTGGATCTGCTTGGTTTGGCTCTGGCCACAACTAAGAGAAAAATACAAATGGAGACCTTGACTTGTATCATCTGAAATCTTCTAGGAATGCATGGGTTATTGGAGACGTGGAATTTTCTTCTGATGCACAGCTTTATACTATGCATCACAATAGAGTCCTACTGAGCTTGCATAGAAAACATGCCATGCTGGTCATATGATTCTTGCATTAGTCTTGAGGTTGTTATGCAGAACTAATACTTGCTTTAAAATGTTTATTCCTCATGAACAGGGACCTTGGTTTTCTCTGATTTAAAAAAAAAAAATCCCTAATTTTCGGTTTAAAAAAAGTAACCCTAAATCCACATTTTCCCATGATTAAAGTGGAACACCACTAATAAATACATAACTATATAAATGTGTGTGTGTGTGTGTTTCATTTTAATCATGGAAAAATGTAGATTTTGGGTTGCTTTAAAAAAAATGAAAATTGAGGATTTTTAAAAAAAATCAGAAACCAGGATCCCTGCTCGTGAAATACATAATTTTGCAAACACTAGTCCTGCTATTGTGTGAATATTTCCTTAGCACACAAGCAATATATTGTAGGACACTTGGTCTGAAATAGAAGACATCACTGAAGACTGGGCACTGCTATTGATTTTACTTTGACCATATAACATCTCTTAGAATTAAATAATTCAGAGTCTGTTCAAGGAGAAGAAGTAGTGATTTCAGCTATTTAGGTTGTAGCTTTTAAAGCCTCTTTTAGCTCTGGGTATTCTAAACTTATTATATTGATTCAACCAAAGGAGGATTTTTGTTGGAAAAATAATCTATGTAGGGAAAAAAGAACTGAGCATAAGCATACTGGTGCCAAGCTATGAATACACTTCTAAAATGTAGAAAACTAGTGTTTCTGCCTAGGGACACACTTGGCTAATTAAGTTCACTGGTGGGCACAGTGATGACTCCTGACTTGGCAGGAAAATAGAACTTCAAGAGACACACTTGTTGCTAAGAATGTCAGCAAGGTGTCTTACCCAGAGAGGATTCAAGTAAAGACCAGCAGTGCACAGAGACCTTGCTCAGCTCTGGAATTTTCTGCTTAGGAAGCTCAGAGATGCTGCTGGAGTAATTTCTCCTATTCACACATTCAGGTTTTGTATTTGATGGGCCTCCATTATAAATTACCGTTTTAATATATTAAAGTGCATCAGGACAGACTACGTAGTTATCTGGCCAAATGCCCTTCAGATTTAAACCTGAATTGTGCCATCAAGGTTTTTGTACAGGGTGTAAGCACAAATTCTGACCCAGTATTTCTAAGGGTCTAAGTGCTATGGAATTTGCAGTGCTGCATGCATGACTGGTAGAATGCTGACTCCTTCAAACTTTCCTCTGTAGAACAGAGGAATGGCATGGCCCTTACTTCCTCTGAGGATGTTCTGCATTGTATAGTGATCAGGTAAATTTTGAAGCACTTTTTGGTCTTTAATAGCTAGCACTAGACCAGTGGTGCCCAAACCTCTAGCCCTGCATGCCAGGTCTATCCACAGGCTGGGTCCAGCCAGTGGGCCCAATCCAGTGTGAGGGGCATGTGTGGCTGGGGCCCAATCCAGCCACACTGAAAGAGGCAGGCTGGGGCTTGATCTGGCTGCACAGTGCTTGAAAGTTTGGAAGTGGGGGAGGGATGACAGTGAATTTCCTGACCTGTGGGGAGCCCCATGAGTTGGATGCCATGGCTGCCAGGATTGAGCATCCGTGCATTAGACAGTCTTGTATTCTAAAATTCCATGAAAAACTGCATCTTGGCTCTGAAAGTGCCAGAGGTTAGTCTTGACCTCTGCATTTCCTAACTTCATAATGTTCATAATTTGTTTCTGGTGCTAACTGCAGAGTAGGGCTGTGCAAAACATCAGCGTTCCACTTGGACATCTGTTTCGGCATTTTGACAGAAAAGTGCTTTGTTTTGAGTTTTGTTTCATTTCGAAAACACTGTTCTGTTCCATTTTGTCAAAATGGCTTTGCTGTTTTGACACTGTTTCAACGTTTCAGTTGGGCTGGGAAAGGGAACTCAGCCCAATCACAGCCCTGGTTCTCCCCTGTCTCCCACCACCTGGCTGGCTGCTTTGAAACTCAAATTGTTTTGAAATTTTCCCACGTTTTGACTGCCCTCATTTCATTTTTAGGCTGTTTTGAAGCCCTTCATTTCGTTTCAATTTCACTGTTTCGAGCTTGAAATGATTCGAAACAGTGTTGAAACAAAACAGCCAGCAAAATTTCACACAGCCATACTGCAGAGTAGAGGAAGCATCTAAATGGGTCAAAGCTGATACATTATTGCTAATAATTCTGCAGTCCTCTACATAGTCTTCAGGTGCAGGGACACATCTTGGTATAAAGGAATTGTTTTGGGCATCTTTGAAACCCTTTGCAAAGAATTATAGAATTTATCTGATAGTTTTGGGAAGAGGAGGGCTCGAAACAGTGGACAGCAAATAAAAAAAAAAGTTTTTCCTTCCTGCTGACAGGAAAGATGTGCCCGTGTAAAAGTATGAAAATTAGTTTAAGCCAAATTTTTTCAAACAAGGGCTTGAATTCGGCTGCTCATTCTAGCAGACTAGAAACATTTCATACTTAGTTGCCTGAAGCTTTTTCACTTTTGTTTGCTTACAAATTATCATTCACTTGCATTAGGGCAGTGTGTAAAAAAACAAACAAACAAGCAAACATAAATTAAATTGTCTTACATCAGGGGTGTCCAGATATGATCTACGGGCCAGATCTGGCCTACAGAGCCCTATCATCAAGCCTGTGGTGCTGCCTATGGATCTTAAGTGGATCCACATGCCACGTGCAGAGAGCCCTGGACTGGCCCTGCATGATGTATATAACAGTAGCTGGCCCTTGTGGCTATGTACAGTCAAAAAGCCCAAGGCTTAATTGATTCAGTCTTTGCAGGTTAGTTCTAAGCTGCAGAGATGGAACTGATAATCAAATGAATACACATTCACTTTTGATTCAAGAAATGCCACCACATTCCTGCAGTGGCTCAAGTCAGAAGCCAGTGGAGGGGTGGGGGGGGCACTATAGCATGCTTGCCAGCCACTCCAACGCTTTTCCTCCCTCCCTGCTGAAGCAAATGAGGCATGGCCAGGCTATGCTATGCCTGGGCAGGGGAGTTGGCGGGGGGAGGGGAAGGTAGTAGCATTGAATTCATAAAAGCTTGAACAAGAAATACTTTTTCAGAGAAAGAACTAAAACTGAAAGTTATAAACACAGCATGAGACGTGCATTTGCTTACTCTTCCTGCTGCCCCTGGAGTCTCTGGGATTTGCAGTCCAGACTCACAGCAGCAGACTCTGAAGAGTTGCTTGTCACTTCCTCTTCCTGTTTCCAGGTGCCTCTTGGATTTGTAGTCCACAGTCACAGCCAGCGCTAAGTTTAGCAGGGCAGGGAAGCTCCATGCTCAGGAAAGGTGAGTTTAATTCCCTCTCCCTGGCCCCAGACCCCAGCAGTGGTTTATGGGGGAGGGGGCCAGTAAGCCAGCCAGCAAGGAGAGTGATCTACTCCTCACTGCTCTGGCTAGGAAACAGAGGGCCAGAGCCAGCCTTGTTCTCTGGAGCAGACAGCCCAGTCCAGCCCAGCCCAGCCCAGGGCTGAAAAGCATGCTGGGATACTGGGGGACTCTGATTTAACTTAAACTAGGAAGAGGTCTGGGACAGAAGTTTCATAAACTGGTTTGACATAAATCAGTTAAGTCTGATACTACATTCAATGAGGTTCATTTTAAACCAACTTCAGCCATTTTCAAAACTGGTTTACATGCACTGAATTTGTTTTGTTACAGGTTTAAACCAGTTTTTGATCACTTAAACCAGTTTATGTGTAACTTCTGTCCATGCCCTGTAAGTCCAGCTCCATGAAGCACATGCAACGCTCATCCTGGACCAGCTGGGCTTCAGGTCCCAGTCTGGCCTGCAGAATGGGCCCATCTCCAATTCCAGCCCATGGGGTCTGATGAGTATGGTTATTCCTGCCTTACATTTTATATCAATATATTTTATTTATGACAAGGTAGTAACACCCTCTGTGGAAATGTGGAAAATAGATTCCCTGAGTGTTTTGGGACTCAAAATCTCATAAGTTTATACATGAGAATGGAGAAAGGGCAGCTTTGGCAAGCTCAGGTAGGAGGCAAAACCTATGTAAACCAATTCCATCTAGGAGGGGACAGCGAGGCCTATCCTAGTTTATAACTATTGCAGACCACAGTGGATAGGTAGTAAAACCATTTTCATAGGAAAAGTGGCTTTTAACTTGCTGTAGTGGATGCCTGTATATGTTCTGGAAACTTTAACATTTGACATTTTAGATAGAAATTTCCTTAAGGCAGAGACTGGATTTCCATTTATGTTTCATGCAGCCTCAGGCAAACTGTTGGTCCTAAATACATAGTGAAATTTTTAGTAAAACTAATATAAAATTAAGCTTCCTAATAAATATATAACTGCCTATTTCCTAGCACATAAAGTTTTACCCAGTCAAGCAGCCTCTAAAAGATTAAACGCAAAGAATCTGATATAAACCCCCAACAAGTAAATGCAACAGCTACTGTTGATAGAGCCCTTCATTGCTTGCTTTTACAGTTTGTCATGTGACCTGCTCTGAGGAGGATCTGCAAGGGAATGTTACCACACCAAATCCTAGCAGTTATTTAGATAAGAGAGCGCTTCACCAGAGCTACAGGGGAACTGACCTTTCAGAACAGCATGTGAATGATTTGCTTCTGCCCTCCATCAGAATTTCACACTGTAGGAAGAACTGTGGACTTAGTTTTGACATTACATAGTAGGCTTGCCTGGAGAGACTGATTAGAAGGTGAACTGATTTAGTTAATTCTTAGGCCAATTCTGTTCACTTCTTGGGTTTGGCTGGCCTCTTCCAGCTAGTTTTCTGGACCAGTCATTAAAAACACTTTTCAGAGTTGCAAATTACTAAGGCACTACTCATAGAAGTCAGTGTAGACTGGACTGAAGCTGGCGAATAAAGTTAACAGAATAGATGCTGTGAAAGAAAGTGCTTAAGGAACAGGGAAACGAGAATCTGGAGTAATCTGATGGTATTAAAAAAAATTAAAATTAGGTTAAATTTTAAGAGAAAATTTATTGAATGCTAGTTTTAGAATGCTGAATAATCTTGCAAGAGACATGCACTGCATAAAACATTTTAAAAGAAAGCCTTGATAAAGCCCTTGAGAATATACCGTACGAAACAGTCCTGTGCCAGCATTGAGAGTGGTGAGATATCTGGAAAATAATTTCTAGGATATAATTTCTGGGATTTGGGAAGTGGCCTGAGGTTTGGAAAAACCTATAGGCTCTCTTTGTATTCTTGAGCATTTATTCACGTAAGTCATTCCACTGACTTCATTGGGACTTCTTTTGTTTCTGTTACTTGCCAAAGTAGAAGCTTCATGACTAGCTCTGTGTTTGCGTTATGTGGGTACTGCTTCGGTAGGGAACCCTTGCATGTGTTGCACCATTTGGAGATAACTTCATGGTAGGACTTCTGTGAGCTTGGAGGTAAAAAAGAAACATGCAAAAAAAGCTTATCTTTTCTATGGGCCATTAAATGATTACCATCATGTTGCAGTCTTTGTACTGAGCTTCCTACAACACACCCTTCTGAAATTGAGAAAGCAGGTTACATCATCCTAGAAGCTTTGTGAGCTCCATATAGAGAAGTGCAGTGGGCTGTCAACTGCCATTTATAATTATGATGATACTGATGATGATAATGATGATGATGATAACAACAATAATAATAATGATTATTATCATTGTTATGATTAATTTGTTTTAGTATTGCCTTGAAGCCAACCAAGATTGGGATCCCATTCTTCTAGATGCTGTTTAAGGAGAAAATGAGAGATGGCCCTTGTCACACACAAATTATAAGAAACAAATTGAATTGAAAAATAATACAGCATTCAGCTGAAGTTTTGATACTTCATAAATTGATGTGAAATATATGCATTATTTTTAATGTAGTGGCTGGTGAAAATAAAATGATTTCATTTCTTTGAAAACATCATTATTTATGGAACATAAAAGTCCAGCTTTTGACTTTGCTGATTTAGAAAATATGTTTGACTCAGTTTACCCCTCAGTTACGTTGTTGTAAATCTAATGGAGTGGTCAGATGTATGACAAGGTAACCCAGAGCAGAATTGGGGTCCTTCACATTAAAAATTCAATTTACCACAGCAATAACTTCTACCTTGTAGGAAAGTATATAAAGATCTTGCAGACCTCTCTTTCTGTACAAGAAATATGAACTACAGTAACGTGGACAAGTAATTAATGTTGTGCAGGGTGTCTAGGGGCAAACTTAATTGGTTGCTGTGGAAAATCCATGTGCCATGCAGATTTAGGATCTATTTGCCAATGCCCCATAATTTAAAATGTCATATGGGGGGGGAAGGGGGAGTGGTGGAAATCAATCCCTCGTATTGTACATTAGTATTAGTACGTTGCTTGCTTGTTCATCGTGATGTGTACAAGAAGACTTGCTAAAATAATAGCAGGTGGTATAGTGTGAACTCATCCCCATTCCCTGTACTAAGGAGTAAACTTAAATCTAATTTCTTTTCTTCAGATTCTAACACTGGTACGTGAATTATGGAAGCACACAGTCCCTGAAATGTTATTAAGAGGAATGTTATACAAGATATTTCCTTTATTTAACTTTAAGAAAACAACCCTATGTGTCACCGCCTATACTGAATATATTTAAATTCCATCTTTATTAGGTAACCCACTGAGTTAAGCAATTAATCTTTGTTGATCTCCTGAGCAGTCGCTTAGAATAGGTGTTACTTTGTAAGGAACAAGTGGGTACAGTTTTATATTTCACTTTCTAGTGTTGCGTTATAAAGCACAATTCCAGTTGCCTTCCCTCAACACATGCTCATAAGAGTAGTGTGGCCAAGCTAACTCATGGAGCGTGACTCCTGTCGCTCACCTTCACTGGACAGCACTTTAATTCCCCCAGGCACTTTCCTGCTATGACTTGATGAAAGATCTAGATAAAATTCTGCCTTGGGCAAAACTGTGCTCGGCCACTGAGGTAGCCCTTCGATGACTGGGTATCAAAATATGCCATAGGGAACGACCCTTATGGGATCTAAACTGGGGGCTCCTCTGCCAGAGGCCTCTGTAATAAGTCTTAGCTCCAGCTGTTAAGTCTTTACAGATGGAGACTGAACAGTATTTCCCTGGGTTACTACCAGATAACTCCCACAGTCTGTCTGTTACAAAAATAAGGAAATGTGGGCAGCTTATCTGGTTCTCGCCCTCCTTCAGTGTGCTTGTCCAACGGGTTTCCTCACCACTTCTGGCATCCTTTTTGTAGCATCAATGGGCTTGTCCAGCCTATGAGATGGTCCTCACCCTCCAGCCATGGTTTGTTCCTCCTATTGGAAGGTAAGCTGCCTGAAGTGAGCTAGGGCCAAGGTTCCCCTCAACCGGGGACTTGAGACTTGCAGAATTCAGTGTCCTGGCCATCCCAGAAAGGGCCTCTCTTGACAGTGGTCCCTGTTTCCTGGTGGGACCTTTCGCCATCATGTAAGGCAAAGGGGACTAGCAAGGGATTCTCCTTCCTTGCTCCCTCTGCCCTGTTACAGGGACCCTTTTGGCTGTGGCACAAGGACTGCATTGCTCGCCGTGCCACACTGCATGTGTTGCTTGTAGCAGTGCGAAGGGAGCAGGGAAGGAGAATCCCCTGATTACCCCTTCCCCCCTTACCCAAGTGCTGCTGGGGCTCTTTGACCCCCAGAAGGTAAGGGGGGAAGGGGTAATCAACGGATTCTCTTTCCCTGCTCCCTTCGCGCTGCTACAAGCAGAATCAGACCTCAACAACAATGTTAGCTCGTTGGAGTTGAGCAAAACCAGAAAGCAGATTTAGTATACTGTATCATATAACATTCTTTATGTCTGTCTTGTCTGTACTGTAATGGAAAGGTTTTATTAAAGATCAGAAGTAAAGAAGGTCTCCAATGCCATTAATAGTAAATATTTTAATTATGTTATTGTCCAAAGACCCCACTTGTGATTAGGCTCCCATTGTGCTAGGTTGTTGTACAAACACAAAACAGAGGAAAAAAACTCTTCCCTGAAGGGTTTACATTCCTAATTTCTAATTATATATAGGATTATAAAATGTTCCCATTAAAGAAATCCCTGGGGCACATACAATGTTCAGCATAACAAATGGCTTTTTAAACTAAAATATCAAATAAAATTATTGTCTCATCTACTCCTACCTGCAATTCTCAGACAAAAGCTTGGTAGGAAAAAACCCCAGGCTTCACTTCCTAACCTAAATGGCAACAATCTCAGGCTCTTTTAAAATCATCAGAAAGTAATCTCTAGATTTTAGGGGCCTGCACTGAGAGTGCCTGACCATCATCCCAAGAGATCTGTGGACTTTGAGCAAGAGTACCTCACCTGCCATTACTTGTTATTGTACTCTTCAGGAGGAGAGGATGCAGTACATGCATGCAGTATCTAGGACATTACAAACCAGATTTAAAACTTTGATTTACATGTTTAAGCAAATAGAAAACCTTAAGCCAGGGCTGTCAAACTCACCTCATGCCCTAGGTCAGACCTAGACCGCAGGTTTTAGGGTTGCCAACTCTTCAGGAGTGCTGTGGAGTCTTCAGGAATTGGATATAAATCTACAGGAGACTGCTGAGAGTCACCTGGGAGATGAGTGATAGGGCATTTGTCCGTAACTGATATACACAAGCACACAGGCATATTCGCATCGTGTGTCACAAGCAGGCTGGCATTCTGGAAATCTTCTGGAATAGCTTTAAACAGAGTTGGCAACCTTAGCAGGGGTCCTTGTGGGCTAGATCCAGCCAGGGCATGTGGTAATGGCAGTGGCTCTGGTGCAGAGAACATGGTATATGGCAGCAGCTCTAGCTTCTATCATGTGTCCCATGCTAGAGCTGCTGCTGCCACCAGATGCCTTTGTCCATGGTGGCAGCTCCAACTCCAGTACTGGGCATGCAGCAGTTCTACCTCCAACCTAGGGAATGCAGCAGCAGTGGCTCCTCCAGCATGGGGCAGAGGAGGTAGGGCTGCCACACTGTGGATAGGTGAAGTGGCCAGAGGGCAAATGGGGCTCTATCATCTCTTGCTTGCCCTCCTGCCACCAATCCCCATGTCAACTGGCCCAGGTTTTGTGGCAGATTACTCTCTACAGCCATGTCCCCCAAATTTTGGTGGCCTACCAGTAGCCCAGTGGATAAAGCAGCTCTTTGGGCTGGATTCAAGCCTGTGGACCATATGCTTGATACCCCTGCCTTAAGCAATTGAAATGCTAGTGGTGGCAATACACAAGTGCTGCAAGGTATACTTCACTGCTGAGAGCATACTACAGGGTTAGGTCCCTGTGGCAACCTTATAACTGAAGGGTTGCTGCTATAACTGAAGCTTCTGAGTAGCCTTCCAAAACATGTTCAAGAACAGTGCATTAGAGTAGGGGTTGTCAACCAGGGGTGCTTGGAAAGGGGCTAGGGATTATTGGCGGGCAGGGCCGGAATGCCGCCAGCCACCACCCCGCACTGCTGCCTCCCAGGAGCCAGGCCAGGGGGCGAGGGTTGTGAGGGCAGTGGCTCCTCTCTGCGGGCCACACAAGCACTACCCGGGTGGCTGAACACAGAGGGGGGGAGCTCACATGTGGTGGCCACTGCCATCCACCACCTCATTCCACCATGTACAAGCCCCCACTGCTCTGCATCTGGCTGCTGCCACCCCCCAATTAGCTGCTGCAACTGCCCCACCCCCCACTCTGCTAGAAGTGTACCCAGAAGGGGTACACTCCTTAAAAATGGTTGAAAACCCCTGCATTAGAGTAATGTAACCTGGAAATCTCAGAGACACAGATAGTAGGTGGCAACGTAGAGATCAAAAAGGAATGTGGTCATAAACATCTAGGAAAAAGCAAATGGCGCATAGTTGTAGAACTCCATAGCTCCCTTTAAGTGTGGATCATTGAACAAGTCTGGAAAAGTCCTTTTAGGAATTCATTCCTTTTTTCACTCTGCTAGCACCTTATTCAGTTTGTTTTCAGGCAAGTACCAGGCGCAACCAAAAAATGGAAAACAAAAGAGGCTACAGTGCTTAAGTCTGATGAAAATGAGGCAAGACTTTGTGTCAATAGTACACCAGTGACCCTTCAATCCAAAATAATCCCTTCAACTGTGCCTAAGGATTATAACTGAGAATATTTTGAGGAGAAAAAGGAAGTAAAGGATTCCCGCCCCCCCAGTTATTTATTGTGAGACATCTTAATCTTAATAACAACTGACTGATCCTTTTTGAAAATCTTTCCTCATAGGCAACTGAAATAGTACGTGAGTGATTTTTATCCAATTTTGTCTGCACGTACTGTATTTTGTTGGGTCTGAATCTGACCTCTCACAATTTTCTATTGGTGTAATATTACTAAATTCATTTACTGTGAGATCTGAATCGGATTCATAGATTGTGAGCCCTTTGGGGCATCAATTTTGTCATAGTGTATTTGGGTAGTGTTCCCCAAAGTACTTAAGTCCCATTTTGAGAAACATAAGTCACTTTTGGAAATGAGATTTAGACACTTTAGAAAAATGTTACCATTTCTATGGAAAGTGCTATTGGCATAGTTGCTAATAAAGAAGTAATAAATATTATTGTTGTTATTATTATTAAATGTAAATATGGAAATAGTATAAATCAATCAGCTTTTCAAACAAAGCATTTATATTAAGTACATCTAAGAAAAATAAAGAGAGAAACTTCTATTCTGATAGGAGTGTTTCTTACTGTTTAGTTTGGGGAGAAAAAGCAAAATTACTTATTCTGATCCCTAAGATTTTAGGTTAATCATTCTTGGGAGTCTGTGGAGAATAATAAACTTTGTGTGTGTGTGTGTGGGGGGGTGTATCTATATATATCTATATATGTAGATATGTAGCTATAGATAGATGTCTCTATCTATCTATCTCTTACAAGTGACTTTCAGTGACCTTTTTATTAATGTGAAAGCTGTAACTTGGAATGAACCAAAATAATCTAAGTGTTTGTTATAGTTTTGGCCTCACATTTTGATTCATGATATTCATAACTTTTAAGTCTGGATTCTGTTTGTTTTCTTAATTCTGATGGATCATGGCTGTCAAAGAATTAATTCAGATTAAAATGTATAAAGCATACAGTTGTTGTTTCTTAAGGTATTTTGCAATCTAAGCAAAGGCTCAGGTATTCCAGATATGAGAGATGTGCAGATTGCATAAGATGTTATGCATTGCTCACTCTAAGATACAGAGTCCTGTCTGCCCTTAAACCCTTTGTTCTCTTGGCTGAATGCAGTTAATTAGCAACTGTCTCCATAGCAACTGCCTCATAGTCCAAAAACATTGTCTAGTTTTTGCAGTTTAGCTTATCACACTGTTTACCTGAAGGGCTTTTCACTGCGTTGAGTCTCATTTGAGTTGGCTGCATGCCTGTTCACGGAAGTGAATTGTCAAGATAGAAAAACACCATGGCAGCAAGATGCTGAACAGGACTTGGTTGTGTGAAACCAAAAACATTAGAAAAGTTCTGTGGAAACCAGAAGTTGAAGTTTGCAATAATTTACATTTAGTTTTAAAGCATGTGACTGCCAGGAATACTCTACATTCAAAATAAAGCTTTACTTAGAAGTCTTTTCTAGAGTATCTTATACATGGATTGTTTATAGCAGGCTCTCATTAGTAATCTCCAAGCCCTAGGTGTTGTATAATTACAGTGCCTTCCATAAAGGGCAAGGAAACTTCACTTCCTCTAGAATCATGCTGTCTCAAAAAAGAATAAAAAACCAGCTTGTGTGTTAAATAGATTTAACTGTATACAAGCCAGCTATTCATTTGTACATTATAGTATCTTTGTTTTCTTTTGTGTTAGCAGAATTAATAAGGACGTCCATATACATTACGGGGTTTGGACTAGATGACTTCCAGAGGTCCGTTCTAGCCCTACTTTTCTATGACTTTTTGTAAAGAAAATTGCTGGAAAAGAGAGATCTCAGTCTTATACAACTCATTGTTTGGGAGACATCAGGCTGACTTTCTGATTTTATTTTAATGGAGATGCGTTAAAATGGAGATAAAAATATATTTCCATACATCTGTGAGTCCAAGATAGTATTGGCAAATCTCAATTTGGTATAAATGTGATGTTTAAGTAAATCAGCCAAGATTGACCCTCAAGTTGTTTGTACATAGACACATGTACGCAGGCTTCATTGAAAATGTATGTGCCTTAAAGGCTAGCTGCCATTTAATGGAACTGATCTGTCATTTTCATCAGGTGTGTAATCAGCATCCTGGTAGCAGAGAGGCTGTGTGTTACAGTTAGTACTGGGGTTCTCCTTATTGGCTTGTTGGGTTTTAACTAATTAGTTTTTCTCCTGAGTTTACAGAGCTTATGGCAGGGTGAGATGCTGATTTAAATTGGGGTATTTCACATCTTGATATCCATAGTATGTGAGCCAATTTGTTGTGAAACTCTACTGTGCTCTGGCCAAATTCCAGCTCTCACAATTCTATTCTGCTTTCCCAGTTCCCCCTGCAGTTCAATTGACTATGGTATTCTTCTTCACTTCCTGCCCTCACCTGTTGTGTAGTGATGCTATATATGGGCAAATAGCTGTTGCATTTCATGCCAGATAAGGTGGATGAAATGGTTCTTCTATAGAGTCTATAAAGTATTTTGAGATATTTTGGAATAAAATATGTTATGCAAATGCAAAATGATAATGCTCATTATTTTAAGTCTTTCTACCAATATCTGAATAAAAGTTGGCAGAAAATTATTCTCCAATCACATTAATGTATCACTGTCAAATAAATGGTGTTTAGGATTCTTAATTGTTAGTAGCAGTTGTAATTGCACTATAGCATTGCCTGATGTCTGGAGTTAGAGTAAGGACTCCATCGCATTTTGCACTGTTCACATAGTAAGCTCTGGCTTCTTACAGTCTGTTTTTGGACAAATTGCATATGTGGGCATTCTGCACAAATGGCGTGGGAGGATGAAAGCAACAGATACAGAAACCCCTGTACTAATTGTGCATATTGAGATGGTAAAAAGATAAAATATAAGTAATTTTGTCAGCATACTCCTTGTTAGTCACCTGCTTATACTTTATCAGCTGTCTGTTCTCTGTAACTATCACAGTAGGCATGAGAATTATTAAGAAGGAACTTGAAGGAGGACAGGTCAGTGGCTTATAGACAGAGGGCATTCCATGCATAACGGTGGGAGAGAGAAAAGAGCAGAGGTTCTTGTGGAAGGTGGACAAGATTGGCATCCCTTGGCATCACTGGAGCTGAAGAGGGAAACAATTCAAAATCATAAAGAACCTCACTATCCATTGGTGGCAAGCTATCTATACTCTTCACTCCACCACAGGGAACCACACAAGATAGCCTCCTCTTTCCTGTGCTCTTTGACTCAGTGAATGAACTGTGAGTAGATAGAATCAGAAACACGAAGAGATGGATGTGTAAAGAGGGCCCAAAGTAATCCTAAAAGTGGACCCTCTGGTCACTTTCATGGACCTCGCATAAATCCAATTTGACTAGAAGCCATTGAAACTAACAGTGAACATTCAGGATATATTCTGAATTTTAAAATGTTCCTTTGTGTTGGCAGTGCCTCTGATGCTATAGCTAAGTTCTCCTGCAGGGAGACTTCCTAGGTGTCTATGGGGGGTTAGAAGTAGAATTCTCTAATAACCTGAAAAAATCTGCTAAAACTCAACATTACTTCATTAGTTCACACCATTAAAACAGACCTTGGCAGATGGCAGAACAGTGGGAAGGGTCTCATTTTTAAATAATAAGGGCTTGATCCTCAGCTTGTGTGATTTAGCATAGCTTTATTGAAGCCAAAGTTGAGATTTGGTTCATTAGTAGGGGGAACAATAGTTTTTGAAAAAAAGTGGGTTGTAAACCCATACAGACCAGCAGGGGGATAGGTCATGAAACTACCTTGAGCTGGTTTTTTTTGTTTTTTTTTTTTAGGCTGGCTAGGTTTCAAATTGGTGAAATCCATGTAAAATTCATATTGTTGCTAATGTGTGGGACTGAAAAACATATCCAGCTTTTTCCTAAAGCAGCATTGAATCTGCAGGGCTAACAAGCGTAAAACATGCCATACTCTATCTTTTGTAAGTCATTTATTTCCAAGAGTCAGATATCAGTAATTCATTTTAGCAATGTCAATTTCTAAAGCTGTAGAGATTCACCAATTACATGATAACCCTAACCTTACAATACACAGCTCCTTCAAAATGAAGGAAGCTTTGATTAAAAGTCTGTGGACTCACCTAAATCTTGTTTTTTAGAAAACTCCTTTCAAAATAAAAGCTATTATACATTTTAGGACTACTGTATAAGACCATTTCATATTCTCCATTATTTTTTTGTTTTTAATCAGAAAGTAAAAAACAAAGCTTTGAATAGCAAAGTTGGCAGCTCATTTATGTTGCTAGGTTGTGAGATGATGGCTTCATTAGGCCTATCTTATAGACTAATGAGAACTGGAGGTAAATCAAACTTGTGGAAAGCAAGTAATATTTACAGCCTGCCTTCAAAATGGCTTTTCTGTACCTGCTCATTTTTATTTGAATTAAAGCATATGTGTAATTCAAGGAGATGCTACAGGTGAACCCCATGCTGTGGCATATTGTAAGGTTTTCAAATCTACCCACTCCAAGCTATGGATTAACCACTAAGATAAAAACAGTATGAAGCAAAGCTAACTTAAAGTAGTAAAAGAGACCAAAAATATTAGTCAAGATTGCATTAGAAAGTCTGTTTGTAACTCTTAGTTTTGGAGTTGCAGTTTTAGGGTAAAATTCTGATCATTTTTCTGCTCAGGTGCCCTAAATGTGCAGGGGCCACCATAATTAAGCTAATGCCCAGAAGACAGTAACGTGGGATTAGTGAGTGCTGTCATTTCTCTCAGAAAGAAAGGAAGGCAAAGACTGGATACACTGTCAGGATAGTGCTGGGGAGACTACTAGCTACACCTCTTACAAAGCCAAGCTGGAAGTTCCTCTCTCTATACAAGCATTTAGGAGGTATTTTATGCACCCAGATGCTATTTCTAGCCTGAATGTCTCTTTCCTATCCCACAGGCTGATCCAGACTTATAGCATTGTAGTGGAGCCTTGGGTGCCTTATTCTTTTCTCACAAGTAGCATACATCGGGATTCGATTCTATGCTGTTGCTGAGTGCAGAATCTAGCCCTTGGTGTCTATCTTGACAGAGATCAAATTTGACCCAGATCCATGTTACTTCTTCTGAGTTTACCTTGAAGGCAGAATCATCAATCTTATTCCAGTGAGTTACAAGATTAAATAAATGCTTATGGAGTGTTACTCGGTGGGTGGTATGCTTTTATTATTTACTTATGTGCAAAACCATGTATTTGTTTTCTGCCTACAATACGTGGGAATTAGGGGGGAGAAACCCACGTAGAGAATACATGAGGGTCTGAATATATGGAAGCTAGTTTAGTGCTCCTGACATTTTTGTGACAAGAATAATAAGATGGGCTAGTTTAAAGAATTCCTGTTATCCAACCTAAATTACGTGAAAATTCATGGTTAAATGAGTGGGCTTGCATTACAGCACGTAATTCCTGGTCTCAGTATTCTTACAGCACTAGACTTTGGAATAAGCAGTGTGAAACACTCTGCAATTGTGAAATTGCCTGTGAGAATTGAAAGTTGTACTGGACAATTGAGTGAATTGGTGGGCTGGCTACCACAGGCAAAACTTGATTTCTAAGCTTGTTTAAACTACGAAAGAGAATCCAAGGTAAATGGATATAAATCCTAATAGAGTTTTCTTTTATAGGAAATTGTTTTGCAGACTGTTAAAATGAATGATGCTTCAAATACAGAGCAGAATTTGCTGGATGAAAATATGTGCCTGGTAACACCTGACGGGCCAGAATCTTCTCTTAGTCACACCAGTGCAATTCCACTGACAACACTGGAGTTCCAGCAGTGCAGATGAGATGAGATTTTGGCCTGAGAACCATCACCTTTTGGATTAATCATAATGCATAATGAAAAATCTGGTCCACTGTCTTTGAAGTTGAGACAGTGTGATGATATTTTTTTGCAAATATATTACTGCGGGTCTGTTCTGGGAAATCTCACAAGCCCAAATTTCACAGAAAAGCTAAAATTTGGCAGGCTGCTTATTTCATTTTATGAATCCAGCATAAGCAGGAGACCACTGTCTAACAAAACGTTGTGACCCTGCAAGGTTGTACTAAGGTCATCCATTTATATGTTTTATTTTTAAAGGCTTTCCTCCAAATTTAATGTTGTGTGCCTCATGCTGTGTCCAAAAAACATGATACATGGTAAATCCACTTTTCTGTACACAACTCATTTAATTCCCCTGTGTTTTGGACCACCACTATTCTAAATGAGGTCAGTGGGAGCTGCTGGTGGCTACCACTTGTAAAAATCAGTCCCAAATTTGGGTGTTTGTAGGAAAACCCAAAAAGGAAGTAACCCAAATTGGTGGCTTTAATAAAATGTTAAGCTTAAATTTAGTGGGGTTCATCCTCAGGAATTGTATAGCTATGTTCTGTGCAGAATGGCTAGAGTGTAGGTAGTGATGGTGACATGACAGGACGTGTTAGCTATTTTAATTTGAAAATTTGATGTTTTCCACATAATTCAGTTCAAAACGTGTGTGAGTGCTTGTGTGTCTGCCTCTTTTTTGTATGTGTTTAACTTAATGGGTTTTATGGGAGTGCTTGGGAACAGACCATCAGAAAAATAGATCGATGCACAGCATAGCCATCTTGACATTAGACAACAAAGTCCATAAATGAGCAGAAAGAACAACAAATTACACTAATTGATAATGAGCTGGAAATTGAAATGGAGGTACTTTGTTAAGGCAAAGAGCAAATTCCCCATTCTGTAAGCTAGGTGAGTTACCGCTATCTGGGGAAAGAAATTCATCATTAAAACTTAGAAGAAAAGGCATACTTGTTTCTGCCTGTGCTTCTTGTCTCTTTGCTTGGTCAGGGCTCTGGATGAAATTCAAGGCTTCTCATAGAGCTGGAACTAAATCATGTGCCAGTTAAGGAGATTCTGTACTAGGGATATTGGTATCTGTGTAATCACTGTGGCACAAATATCCCCCAGTATGCACAGGCTCACCAACTTCTGAGACAGGAGAGGTGCCTAGGCTTTGTATTTGCCCTCTGCAGCATGCTTGGGGGTGAGTTTAGTCCTTTCAGAATAGTAACCCTTTTGTTAGTATCTCAAAGCACTTTACAGAATTTGTGAATTGAGCCTTATAACATCGCTGTGAGCAAATTAAACATTGCTATTCCTGTTCTACTAATAAGGAAACTAAAAAATGTAAGGGAAGTGACAGCACATTAATGAGGATAATGAAAATCTGTGCTTCTGCTGGCATAGAAGTCAACATTTTCAAACCCGAATGCCTAAAGTTAAGCTCCTATACCAGTATATAGACTACTAAGTAACTTGTTTCTCAAGGCACTCAGCATGGCAGTTACTAGTAACTCCTGTGTCTGCATTCACTGAAAGTTGTTGCCTTTGTATTCTTGAACATACAGAGAATGAGCCCATTTCTTTCCCACTGACCTGTGCCCCAGAGGTTCTGTCAGGGCATCTACAAAAACTGTCCAAAGCCCTGCAAATGGAAGCTGAAGCAAAGAATGTGTTAAGTTGACACATGCTACAACCTTCTGTCTACCTTGCAGAAGCAGAGAAGTTGCCTGATTTCATTTGCTGTCACATCCCTGCTGGTGGATTCTAGTTACCTTGATTCTTATGCCCAGAGTAACAAGTGGTTTACTTTAGACTCCTGCTGACTTGTTAATATGGTAGATAGCCAAACCATCAGAGACTTGTGTTGGTTGAGGAACATTTGAAGAAATGGCTACATTCTGGGGACACCTCCTAACTCCTTCTAACAGGAGTTATCCGTCTGGTCTAAATGGGATTGTTGCGCACAATTCCATTACATATTTTGAACAGATTATAGAGAAAGTGAGTAACAGCAGATGGTTTTCTAAAGAACCCTGTAAAAGTTTCATATATGAAACCAGATTATTAAATCTGCATCCACTGTAGAATATAGGAGCAAAATAAATAAATGGAAGTTTCTTGGAAGAAACTTATAAAACTATAAGTGCCTTTGAATTTTGCCTTTATTCCTTGCTTCAGAATAAAAAATATGGAATAAGCAAAAACTATATATAAAATTTAAACAATGTAGGAGGAAAAACAGTGGGAGTTAATATACATTAAGAAATTTATAAACTTGTCTGGGTGCTACTCAACACAGATGGTGTAATAGGAAAAACAGAAGTAAAACAACAGGCGAAAGTTCTCGGTAGTGGCATGTAAGCATACTTTAAATTGTGAAACCACAAAACTTACTTTTTATGTAAAGTATTCTCTTACCTACAGTAAATGCCTCGGTAATTTGTGTTTTGCAAATACCTCCTGTATACAAGATTTTTAGTTAAGAGGGCACTTCATTTGGGTTCTTGATTTGACATTCAGAAAACAGGTATCCAAATTAAGTAGTGTTGGTAAAATCCTGGCTCCACTGAGGTTAATGGCAAACTGTTGATTTCAGAGGAGTTAGTGAGAAATGTTGATGATCTGGGTTATTTTTTACTCCTGTTCTATTAAAAGCCAGTATATGCTTACAAAATTAGTACAGTTATTATGGGCCTGCTTGTGTGATCACTGAGATCAGTGGAAATTTTCTAGTAATTTTAATAGGACCAGGTTGACACCTTAACAGTGATTCTAAAACCAACTAAAGTTAGTGAAAAGATCCCCATTGATTTCAGAGGATTTGGATCAGTCCTTTGGATCAAGTACAGGCACGAATTATTTACTACTATTATTTATTTGTTGTATTGCCTCTGAGCCCTCATCACAGACCAGGATGCTACTATAGTATAACCTCATAAATCCGGTTTTCAAAATTCCAGAATTCTCAAAAATCTGGCACTTAAACCCCCACGGTGTCGGGGACTCCACTATACTTTTTAAAAAATGCACTGCATCGGCCAGTCCTGCAGCGCGTGGATGGCGGATGGTAGTGGACAACGGTGGCAGTTGCCAGTTGCAAGCTTCCCCCTCCCCTCCTGCTCCACAAAAACCCCTGTCCTCAGGCTATGCACTTATCTTATCATTCAAAAATCCAGAATTTTCAAATTTCTGGCAGGTGCTAGGTCCCAAGGATTTATGAGGTTATGCTGTATACAAATGCAGTGAAGGAGACTGTCCCTTATCCCAGGGGCCTTCCAGTTTAAATAAACACACAGCAGAATTTCCTTCAGAGCAATAATAGTATTTTAACAATGTGAGTAGTTTTTACTACGGTTCCAGTCCTGAAGTCCATACATAGAGAACTCCTGAGTAGGAGGAGTAAAATGAATAAAGGAATTTTTCCTTTTTATTGGTAAAGGAAAACAAGAGACTTCACTAGAAATGAAAAAAATTGTTTAAGGATAATGGGTTTATGTAATTATATTATCACACCACTTTAAAAATGCCACAGTTGTAGTTCCCATAATTATATAAGTCTGAACTCCAGTCAAAGCTATTTTTGAATGGCTGTTCCCAAAGAAAGCAGTTAGTGATATACATACACGAGGTAGAGTGTTCCATCACTTCACACATTTTTATTAAGCAGTGCTTTGAAAGGCAGCATAATTTGAAAGCCCTGTCATATGTTTGATAAATGCTTTCTAACATTACTGTGTTTTGCACAGTTATGACAGAATCCATTATAATGACACACTTCTGAGCTGTCATCAGTTTGGATTGGTACGCACTACTGCAGAGACTGTCGTTCCTTCTCTTAGAGCAGAAGACTCCACTGGCAGGTGGGAAAGACCCTTCGTGTAGACTATGGGATATAGGTCAAATGGTATGATAGCAGGACACAGGTAAGATGCTTTAGTCCACATGGTTTGATGCATGTGGCCCTGCTATAATTGATACATTTATATCCAATTGAGATATTTATAGCTATATTTAATCTACTTAAGTGATGGTCTCACCCCCGATTATGACATCATTTCAATATAAATAATAAGACGGTATAAAAGATTAATTGATGGCAACACTTTTAATGTGTCATTTGTATGGCTTATCTGCTGAAGAATTCATGTAGCTGGTTTCTTCTGACAAAATAAAAAAACCCTTGATTTTTAAATAATAAGCATTATTTAAAGCTTCAACATAAAATTGCAGGTCCCATTAGAAAGTGTTGACAGGAAGAATTAAAATTACTGCACCTGAGAAAAATATTTAGTAAAAAGAAAAAATATTTTCTTAAAAAAAAAAAAGAATTTGGTTAAATTGATACAATTTTAGTGTGGAGGTTGAAGTTTCACTGTTTTCTCTTGTATAGTTGATTTATCCCTTACAGAAAATAACTTTTGGGGAAATAAATAGAAGAAATAGGTATTATAAAAATGTTAAGAAAGGGAGTATAATTTGGAAAAAAAAAAAAATTAGGGTTTTACTTAAAAGGTAATTCATCAGTAACTGGAATAAAAAATAGATTGATTTTCAAAGATGATGGTGTCCCATTCACTGTAACAAAATAGCAACATATGAAATGCCATCAAGGCTTTGACATGTCTTAAGGACCATAGGTGTAATCAAAGTTCAGGAAGTCAGAAGGTTTTGGATCAGGTCCCATATCACTTGAAGTAAAACAGAAATATGATGTGAAAAAAACTCTGACTTATTTCATGCTGTAATAATTATTTAATGCTCACAATGAAGCCTTGTCCTTGGGGATTGATGCTGTAGCTGTTTCTTACCCACGCATTGTAGTTATTAGCTGTGAACAAAGCAGCCATTTGTTGTAGTGACATAATGTATATCTTGTGTGTGTCAATGAAAACATCAATGATTAAAAATTAGGAATTTACTGGTAAAATGGAGTAAC
Source organism: Crocodylus siamensis (assembly GCF_052110815.1). NCBI lineage: Eukaryota > Metazoa > Chordata > Crocodylia > Crocodylidae > Crocodylus > Crocodylus siamensis. Next base: position 194,061,256 of record NC_143396.1, read on the forward strand.
TGTATGAAATCTGGAGACAATTTCCCCTTATGGTTGTTTCATATAACACTGCATATAGTATAAATGGAATTCTTTAAATACTTACTGCAGCAGTTCCAAACTTTTAAAATAAATCTTAAATTTAGGGATGGGAATGAAATTGTATCATGCCTTAAATCATTCATCAGTAGTAAGACTTTTGTGGGGTTCTTTTTTTTTTTCCTTTTAAAGCTTTTTGGGGGGGGGGAATTTTGTGTTTTTTTTCAGAGGTCTTCAGAACTGGTCACCTTGTTTCTGAGCAACTAAAATATTTCTAAGTATCAATTCCAAATCTTCTCCTGGTTTAGACATGTTTTACAAAAATCTGAAAGAGAACTTAATTTGTTTTCTTACTCAGGGAGTGGAGTTTTCTTTAAAAATAAAGTCTGCAGGGTTAGATCTAAAGACATTAGTGTGCAACTTGGAAATTGTAAGCAACAAGGCTGTTTACAGTAGTTCTATAGAACTTCAATGGACAAAAATAAAGTGTATGAAATTGTATGCTGGTGATGTTCTTATGCTACATGCAGAGTAGCACTTTAGGCTGCTTGTGGAGGTTAAAAAAACCAACCAACCAAACAAACGGCACATTACCTTAAACTTGGTGCCTTCCCACGCCAAGCCTGGCAAGCGCCCAGAAGAGGCAGCGCCTTAGTTGGACCTAGCTCATTTGACGTCTGTAAAGCTAGGGCACTTTAGTGGGGCTTTTATGGTGCTTTTATCTAATAGCTGACTGAATCAGCTTTAGCTAAAAGCTCAGAAAAGCCCTGCTGAAGCACCCCATCTATACAAACGCTGCAGAGCCGGGTCAAAGTAACGTCACTGCTTCTTCCAGTAAAGGTTTTGTACTGAAGGCACAACAGCTAGTGTAGATGAAGATGAAACAACTTGTGCATGCTTAAGTTCAAGGTTGCTAGGTAAAATGTATGGGGCGGGTAGGATCCTTACCTGATAAAAATGGACATACTTCCCAATGTTTCCGTGATGTTGTATCGGTTAATGTTATGTCCGTATCTAGTTCAGAGTCTTTTTTTCATTACTCCTTCCAGTTCTATTTCTTGATGTATGCTTAGAGATCATGTAAGTGCCTGTACTGCCTGAGATTGTATTGAATATCAATAGGTTTCTCAAACTTGGATGGCGGCTGAGCAACATTGAACTAGAATAGTGTGAAATTGTCCTTAAGCAGTTACAAGCTGCATGTACAGATGCAGTTTATACAGGTAGAGTAAATACTTATGACCTTTTTCATACCAACTTGTGGCAATTGTTAAAGCTACATGACTCAGACAGTTTGGCACTGTGTTTGACCAATATTTAATAACTAAATTATAGAAGGTCAAACAGAAGAAGCACTAATTCAAAGAAAATCTTATTTTACACATAAATATGTTAAATAAATAATGCCAGTATGCAAAGGAAGGCTGTGTAACCTAGCAATATATTTTTTTTCTTTTCGTTAGTATTAAATTAAATTGGATTGGTAATCCTGGCTTCAAATGTTATTTTAAAAGGCCCGATCTGAGAATTTAAAACATTTCTAGTTCCTTTGTAAATCATGAGAGGCACAGAAAGGACTTCTAATGGTTTCTCTTGGCATTATCTATCTACAGACCCTCAGGTAAAATGTTGTGGTGCAGTGTTCATTCATTAAGAGGTGCAGTATTCACATGCTCAGTGTGTAGTTTTACATTAACACGACAGTGTGGTTAAGGCCATAGTCTTGCCTATGTAATTTTAACTACATATTAGCTATCTGTAGCTAATTATAAGGGCTGCTGTGCTCTCCCTCCTCACAGAAACACTCATAATGTGAATAGTTACTGTGACAGATTGTCATTAATCTGTCAATAATGAGATTTTTCATCTTATGCTTACATGTAAGCTCTTCAGGGGAAGGATCATCTCTCTGTCCTGCATTTGTATGGTACTTAGCACGGCGGGGTTCTAGTCTGTGATGGGGCCCTGGGTACCCATGTAATGCGTATAATTAATATTAATAATTGTATTTGACACAGGGTAAAATGAAGAGGGGTTCTGCAGAGAATGAGACTTGTCACTTTAAAGGCAGGCACTGAGCTGGAATGATCTGCTCTGAACCTGATTAGTCTGGAGCTTCCATGTTTTTTCTGTGGTAGATAACTGTTGGTGGCAAGTAAAGGTGTGGCTGAGCTTGCCAATTACACAATGGCCTAGTCACTAGGAGACTGGTTGGACCAAACTCTGGATAGTTCAGCTACCTCTGTACTCCCTTGCAGGCCTTCACAAACTGACACACCTGCCGTCAGATTGGAAGCACGTTTACCTTCAGTGCTGTGGCAGCTTTGGTTAACTCTTCTCTTAGCGTACCAGTAGAGCCTCATAATTTGCACAGATGTTTCTGCTTTAGTTGCTCTAGTATGCAAAGGTGAGCATTGCCTGTAAGGCAGCTGTTCCCCAGCTCCTTCCTGATCTGCACACTTTCTGCTCATGCACACTTTAGTTCAGAAGTTTTACTAATATGCTAGTAACAGCCATGTGATGAGAGTGTGGCCTTCCCTAGCTACAGGAGCATGAGGGTGAAGAGGAGCTTGAGGATGTTGCTTGTAGAAGGGCAGGGGACTCCACACCTAAAGATAGTGAATTCAGTGGATACTACATTTCTGGGCAGAGACGACCTGAGCAAAGTGTGGGCCCGGGGCGCCCCACACCTGGACGTGAGGAAGTCAGCAGTGGATTCAGCAGCAAGGGTGACGGGGTGTCAAGCTGCCAGATTCGGTGGAGGGGGTGTGGGGGGAAGGTACCAAGCGGCTGGTCATGAAGCTGGCTGCAGTGCGGAGTCACCGCAGCCTCTTTGCCCAGCTCCACAGGGCTCCCCAAAGTGCGGGCCCTGGCGCAGTTGCCCTGATTCACGGCCCCCCTCCCCCGGGATGGCCCTGTTTCTGGGTTAAGGAAGTCTTGGGGGGGCCTTCTTTTCAGCTTGTTAATTGCCTTGTTACATTGCTCTTCTTAGAGCTATGATCTTGGTTAGGCCTGGCAATAAAACAAGCCTCATAGACTCCTCTCCCCTCTCCCTCCCCCACCAATGAAAGATGCAGTGGACATTGTCATCAATAGTTGAACATGTGAGTTAGGCTATTAGCAGCCCAGGATAACTGGCCTTTAACTACTGGTACTACCCTGTCTCTTCCTTTTTCACATTTGCCAGGGCGGGTGGTTTTCAAAAAAGTCAAAGCCAATTAACTGGAAAAGGCTGGGTTTTTTTAGGCCAGTGTCCTCACTGCTTCTACTATTTGCAGAGATTACTAAATCATAGATGCATTTCAGTCATCTTCAGTAAGCTCAAAAAGCTGGTATGGTAGGAGAAATTGCCTATTTTAAACCCTTAGCCTCAGTTCTCTAACCAAAGTTTAACCAAATATTAACATTAGGGTGAAGAGACAAAAGATTACATTTCAAGGGAGCTTTAAGAACTTATGAAGTATATTCTGATTATTTTTGGTATTAGTCGTAGTGTCCAAGGGCCAACCAAAAGTGGGGCTCTTTTGTTTTCCACACAGTACAAGCACATACTAGTAGATATCCATGCTTTGAAGAGCTTGAAATCTAATTACACAAGTTACACACAGGGTGAAAGATGGTAGAGTGAACAGCCTGATGGCATCGAGCATCATGTTAGTTCCATGATTCATTCTAACTGGACTCTGGTTTCCTGTACACTACCTGATTCGCTTCCAGTGATTACATTGGATGTGTGAGGATTTCTGGATTACTTTGATTTAAAAAATGATGGCCAGACAGCTAGACTTAAGGGCTCTTGGTTTATCATTGGTATTGACATTCTGATTAGTATTATAATAATCAGGTCTGATTCTTCAGTATCTTGCAAATAAGAACAGTACCATTATACACCTGCCTTGTGCAAATTAAAATATACCACGAGACTTAAGGCAGTACAGCAGAAGCTCAATGAGGCAACAGTAGCTTAGGGCACTACTCAGGAAGGTTAAATTGTGCCCTGCATAGTTTAATGCCTAGATGATACTTGGACAGATGTATAATTCAGTGATTATTCTCTTACCAGCATTAGTGAGTTACAAGCTGTTGTAATAAATGTCAACCTGTTCCTAACATGCCTAGCAATGCTACTGTGTTAGAAAAAACAGGTTCAGCTTTCCTGGATCTGATACTTTGTTTTCTTTCAACTTCAAGAGATTAGGCTTCTACTATCCTTGCATTTTTCAAGTCATCCTTAAATATGAAGTCTGAAACAATGAATGACCTCCTACTAGGGAATAAATGTGCTGGATTGTGTTTTATGGAGCTTGGCATTGAAGTGTATCCCTGCAATGTCTACTTAGCACTCTTAATTGGTTCCTGAAAAACTGAGTATTAAGTGAAATGAGTGTTTAAAAAAAAAAGTGAAGGTATTTGATGACCCAAGATGGCGACTGCTTTTTTCTTTTTAGTGACCCAAGATGGCAACCGTGAGCATTATAATGAAACTTGCTGAGCACTAAGTGAAATCAGGTATCAATTTAAAATGAGCATTATGGCAAAATAGTGCTAAGTGAAACAGCATTAAGCAGGGGTTGCCTGTACTTTAGGCATTGTTTGCCCACAAAATTTTTGCCAGTAGACATATACAGGCATTTCTATTGAGGGACTGATGTCTGAATGACTTGATGGAGATGCTTTTGATCTGCCACCAGAATAGTCAGATGCCAAAGAGATACACAAGCCTTCCTAACAGGACACAGATTATATTAGGAAAAGAGTGCCTTTCCCAACTTAGTTTATACCAGTTGTCTGAATAGAATAAGCTTTTTACTGTCCTCGCCGTGGCTACACTCAGGTTTTTGCTGTTGTAGGTCTACGTCAATTAATGGTGTTGGGGGTTTAAGTGAAGATACCATGATGGCCTGTCAATGTGACGTAACAAAGCCAAACAGTTACTTACTCAATGAATTCCTACTGCAGGTCATGTGTTGTGTGGACCACTATAATGCCTCAGTTGCATAGTTAATATGGTCAAAGGCTGCATCTATGCAGTTAGCAGTAATAGTATGCTACCATAGCGTACTGCAAACCCTGAAGAATCTTAGTTGGCTACAGTCAGTCCTGAGTGAGTGGCAGCAGCTAGTAGCTCCACCCCAAGAGGAAGACTGTGGGGCTACTAACTTCTGACTTGCCTACTCTTCTGATGAGGAAGTAAACTGGGATTGCCTGCACCCCTTTACCCCATGCCTCCTGTGCTGACATAACTTCACAGGTTGGTGTATTGCAGAGGGCAAGCCACTGCTCTCTCTGGTCCCCTTCCTCCAGCATGCCATCTTGACCACATGTGCAGGTTAGAGGGAAGTGACAGTTCTCTGGAGTCTGTTTCCCCTGCTGCTCCAAAAGTGTTTTATAGGCACCTGATGTCAGAGAGTAAACAGGTAACTTCTCTTTCCTTTGTGTTAGTAAATGCAACTAATGGCAATATAGCAGCTGCTTTCTTAAACTATGATTTTAAAATGTGTTGTATATCATGATTATGAAAAACCCTGGGCAGGTCTACATGTGCACTTTAATATGCAGTAGTCTATTTTACTGAGCATTAAAGCAGCACATAAAAAACTGCTATTATGCTAATGTGCAGTAAAATAGGCTACTGCGCATTAAGTGTCATCTAAAAAGCATGTGCTTGCGCTACTGTTCATTAGGGCACCCTAATGCACATTAATTAATAACCTTCTACTGGAGGTACTAAATTTAGTGCGTATTAGGAAAATCACATTAAAGCATGTGTAGATGCATCCCCGGTGTCTGTTTAAAATCCCTTTTAGGATATAATCATAAATGTTGGGTTATTGATGCCTTCTGCATCTACCTAATCAAGTGGCAGGTAAAACCATCTCTGTAAGGTCACTCAGGCGCATGTCCCTCCGTGTAAATGTCATTAGCATGTAAGTCAACAACAATATTAATAATGCATAACAAATTAAATTTCTCGTTATTTATTCCTCTGGGCTTTTTGGGATGACCCTTGTGCTTTTCCTTGTTTAGATTATAAGCTCTTTGGAGCTAGAAATCTCTCTGTATTTTGTGTCTAGAGGCCTGACCCACAATCCTTTAAAATCAATGTAAGGACAGCTATTGACTTTGGTTGGTATTAGATCAGGCTCTAATACACCAATGAGTGCATGCTGTGTGCTTGAGATGATGCAAATAATAATAATGTTAATGTTAAAGAGTGATGTAGCTACAAGATCTGCCTGCTAATTTCATATAAATTCAGAATTCAAATTCTAACAGCCTTTCCCATCAAGCAAGTTAATAATAGTAACTTATTTGACATGGGGATAATGTTTACTGTTTTGGAACAGGGAGTAGAGGGGAGGGTATTAAGTACTATAGCCAAGCAACAATAAGGCAGGTACAGACATTACACTTTTATAGGAATAAGTGATCAGAACCTGGTCTATAGGTGTAACAGAGCAGAAGTTTGGAACCCAAAACTGATCTATACCCATAACAAAACAGAAGTTTACCCAATGGCTGGTTTAAAAATGGTGGAACCCAGTTTAAGATTTGTCCCTCCTACCAGAGGGCAAACGTGTGTTCTGGTCACTGCTGATTTGAATTTCATCAGTTATAGAAAACTGCATAACTTTGATTTTGCCTTGGGCTTTTTGAATGTCTGCACCTAGCCTAAAAGATTAAGTTCTATATAGAACAGTAAAGTTCTAATTTTGAGATTTCCAAAGCAGTACTGGCAATTTCACTATAAATTTAAATGGGAGCTGTGTGTTTAAATCTCTTCTATTGCTTTAAATACTGTAGTCTAAGCATATTTAAATTGTATTTTATCAGTACATCTCAACATGTATAGATTGTAGTGTGGAGATGTTTATTTTTACAGACTCAGAAGGGAGCGTAGCTCCCATCCCTCTCTATATACGCATGAAAAAGCTTTTTGGACTCTCTGGATCAGAAATCACTGATTTTGCCATATTGTCTGTGGTGTTTTTATGATGGAGGCTATTAAGTACTGAACTGAAGCCACAACTTCATTCTGTTCAGAATAAATATTCAGCATAAACCAGTCTCATTTGTTCAATACACTAAAGCCAAGTTTTAACTTCTACCTTGCTTAAAAACCAGATTGTTCATTGGGTCAAGCTGATTCCCCAAATATTTTTACTGCCTACATACTTGACCTAGACCTGCTGTACTTTGTAAGTGTAGCTACAGCTGGTCCATAATGAAGCATTTTGTGTTATGAGTATGGCAAAGTAGGAACAAGGTGTTAGCGTTTTCAGGCAGTGAACAGTAAATATTAAACTCTTCCCTGGCAAATGTGAAAAATGCGCTAATAGTTAAACGTACCCTAAAGCTCCTAAAGGCTGAAAAAGTGCCATGAAAACAGAGTTCTGTATTTAAGCAGTCAGGACATGCTACAGTGAGAGCCTTGGGATGAATTTTGGTTGAGTCAGTCAGAAGTTCAGAATTGCTCCAGAGCTAGTACCATGTAGCACAGGCTGCAGCAGCCATTGCAAACAGCTGTACTTGGTCACAGTAGAAATACAAGGCTATGGGTCTACTCACCCCCTCCCTACAATAGGCTCAGTAATTTGTGAAGATGATTCTATGCTACTAGTTCACTTGGGCTTGCCCAAGTAGTATTCATTAGGTCCAATATTTAACCTATCGCTGAGCATGTTACATATGCTTTTATTTAACCATATATCTCTAAGCAGTTAGAAATTGATTGCATTTGTTTTAGGAGGGTGAAATCATTGGATGTGTTTGTTTGCCACTGATTTGAACTAGCCTCTCTACTCTGTATCTACATTGTTGGCTCACAGGCTGGTTCAGAGTAAAGGACATCATTGTGCTGCTGCTGGAGAAGCCCAGTGAGAGTCTCCTTCCCTGTCTCTATGCCCTATAGTTGGCCTATAGTAAGGGATGTCTAGGTCAGGAGTGTCAAACACACCTTATACCACAGGCCAGAGCTGCCACCATTGTGTGTCCTTTGCTAGAGCTAGAGATGCTGCTGCTATGTGTCCCTTGCTATGGTGGTTTCTCTGGTTCTGACTCCCAGCATAGGGCATGAGGTGGGGGTTAACAGCTGGGGAGGTAGGGCTGCATAAGTGACATCTGGTGAAGCTGCCAGAGGGCAACCAGGGTGTGTCATCCCTTGCTTACCCTTCTGCTACCAAGTGCTGTACCCACTGGGGCCCGAGGGCCCCAGAGTGTATGCCAGGCCACTCTCCATGGTTACACTGGTAGTTCAGCAGGCCAGATAGAGTGGGTTCATGGGCTGGTTCTGGTTTGTTGGCCATATGCTTTACATCCCTGCTCTAGGCTTTTCTCCTTCTTGCTCTTCTCACCTCTGCTGCACATGGGAACAGTAGGAAACAGTGACTCTGCAGAGCCAGGTACAGAGCAGCAGCACTACATCACAAGGGAGTAAAAGGAACCTAACAGTAAAAGGCACTCTTAATGCAGGGATGCTTAAACTCCAGCCCATGGGCCTGATCTAGCCCATAAACCGATTTCATCCAGCCTGCTGGACTCCCTACAGGTCCAAAAATTTGGTGACAAGGGAACAGTGCAGTGTTAATTGCCAATCCCCTGCTGTCAAGTCTCTATATGTATGGAGGCCCTGGTGGGCTGGATAGTGTGGCTCTGCTCATTAAATTGGGTATTAAATGTGGGGCTGGGCCGAGGCAGTGTGGGGCTCAGTCTGGGCATGCGGGGATGGGGCAGCATGGGGCCTGATCTGGGTGCATGGGACCTGATCCCAGCACACACAGGCCAATCCCACACACTGACCCTATGAGGAAGTGGCTTGTGGACTGGTCCCATACCACCAAGCTGCCCTGTAGGGCTGAAATGTTGAGCACCACTGTTTTCATCTCTTATGCTGGTATACTGGACAGACCTTAGATTAGCGAGAAGATGAGGCTTGAGGAGCTCTCATAAAATGCGGCATGAAAAGGGACAGATAAACAGTGGAACAAATTAGCCCTCAATTCAGGAGACATTCATGTAGTTTTTACACGAGGATGATTCCACTGATTATAATGCATAGTTAAGGAGCGCAAGTGGCTTTGCAAGCTTTGCCTTCCAAATAGAAGCGAGTCACCAGGAATGGACAATATGCCTGTAAGCATTCTAGAAGGGGCTGAAGAATGAGAAGCCTGTGCTCAAACAAAAGTAGGCAATTTCTTTTTAAATGCGACTACTGTGCTAGAAATCTACATTTAAAAGGGTGGTGGGGTGATCTTGGGCATTACAGAGCAGCAAGCCTTCCTTCAGCACTGTCACTGATGTACAGCGTGATCCAGGAAAGAACATTTATCTGTATAATGAGAGAATGCATTACATTAGATAAAATAAACATTTTATAAGGAATATAAATTTACACGCTTCAAGGCATAACTGAGAAGAAGCTTCCCATATGGGAAATTATTCCATTAGTAGGTTTTTTGAGCCTTCCTTTAGAGTATTGATAACTAACAGAGACAGGATGTTAGACTAAATGAATCACTGATTGAGTTAATGTAGTAATACCTGTGTTCTCAGAGTATTGCAAGTTTAAATGTTGATTTCCTCCCTTCCCTCCCCCATATTCTTCCATCTTACAGGACTTTATTTTTTCTGCCAGGCTCTTTCTCAGTATAAACTTTTAGTTGTGGCTTCCTTAGATCTACTAACAAGTCTAAACCATCTAAAATCAATATTTTTTAATCTTTAGGTATGTTGATTTTAAGTATCATATTTAGTCTCTTCTCTCCTTCTTCACAGAAGTTGTTAAGCCATTTACATTTCCACAACATATGGACTCAATCTTTTTCTTTGCCACAATTCCTGCATTTATCATTGTAAGACCTACTAGCTTTTTGTAGCCTTTCCACCCTCAGTTCTACAGTTTTTTTTGTTGAATTAGCTATGTGTTAAAAAACAAAGTATTGATAACTGCATTTATCTTTCCAGATTTTAGTGTTGATATCACAATACAAGTCAGCACTCTGCTTTCTTCTTTAACTCATCCACTATTATGGAATTTACATATTTCTGAAGACAAAACATTAGTTTTTGCCAGTTCAATAAAGTATTAAATTATTAGCTGATGGAATATTGTTACAGCTGTAGTTAGTATGTCTAGTGTCTTATCTCCAAAATTAGGGAGGCTTAGTTAGCAGAACAGGGTGGGTAACTGGTTGCAGATTTTGGATGGTTGCAGATTTTGGATCAGTGGAAGATCCATGGAGAGGTGCAAATAAAGTGAAAAAACACTTATTACAAACAGAGCATCTCAAACCTTCAGTAACTGGACATGGCCTGGTTAACTCCCTCACCCAGTTTTGCAATACTTCACACATCACACAGGTTCCAGTCCTACTTTAGTCAACTTTACTGATGATTTCCTAAAGCTGTTCCAAATTGTTACTGAGTTGCTAAATATTCTACATAATGGAGTCACTGTGACAAAAAACTTAGATGGTCAGTAGCATCAGTACTCCTGCTAAAAATGTGGACACAGTATCACTTATATTTTAAATCCTTCCATGCCCCAATCCACAACATGTGATTGTGTACATGCATGTGGTTGTTTCAATTTATAGCATGGTCAATGAACATCTGATTATGCCTAATCAGCTTTGAATATACACAGAAAATTCTTGGGTACTTGGTCATGCTGTAGAAGACAATCTGAGTCTGGCATGTCTGGTTCCAAGATTTCTGTTCAACTGCTGCTGTCAGAACATCTTGCATACCATGTTGTTTCCTTCTTTTAATCCTCCTGGTCCCCTTTGTGGTGTACTCTCCTCTGTCCTGATCTCTTAGCTGAGGATCCCTGTGCTCATTATTGCTTCTACTCTAGACTTCCCATGTAGCCCATTTTAGCTAGTGTGTGGGACCATTCTCTACCCCTGTAGTTTGCTGAGTTGGGAGAAAGGTACTGTTGCAGAGCTAGCCAGCAGATGCTCTTGATGCCAGGAAGACTTCAGTAATGCATGGTCCTTGTGTGACTATTGATAGGGAGGTGAAGTTCGTCTGTTGGGAACACTGTCCTGACATGGCACCAATTACATCATCCTTTTGAACTGTTGCCAGTGCCCTTCTCATGCCCACACCTGAAAAAAAAACTTTTAGGTGAAAGTTATTATTTACTTTGTCTTTCAGAGAACCCAGGAAGCTATGTAGTTGTCATGTGATACTGTGTAACTGGTTCTTTTTCAAAGTATGTTTTTGTAATCCTTGGAGCATGTACTGATTATATGTTGTGTGGACTGAATAAATATTACAATATGAAATCAATTCATTATACAACTGCTGCGTCATCCTTAGCTTTTATGATCATATTTACAATAAAATGAAATGCAACCATGTAATCATGTGGCAGTTACTGTATATGCTAATTTATGTTTACATATGGTAGGCTTGGTGCACTATTGATCTTGACGGTTCCAAACTAGGTGTTTTAGGCTCAATTTTGCTTTTGTTGTATAGAGTACAGTCAATTTTTGTGAATTATGGCAGAATGAAGTCCTACAGATGCATTAAAGCACCTACTTGACCTTATGGACCCTGTTATCCCGCTCCTCATAACTATCTATGATTGTGGTCCTAAATATTTTATATAACACAAGGCACATTTTAAAAAAGGTAAAAATTTTGGAATTCTCATTGCTCTGCTTCTTCTATGTCATTTGGGTGCTGTCTTCCATCAAGACATAAAGAAAGGGAGAGCTGTCTAGACCCCTGTTGATGTATTTGTGATATCTTCACCATCACCCCAGGAATCTACTGACCAGGCTGAGGAACAATATTTCATGTTTAGGTATGAAACTAGAACTAGATAAAAAAATGTCCAAGAAATGTGGTGATAGGCTCACCTTTGGAGTTCATGTGAGAATCTCTTGGTTTCTAATAAGGATGACAATGGACCCTGTTAACATGAAGTCTGGAAAGATGGGACCTAAAGTCAGATGGTCTTTCAGGGGTTCTTTTTTAAATTCAACTTCTAGTAGTAATAATCTAAAGGGCGTGGGGGTGTGTGTGGGTGTTTATGTGATGTCCCATATGTATTCAAATCCAAGACAAATTTTTCTACCCCGTTTAACTTGGGCAGAAAAACTCCTCATCCTGGATTCAAGTAAAAAGTGGCAAGTGGGTAGGCAGCAGCTGCAGCTCTGGCTGCGGCCTACTCTGACAGCTGCCTCTTCCTCTGCCTGCTATTGTGGCAGCAGTAGCTCTGGCTGGGCCTCCAGAGCATGGACTCAAGCTCCTGCCACTGCTGTTACTGGGCCGGGCTTGGGCCACAGCAAACATGTGCTCCATAACCCAGGCCAGAGTGGGATACAACCCTGCTGGAGTTGGAGCAAAGGGAAGTGGCTTGGGGATGGTGGGCAGTCACGGAGGCAGGGGTGGTAGGGACACCGGTGATGGGGGGAAGGGGATAAGTACTGGGGGAAGGGCAGGTCTCAGGGGGTACAGGCATGGGGGGGTGCAAGTAGAAGATGGGAAGTAGGGGCAAGTGCAGGGGGCAGGCAGCATGGGACAGGGTGTTGAGGGGGAGGGTGCTTGATTTTTTTTTTCCCCCCCCCCCACTGCCTCCCTCACTGCCTGCCCCCTACTGCCTAACCTACCGTTTGCTCCCTGTCTGTACTTTTCCTGCTGCAATGGTGTGTATGTGTGGAAGGGTGAATTTAAGATGACCCTCTAAACATTAGATTCATAGAATCATAAAGTCATAGAAAATTAGTGTTGGAAGGGACCTCACGAGGTCATCTAGTCAAACCCTCTACTGAAAGAGGGACCATCCCCAACTATATTTGTCAAGCCAAGACTTTGTCTAACCGGGTCTTAAAAACCTTAAAGGATGGAGATTCCATAGCCTTTCTGAGTAACCTGTTCCAGTGCTTTACCACCCTCCTGGTGAGAGGTTTTTCCTGATATCTAACTTAAACTTCCCTTTGCTGCAACTTGAGACCATTGCTGCTTGTTCTGCCATCTGTCACCACTGAGAACGGTCTACCTCCATCCTGTTTTGAACCCCCCTTCAGGTAGTTGAAGGCTGCTATTAAGTCCCTCAGTCTTCTCTTCTCCAGACTAAATAAGCCCAGTTCCCTCAGTCTCTCCTTTTCCCCAGCCCCCTCACCATTTTCATTGCTTTCTGCTGTACTCTGTCCCATCTGTCCGTATTCTTTCAGTACTAGGGGGCCCAAAAATGGCAGCACTCCTACTAATGCATCCCAGTATGCTGTTAGATTTTTTTGCAACAACAGCACACTATTGACTCATAATCTGGAAGATTATATGTGGAAAACTATAACAAATTTATATATTTTCAGTTTACAGAATCCAGTTACTTGGGGAGGGGGGAGTGTTGTTTTAAATTCAGTGTCGTTTTGGATTCAGTTAAACACAGTATAATTAATAGATTATGAGACAGAAAATTTGTCATTTAGATAGGCTCAGTTTTTGAAAAAAGAAATCAAGCCATTGTTTCTTGGGAACTGAAACTGAGTACTGGAGATTGTGAGAATCATTATGAAGATGGTGCTAATCATAAATTCCATAGGTACCCATAGAATATCACTTATTTAGACGAGTTACATTTGTCTCAATATCTTGAGTACTAAAGAAGGCAAGAAAATATTCTGAGACAGATTTATCTCTTCTAAATAAGCAACATTTAACATATTTCACTGTGTTAAGAATATTCTCTTGCTTTTCTCTAGTGCTCAACTTATTATTATTGTGTTCTGGCAGCATCTAGTGGTCTCAGCCCCGCTGTGCTTGGCACTGTACAAACATAACAAAGTTATAACCACGTCCTCACTCAAAAGAGCTCACAATTTAAGTATATAAAATTGGAGATGTCCGATAGATACAGAAAACAGGAGAAGCCCCAGGTAACAGTCGGCATGATAAACAGTAATTACACCACAATGGCTGCCTTACCATCATGATAATTTTTGGTAGGCATCACGGTAGATGTGAATTAGTATTGAAGTTTCCCAAGCATGGCTGTGGAATAAATGTGGTGACTAAGTAATGCACATGAATATGTTTTCTAAAAAAAAAAAAAAAAAAAGATATCTATGCCTTTTCAGTTGAAGTGTCATGAAAACAGCAAATATGGCCTGAAGCAGTGTAGAACACCCTAGATCTTTATGGAGATGTCTGGTTCTACCTACTAAAATTCATTATCGTGCGTAAAGAACTGACCCACTGCACTCCTGTCACATGGATGTTCAAATCCTATGTAAAATGAATTGCCATCTCTTTGGATGGGTGGTTGTCCTTTGATAGAAAATCAGTGAGATACAACCGGTCTTAACAAATCAGAAATCCACAGGGGATATTTTTGTAAAATAAAAACACAAAAACTTGCTACAATGTGGTGCTTGGAAAACATCTTTATTGGTTTCTCTTACTTTTCACCTGAAGCTGGGTCTCACAACTGCTGAGAGGTGACAAAATTTCATCTGTCTTGATAATTAGAATGTGCTTTGCTAGTGAGTTGCAATTGATCCGATTAGCTAAGTATACGTGCTGTACATTTAAGGTTTATAATTAAATTTGAAAAGCTCTGTTCTTCAGTGATTTATATTTTAGCTGTAACATATGAACTTTTCCCTGGAGTACACTTGTACAAAGTTCAGCTTATACAGAAGAGGTAACTTCTAGTACAAATGTACAGATTATATGAGCCCCAGTGTCAGCAACTGAATTGGTCATGTGTATTTCTTTGCATGAGTATTGAGAGATGGCATATCTGATTGATATCCATATATAGAGGATTTTACTGCTTTTTTGTAATATCCTATTTAATTTTATATTGTGCTGCATCCTACTTTATATCTGTCTGCTCATCCCATCTAAAGAGTGTCACAAAGCATTTTCATCAATATCACGGAGTGATCTGTCCCATATGTTTTTGAAATGCTTCATGGACAAAATACATTTTAAACAATGTTTGTATGTTCATTATGTTAGTTCAGCACATCAGGACACAGCCATATTCAAGACCAATCGTAAAGAAATATAAAAATCTTTGTGAATGACCTCAAAACTTAGAAAACACTGTATCTAAGCTCCTTACAGTTTTCCCCCTTCCTAAATAGGATTAAGGTTATATCAAATTCCATTTTAATCTGGAGTGCAGGATTCAAACTGTATCTAAATAGTAGAGACATCTGGAAGGCTTCCCTAATTGAACATATGGTATTAAAATTGGCATAAAATTATTGTATCTAATTTAGAACTGATATTAGTTGTGGTACTTCTGCATTCTTCATAAAATAAATGAAACAAAATTTATTGGCTGCTCATGCTCTGTGTAGTAATGGTCATTCAAAATTGTTACTACATTTTATTTTGGTTAGTAATTTTATTACAGCACAATTCACAAGTAAAACAGTAGTTAGTACCCACTTAACAGAACTAGTACAATGGAAGAGAAATTCAAGTGAGGAAAGAGATTCCTTGGAGTTATAGTTATGCTTTTTAAAGCATTTAATTCTGAAAAAAATAGGTTTTAACCTTTTTTATCTTGTGTGGTAGAAATAATGGGAATTGCAATTAATGGCTGAGCAACAGGACAGCTACTAGCAGTACACTGAAGGAACTTAATTTTGTCTGTCTTTTATTTTCAAATATTTCATGGCTTATTCAAAAGGAGATTTGTTTGCTGGTTTGTTCAAGCCATGTGAAAAGTCAGCTTGTATGATGATGACTGCACGTCCCTTTTTCTGGCCCTTCTTGAAGATAGTGATATGGATTTCAATTCTTTCTCAGAAAGTGTTTTTTCATCTTCTCTATATTTTTTGTCTTCCAGGCTTTATTATATAAGCACTATAGTAACAGTGCAGAAAGATCAAGATGGATTGTACTGATGCTAGTGCAGCCCAGAAAGAGTCAGTTATCAAGGCTGGTTGAAATGGAAATAGAAGTGTTGCTCTAAGGCCATTTGGTCATGATGATCAGTTTGAAAGAAGGAATGGCGAATGGGAGTTATGATGTCCATATTTTCTTTTCTTTTTTACCCCCTTTTCAGGCCAAAGCATTCCAAGTTGACATTCTGCTGAGGGACAAATGTGTACACTAAACAAAATAATAAGCTATCCTGGAAGGACACAGCAAGGGGCAGATGCTTCTTTAAAATGATAATGTAAATTGGCAATGAAGCAGTTGGTGTCAATAGAGATATACTTGTGTGAAATTGAGAGAAGAATCGGGCCCTTGGTGTAGCAGAGGTTAATGTTTTGAATCTCAATCTTTGGCAAAGGTCTAGAGAATTAGTAATGGATACAGTTCCTGTCAGGATTGCACAACTGTGTCCACAAGCCACTATTACCTTTAGCATACAGTTTTTGGGTAAAGTAAGGAGAAAAAGTTAAAGATGAGGATCTGATTCTATGTCATTCATTAGCGTGCTAGACAAATGTAGGGCAGGGTGGCACCTTAGAGACTAACTGGTTCAGAGAGCCATAAGCTTTCATAGGTAATTGATTAAGTAAGCTGTTGCTTATGAAAGTTCATGCCTCTCATTCAGTTAGTCTCTAAGGGTGTTTTTACATGTGCTCTGGGAGTTGGAAGGGGTGCTTTAATTAGAGTGGCTCCGAGAGCTGCTCTAATTAAAGCACCCACAGCTCTTGTGTACCAGCAACCCTGTGCTTCAAAAGGCAGTAGAGGCACTTTAACTAAAGTTCATTGAGCAAGCTTTAGTTAAACTGTTCCAGCCACCATTTTGAAGCACAGGAACACTGACACACAAAATGAAGAGGCTGCTGGAGCATGCTAATTAACATGTCCCAGCAGACTCAGTTGGTCAAGTCTGCTCCGACATATTGTAGTTACAGCACATTCAGCAACCTCCCCGCATGTCTACAGGCACTCTTAAGTTGCCACCCTGCTTTCACTTCTGCCTGACTTTACACAAACACAGCTAGCAGCCTCTATGCCACCAGCGTGCTAGAGCAGGGGTTCCCAACCCCTGGGCTGAGGCCTGGTGTTGGGTCATGAAGGGTTGGCTGCCAGTCCACAGGAGGGGCTGGCTGCTGGACCGGAAGTGACTGCAGACTGGCAGACCACGGACTGGGAGTGACTGGCATACTGCAGACTGGCAGCCAACCCTTTTTTATATTGAGTATAAAAAAGGTTGGCTACTTGCCCATAGTATGCCGGTCACTGCTGGTCCGCAGTTTGCCGGTCCTCAGCCTGAAAAGGATGGGAATCCCTGTGCTAGAGTGAATCAGTAGTGAGGAAGCGGAGAGCTCACCCACCTTTTGCATTAACAGTTTTTCAGACACTTGAGCAGGATGGAATAGCATTGTGCTTAAGAGTGATGCCATTCCACTGACATTACTAACTGCCATTTAGGTGCTTAATAGTTGGAAGGAGATCTAGCCTCTAGTATCGTATACTATATATCTCATTCTTAATTATTAGGTGACTTGCTTGTGTTGAACAGTAAAGTGAAATATTTTTTCTCAGTATTCTCAAGTAGGCTATGAAAATAATATTAGAATTTAATGTTTTCAGTGTGGCCTGTAATTCTAAGGCTCAGAAACTGCCTCCGTTTTTATTGTCATTATATTTTTTGGAGATCCTTTTTTTTTTTCAACTGAATGGGAAGCCTTACATGTAAATGGATCGTATATCTCCTGCTCCACTTTGGTTTATCACATTTTACAGTTGGACAGACAGTTCAAAAGTACTTAAATGTGCATTTATTAGCCCCATAGCCTTGGCAGGGACAAGATATTTCTCCCAGTGTTTTGGAAGTAGATATGTTGTTCTCCTTGAGCCTCTGAGAACATTTGTATAAACCTATTTTTATGTTTCCTTTTCGATCTGTTCAGCTGTGTGGTTGTAACCAAAAGAATTTATATAGCACCGTGAAATAAATCAAATTAAGGAAAAGGCATCAAGAAATAGTATGATAGCTCAAATCAAATATAAAGATTTATTCAGTTTCACCTGTTATGGCAAGGTTGTGTAAACTCCCTAGTTGCAGATTTGGTACAGAAGAATTTGCAATAATCACATTTCAAGATAGGAAAGAAATGTTCACTTATTAAAGATCGGAATCTAGTGTGAGGTCAGGAGAATTTCGGGGCTTACTTCAGATATAGAGTATTATAGACCGGTCGCTCTATATTCTCTGTACAACTCCTAAGTTTCTAATGAGAATAGTAATGATAACTGAACATAAAGCCAGCTTGCTATTCCACAGCAGATACATTTTATTGTTGGACATATGATTCACAAGTACTTAAATCATGCATTCTTCAGACTGTGGCGTCTGGTTTAAACAATTGCTGCACTTGTTCTGTAATCATTGTTAGACAGTAGTCTTTTAATGTAGTGAACTGAGCTGTATGTTCATATTGTTCTTTATGCACTTATTTTATAGCTGTGCATACAGTAGATGATTGAATCAATTAGCTTCTTGTCTTGTGAACTGGGTATTGCTTTTCTGGAAGAACTACAAGGGTGTGTCTGAGAGAGCAAGACAAGCTGGAGATTTCTCTTGGCCAGTGCGTAGGTTGGTCTCAAGTTACACCATTTTTATTGGCTCTTGTTTACTGAACCTTGTTTTCAAATGATTGTGCTTAGTAGCTGAACTTCTTAAAGGTACAGGTTCTATGATTCTACCAACTTAAAAATGAGGCAGCACAGACAAAAGGCAGGGTAGATTTATATCTGTAGATTAACTAAATCAGAGATGTATAGCATGAGCTTTCATGAGCCCAAGCTGATAAGCCATAACCTCTGTAAAATTATTTAACATTTTCCAAGGAAATTAATGGAGCTAACAAAATGTGTAGTGATGTAATTAAAACATTTTCTCCCATTAACAAGTAATTAGCTTTGTGAGGGTAGGATTTCTTGCCTGATTTTTAGATTGAATTTTAACAAAACCCTCATCATTTGCTCTGAATTTTAAATTCAAAGGCTTTCTTCATAAATTTTTCTCAGAATTGATATGTAGAAATTATAAAAAAGCATAAGGCTATGTTTCCATTCTCTTCATTTTTGTGCCATGCCCTTAATTTTTTCCAGACTCATCCTGTGTTAGATGGTTTTACTTGTCCACTAGGAACCAGATACTGTGTAATGCTGAGAGTCTCTTAAGAGCTTCTAAGCCCCCTCTACTTCAGTAAAGGCATTCAGATATTTTCAGGAAGTGCTTAACATTTCACAGAATTAAGTCCCAAAACTAGGAGAATTACTGAATTGTTATATTTAGGGAACTACCAAATACATGGCGGAAGAGGGATGCGTGGCATCTCCTCTAATTTTTCATGTTCCCCCGCATGCCCCTCCATATTACTTACTGTTATTTTATAAGTCACCAGGTGCCATAAGTGGACTAGGGGCTGTTTTAAATGTATCAAAAGAAACAGTGGCCTTGAAGAGCTTAGTAGTTAAATCAAACACTGGTACTACAAATCAGACATGAATAATACACTAGATAGACTAATCTTTACATGGTAGAGATGGTTTTGGTGAGGGCTTTGATTCATTTGCCTGAGTATCTTGCCTTTGCAGTAGCAGCACTTAATAGTTGAGAGAGAGGAAGCACTGACTAATGAATACAGGACAATGTCTTCTAATGAATACAGGACATAAAGGCCAGGTACAGACATTATACCCATATCAGCCTAAGTAATTGGAAACTGGTTTATACCCATAACATAAGTTTGGCATAAATAGACTGATTTAAAAATGGCGGAAACTCGTCTATGATTTGCCACTGTCACCCTCCCCACAGGCAAATGTGTGTTTTGCTCACTACTGAGCTAAACCATGGTGCTTACAGAAAACTGTGTAACTTAGATTCTGCCTCTTGCTTTTTGAATATCTGTGTGTAGCCATAATATGTACGTGGGTTGGGAGTGCGGGGGTGTCCTTGAAGTTCCTGTGCCCTTATCTTTGGTTATTTAGCCACAGGTGTTATTTAAACACATCCTAACCCTTTAAAAAAACAAAACATCCACAGTATTTGTGGATAACCACCTTAATAACCACCTGTAACACTGAATTCCACAGGTTGACCATATTGTCTACAAGGAATTGTTTCCCTTTTAAAGTTCAAAGAGTCCTCTGGGATCTTTCAGATGAAAGGCACTCCATGAATGTCCAGTTTTGCTGAGATAATTAAGAGTATAATTGTATTGATGTGTTAGCAGTGTTTTAATTCAATTAAGGGTTATTTTGAATGCTCCTCTTCTGGGTCTACGAATCAGAAATGCACTGTGCTAGTGCATGAAGATCAAACCGGAGACTGACCCAACTGAACCATCTTATTGTACTCTCCCATATGACTTCAGGAAGTGACAGAAAATAAGAAAAACAAGTGACTTCGCTAAGTCTGTCCATTTTAATAAGTAAAGGTACTACTAGCAATAGATATTATGTCCAAAATATGGACATTTCTTAGCACAAAGCCATTCAGCAATGAGGCACACTGTCTATTTTGTGTGTGCTACCTTCTAAAAGAGACTAGAAGTTCCCACCTTAGTGCAGGGCTCTTGCACATTCTAAGCATGAAGGCAGATTATATATTACTTTTGTTTCAGGAAGTAGCTTGGACAGAGTGGTTGTGGCATATCATGACACTGCTTAGGCTGTAAGACATGAGCCTAATCACCGTGTCCATTAAAGTCAGCAGAAAAGCCATTTTCCACATTTTACTGGAGACAGTAGCATGGAAGAAGGGTTCTGCAGTGATTGCCCTGTATGGCTTCCCATTGCAAAAAGATAGGGAGGTTTGCTTGTCTTTTCTCTCCCTCTTATGGAATGGACTGTAGTCTTACTGCTTTAACTGGGAGACTCTCCTAGCTTATATCTCAGCGCTGTCTCTAGAACTGCAGACATCTTCTCACTTCATGATAGTGCTACATTAGGGTCTTGTTATATGGTAATTTTAGGTGGCTCCTGGAGCTCTTAACCCCTGGATTGTCTGCGCATTAACACCTAAAATTGGTTTTAAGCCCTCGTTATGCAACTCAAATTTACACCACTCCAGGCAGGATTATCTCTGATATGTGCTACCCAGCTCGTGTTATACTAAGGTGCAGCCACCTCTACTGCCCCCCACCCCAGCTGGTCCAGATCAGGCCCACTCCCCACCCCCACTCTACCTAGCACCCCATATCCTCACTCACTGCCACCCCACATTGTTCTTCCCTATTTACTTGTGGCTGCCCACCCTGTTTGTCCTGGGGAAGCAGGTGGGTAAGGGTTAAACTGCCTGCCTGTCCACAACTGCTGCTGCTGGTCTCTGAACCCAAATTGATGGGGGGGGGTTCTAGGGGTGGGGTCCAGGGAAAATCAGGGGAGCCCTGAGGATAGGGAGGAAGCCCAGAATGGGACGGGGGCATTATTCCCTTTCAGCCCTCTAGGCCCCTGGTGGGCTGAATGTGCGGCTGCTCCAAACTCGAGCTAGCACTTACACCTATCAACATTTGTGTGGCTCACAGTGTAACGTGTAACAAGGCCATTGCTAAAGCCACATTGCAAGCCTTCCTATTTCTATAAGGCATTTCTCTTCTGTGCAGAAGAGCCCACACAAAAACCAATAAAACTATCACTGTGGTGCTGAGGTGGGGAGGTGATGCATCACTCTCCCAAACATTGCTGACCACAGAAAGAACTGTTACTGTGTCAAAATTTTTGAAGTATTTAATAGTCTACCAAGAGTATGCAAACTTAATAGAAGGTCTGTTACTTGATAGATGTGCACACACTATATCAAATTAAACTGTTCACACATCTAAAAAATCTGAGTAACATTTTAAAACTGTATTTTCCATTTTCTCTGTATTTCCAAGGTCCCTCATCCCCCTTTCCATCGCCGAAGTTTAGCTAATCCAATAACGGTTGTATAAGCAGAAAAATTAAGATTCACACTAAATTTCGGGATTCAACTATGGTTGTTTTTCTCTGTTTAGGTGTATATGATGTAAATTGCCGTCCCTGGCATCATGTTGCTGTACATTTTTGGGGGGAAAATGAATACTGTTTGCTGGTACTAATTTAAAAAATGCTCTGCATTAAAAGTTCCAGATACTCATCCATGTCTGGTCTAGGTATGAGTCTAAGGATATGTTTCTCGAAACATGCTTTTAAAACAATTCATTAATTTAAATCGTACCTGATTGTCAGGGTAACTGGACACTTTTCTATGTGAAACAATAACAGAATATGCAGTGAGAGTTTTATATCTTGGTGTTAAAATAAAAGAATCTGATGCCAAGAATGATAACTTCTACATGAGAATTTAATCCCAGTGGTGCTTAATGGAATCAATTTGTAAGGTCGTTTTTTTCCTTTTATGTTTAATTATCAAAAGAACCACTTACTGATCCTAGGACTCCTCCATATGAAACAGAATACATGTGAAGTTGTACCAAAGATGTCAAACTGCATTGCTGGTGGGACTTAGTTCCAAACCGATCAAGGGTTTTTTTTTTTTCTCTGCTGCTTGCACTAATCATTAATAACTCTACTGTTCTCACAGCTCAAAAACTTTCCTATTGACACTTCAATCATTTTTAAAGATCTTGAATGTTCAATGTGTATAAAAATAACCTTTTGCACTCTATTAAAATTTAAGAAGTGCTAGATTTTTAGTGAATGCCCAAGCTACTGGATCATGAAAGCATTACCTTGTGCCAAGGGCATGATGCAGTGCACTGATTCCTTTTTAACAAATAATAAGAAGTTTGACTTTTCATTTACACATTCTGCCAATTGCTAACAAGTTTCCATCTCGTTCAAACACTGGATTGATCCTAAGAAATTGAAAATATTGATTTAACCCTCTGCCTGGTTTGTGCTGTGGGCACCTGCTAGTACAGTCTTAGCACATTACAATTGCCTGGCCGTAATTCCTCAGGGGACCACTAATAACTCCTACATTTGTCTTTTCATCTTCTGAAATTATGCTAGCAGTTGTCCAAGTCAATTGTGATTCATTTGATACTGCTCTCCTTCAAGACATATTGCAACCAAATAGACTTGCTCACCAGTAATATATCTGATGACATAGTTAGTTCTAGTTAATTGACAGAATGATTCAGGCTTTTATGGATGGCATTAATTGGTCCCTGGTGTCCATGCAATAATTGACCAGACGGTGTAGGCTACATTAGCTTCTCATCCAGTCAGGAAAGTGGTAAGATGAGGTAAATGTGGTACAAATGATAAAATGGCTATATTTTAAATCAAACATTTATAAACTGTAAAAGTGGGAGATTGTGGCATCAAAAGGGCCTAAATAATGGAAATACATAAATGTCCACATTCAAAGGTTTGTGTTTTCTTTTTTTTCAATTAACACATGTGGTAAGTCACATTCAGATGCCTTAATGTACTTGGTTGATCATGGTTTAATGTGTAAAGCAAAGCAGATGAAAAGGCTGCTGATGTTTTACCTTCTGAGCATTTACATGGTGCAGGTTTAAAACTGGCATTATCTGTTCTAAAGGTTTATTGTTTTTAAAGGCAATGGAGGGACAGATTCAGCCTTCTTTATTCCTATTAAGTAGTACTTTAAACTATTAAACAATCATAGTGAAACCAAAGAGATGTATGGGGGAGTAAGGCATCACTTCAAATGAGACCAGGGCAGCAGGATCTGTGCTCCAGCAAAAAGGGTAACTTGATGGTACAATTGAGAAAAGCGAGGGAAATATCTTTGGCATACTACAGGCTTGCACTAAAGCCTTTTTGAAGGAATATAATAAGAGAGTTCAGCAGCTTAGCGCCTTTTTCTTTCTTTCTCATTCTTTTTTGTGTGAAGAAATATTTTCAGTTGGAGAACAGCAAAAAAGGGAGGAGGGGAAAAACATTCCTGTGTGGAGGACCTGAGCCTGTTTCCTCCAGAAAACACTTTTCATTCACCCCACCCCTGCTTTTGAGGTAATCAGGAAATTATCAGTGATGGAGGTATTCTGGGGTTTGATGTTGTTGCTTCTTGTATTCCAGAGTGGTTGCAATGTTTATGGGGGAGCCCTCATCTAGGATTGGATTATTGGAATATATTTTCTGTTCTGAAAGTTCCAGAGGATTGCTGTGATGCTGCATGTCATCAAGCATACCATTTCTTAGAGCAAGACCTGATATACCAACTAACAGAACGGGGGGGGAGAATTACAGATTTTTGCTTTTAAATTACTGCTGAAAAAAATGCACCTCTACAAACATGTGTGTGTTTATATGTGTATGTGTGTGTATGTAATATGTCATTAGGCCCTGCCTCCTACTACTGAAGTTCTTTCCTAGTACAGTAGTATGTTTTCTAGTATTTGTCTAGCTTAGTTTAAAATATTGCAGGACTTTCTCAACAGACCTTTCCCAGTCCACATCTGCAACAAAGGTTTTCCTAATTAAGCTTTTCTTTCACTTTAACTTCATTTCATTATTTATAGTTTTACTTCCTCAGAACAAATAATCCCTTTTTCCTGTTGTCCCCTTTTCCCTTCCCTCCCCCTATCATAAAAAATACAGGCTGCTGCTTCCTACATTCAGGGCCCTCCAGATCTTAACAGGTGCTTGGACACTTCATCTGTTGTAGCTGTCATCTATCTCTTGCAAAGGAAATGTACTGTCTTAGTTGGTCCACATCCTTTCAGCTTTTAAATCCCTCCAGAAGATCCACAGTCCTTCACAGTACAGAGGATCCACTGCCATCATCTGCAAATGGTAGGCATCTTATCATAGTCAGATTGAACCATATTTTGGGGATAGGCTATATCTGTAATAAACAATTATATTATCAAAACAAGCTAATCATCATCAACTTTAATTCCTTTACTTATATGGTATAGCCTCTTCCAAAACACTTATCCTGATTATTTTTTTTTTTATTTGTTTTAAATTGCAAAATGTCAGGGTAAAAACCCATGTATTCTTTTAGCACAGTGATTCTCAATCAGGGTATTGTTGCACCCTGGGGTGCTGTGAGATCCTTTTAAGAGTCTCACAATATTAGGTTTGCAAACACCTGCACATCATTTACAAGATAAACCAGAGATTTCATATAGGTATCCATAGTGTCAAAAACATTCTTGTGGGCTTTCTGAGTTCTTTCCAGTAGAAGAATTGCTCTTTTATTTTTTGTAGTCAAGAAAGGAGTGAAAATTGAGCTGGCATTTTCTAAGGGGTGCCTAGAGCCTAACAAAGGGTGTCTTGAGTCTAAAAAGGTTGAGAAACACTGCTCTAGTGTATACCAGAGAGCAGTACCAAAAATAAGTAATACTGGTAACTCTTGCTCATTTTTAATTTCTCTGAAGTGCTTAGTTCCCTCAATTCCCTTTGGACCAACTCCCATTGGTCATGGGGTTGAGGGCATTTGGTGATTCCCAATAGACTTTCAGCACTGTGTGGATGAAAGCCAGTGGTTTTTGTACCATCCAGACACATATGTTTAATTATGATGCCCCCAGTTAATTCTTACTAGGAAGAACTCTTTCAGACTTTTTCCTCCGTCCTACTATGTAACCTACTGCTTTGTGTCACTAATTTATTTTTGATGTGGCCCCACTGGAGTACTAAAACAAGAGAGGGACAGTTTGCATCTAAAGAAAATCTCTTAGAAGTATGTCTGGTTTCATAGGAAGGGCTTGGAGACTGACCTGAATTTCTAGAGCAAGCATTTGGCACAGTCCCCTAGTATTAAAGAGATTGTTTACTGTTCATACTTTTGGGGGGGGGGAGGGAAGGGGGGCAGGGAGAAGGAAGGTCTATTTCTACTTGGATCAATGTGAGTTTCTGCCTCATTGGATGTGAGCATGTGATGGCCTGTGGTTAATTTAGGATAATATTCCAGGGGATACATCAGCTCTTACATTTCCTTATGTTACTTTTACATGTGATCTTCTACAGTACTCGTTTTGTGCAGTAGGATGTTATTCCTGGATAAAGAGGTCTGGCTGCTGGTAAGGTCGAGGTTAATATAATATGTGACTGGACTTGGTAGATTCTGTTATAAACTGGAACAGTGGACGTGCATACCAGTGACTTTTCACTGACATGCTTTCCCTGTCCAGTATCCAATTTCAAAATAGATTTTACTTTCCCCCACAACAGCTCTTTCAGGGTAAAAAAGAAAGATTATTTACAGGAGATGGTGGTGGCAATGGTGGTTGTTTTTCCTAAGGAAAGAGATTTCTTTAAACCACGCCCTCTTAAAAATCAATTTCTCTCTTCCTCCCAGACCCAGAAACCCTACTGACCTCAACTTCAGTTGGACTTTGAGTTCCTGAGGAATGCAGGGCTTGGCTTAAGGGGTACCTATAGATGTGCCTGACGCCTGCTCTGACATGTGCTAATTAGTTTTAAATGTTGATTGAGTCTGCTAATTAGCATGCTCCAGAAATCTTGGCTTTATGTGTATTCACTGTCCCCGTGCTTCAAAGTGGTGGTGGGGCACTTTAACTACAGCTCATTGTAAATTTCAATGAGCTTTAGTTAAAGTACCCCCACTGCCACCCTGGCACACCTGTAAAGATGCCCCAGGGATGCATCTACATGTTTATTAATGCACTTTAGGTAATGCACATTAAATCTAGTACCTCCATTATAAGGTACTGGAAAAATGCGAATTAGCTTATTTTAACATGCATTAGCTAAAGAACACTTTTTGGTGATGCTTTAATGCACATTAAAATTGGCTAATGCACATTAAAGTGCATATATGGGTGCACCCAAGGTGTTTAAATGTAGGGATCAAACTGAATGTTTAACTTTTATTATTTCCATTGATTTTTAGGTTTCTTAACACTCACTGTGATGGGTAAGTTAATGTTATTTCTTCTCAGTGGGCGTGTCTACACAAGATGTTTAATGCACAGTAGACTGACTGATTGTGCATTACGGTGTCATGGCAAAAAACATGCTATTATGCTAATGCACAGTAGTATTAGTCCAGTGCGCATTAACCATCACAAAAAAAGCATGTGATTGTGCTCATGCACAGTAGGCCAGGCTACTGTGCATTTATTTTGTACTTCTTTTTGTGCAGGTGTGCCCAGCGTGCATGTCTGTCTGTTTTCTCTTACCCATCCCTAAAGCCAGGTAAATTTTTACTTACAGCTTTAAGGCTAACAATTTAATTGTCTTAATCTCATCACCCATAAGCATTTTGACATCAAGTAGATATGACTGATATTTTACAATCCTAAAATATTTTAAACCTAACTATTGTAAGAAATGTCTGAATACTGTACATTTCAATATCATATAAAAACCCATAATTAGTGAGTGGAACTGAATTTATTTTTTCTTATCCATTGATGTCTTTCCTATTAGGAGGATGCTGTTAGCTGACCTGCTTAACTGCAGAAAAGAAACCTAAAATGTGAAGCTGGGAGAGGAAAACAAGTCTTGTTTAGCCCAATTCAGCCAGGACAATCTTTTTTTCACATAAGGATGATAGGCAGGGCGAATTCATTGCATCCACTCATCTGATTTAAGCACATTTGTTTTAAACATTGGTACCTTAACATTCAAATTTGAATTTAGCTCTGTGAAATAAGATCAGTTGTCCTGAACATTTATCAATAATCGGACCAGCCCACAATTTGACAAGTACCACTGCAAAGGAAGATCCTAACATTGGAAGAGATCAATATTTACAAGAACGGGCTGATTTCTGCTGGAAAATTGTGTATGGTTGCCTCTAACATGAGTTATTGGTTCCTAAACACCATACTCATGATGCTCATGTAAAACTTTGGAATAGTATTGAAGTTTGTTTTTGGTGATGATACATGGACAACATAGTCCTATAAAATGCAGTATCATTTATTATAATATTAATGGCATAGAATATTTGGACTGGATAATGCTTTTATACTGCTAGATTAATGCAGAAGCCAAAATAGACTACATTTCTGGAAACTGCAGTTTTGAACTGGGAGACTTTTGTTATGTGACATCATTCTCTTACGTCTTGCCAAGAGAGTATGTATAAAAATTTATATAGAGTGATTGACTAATGAGCAAAGAGATCTTTGACTAAATTTCTCCTGGTTACTTTTGTATCCCTTTTGTATACCTAGATATTTAGGCCTAACTTCTTTTTTTCTCTAGACAGAAAGGACCCTCCAATCTTTGAGTGCTGTCTGGGAGATCACAAAAGACTATGGGTTCTAATGTGCCAACCAAGGTCTTGGGCATACTCTTCTCCTACCATCCGTAGCACAATTTTCCATTTTATCATATGGAGTCAGAGAAATGTTTATGCTGCTTTCTTTTTTATAACATGGTTACCTTCATTTAGAGAGGTGTTGTAGCCCTAGTAACACAGCTTGAGGGGTTGGGGGAATCTACCCTCAACATACCTTTAATTGAAAATGTTATTGTTTCTGCTTTCATAGAGCAGAGTTCTGTTTCCCCTTTTTGCATCTGCATAGAGTTGTTTAGCCATTTGCTTTGCTGTTTTTGTCCCTTGCTTCGCATGGTGGATGTATAAGCATGTCCATAGACTTAGCTTGTGCGGTAGGACAATGGACTGTTTGGGTCTGTGTACAGCTACATATGCACATATTTGAGCGCAAGTCCTGGAAAAATGTCTGGGATGGCCTTCCTGTACTGTAGTGGGCATAGTTGAGTGTTTAGGGCACTTATGTAGGAAACTCGGCCCCTGTTGCCTAGAGGAGGGTTTGAACACACATGGGCCCTGGTAGACATCACATTTATCATGTAATTAACATGATAATCAGGATAAATTGTAACATGACACCTGTTCAGCC
Source organism: Crocodylus siamensis (assembly GCF_052110815.1). Classification (NCBI taxonomy): domain Eukaryota; kingdom Metazoa; phylum Chordata; order Crocodylia; family Crocodylidae; genus Crocodylus; species Crocodylus siamensis. The sequence goes on from NC_143396.1 coordinate 194,090,025, forward strand.
ATTTTATGGCATGATTAGTGTTCCATGTTTTCAGTTTTTACTGATTTTCACCAATAAATTTTCTGATTTATTTATTGAAGTTATTTGGATTTTACTGATTTACACCTGTTTTCAGTTCACTTAATTTTACTGGGTACAGTAAAATCCCTGTTAACTGGCAGGAGTGAGGAATGGCTGGGGGGCGGTGCTGGTAAGCTAGAAGTGCTAGTTACCTGAGGCACAAGTTTCTGACTGGACATGGGGGGAGGGGGCTGAAGCCACTGCCTGGGGTGCGGGGCTCCTGGCTCTGACCCCAGGCAGGGTGGGAATTGCTCCCAGGGGGAGGGGGAGTCCCAGCTGCACCCTAGTGGCTCTGATTGTGGCCCTGTCCCAGGTGCTGAGAGCTTCAAGCCTCAGTGGGGAGGCAGACAGGAGAGTCCAGCCCCACTCCCTGTGGTAGGCGCTGCATCCAGCCACTCCACACAGGCCTCTGGGGCTGGAGCCGTGGCTGGGGGGGTGCGGGACTCCTGGCTCTAATCCCGGGCAGGTTGAGAGGTGCTGGTGCCAGGGTCAGGATCATGTCACCCCCTCCTCCACATCCAGCCGCGCACCACACCCCCCAATCCCTGGGCTGTGCCATGCTGTGGTGCAGGCAGGTGGTGTCAGCTGCTTCTGGGGCTGCTGCAGCCGGGGTTGGGGTGAGTGGGGACAAGTGGGGCCCTGGGGGGTTTGAGGTGCAGCACTGCCCAGCAGGGACAAGCTGCGCTGTGCCCCATGCACCCTGGGGCTCTGCTAGCTCCCACTCACCCCAGACCCTGCTGCAGCGGTCCTGGGAGCAGCCGATGCCAGCTGCCTGAACCACAGCGGAGTGCAGCCCAGGGGCTCAGGTGAATAGGGATAAGTGGAGCCTCAGGGGGATTGGGGTATGGGGTGAGTGGAAACAGGCTGCACTGTGCCCCATGCCCCCCAGGGCTCTGTTTGTTCCCACTCACCCCAGTCCCTGCTGCAGCAGCCTTGGGAATGGCTGACACCAGCTGCGGAGGGAACTGTAAGTCAGTGGGTATAGGATGGGGAGAGGTGAGGGCTTGCTGCTGTGTGCACCTCAGAAGGGCTGCAGGCTGAGGGGCTGTGCTGGGCTCTTCCTGGGAGGCTCATGACCCCAGATCTGTGCGCTGGATGAGAGCAGGCTGCCCCCCTGCCCTGAGCACCAGGAAGAGCCTGGTGTTTCCACCAGCCCCAGCCTGCATTGGCAGCCTGCTCTCATCCTGCGCGCAGATCCAGGAGTAGCCCAGCATAGCCCCCTAGCCTGCAGCCCTTCCGGGGGTGGGACATAGCATCAAGGGCTCTGTCCCCCTGCCCCGCGCCCACTGACAGTACCTTCCACTTTGTTCCCTGCTGAAGCCCTGGGAGCAACCAATGGGCTGTGCCATGCCCTGTCCCCTACCCCTTCCCTAGTTCCAGTCTTACTCCTTCCCTCCCTCACCACCATGGGTACGTAGTATTATTTTCCTCAATTTAAACTTTTTCTTTTCTTTTCTTTTTTTCACCCCGATTTCAACCCGGTTTTTCTATTTGGAAAATAAACCCTGAAAAATGCCCGGATTTTTATGGAAATAAAAACTGAAAACCCAAAACATTAGGCATGATAAAATGGCAAAACATCGTCAAAGATGCTCCATATTAAACGTGGAACATCTCTGGGGCTGGTTTGTATCTTACTTTATTTTCCTGCCACATGTTCATTAGGCTGCACAACATGGCTTTAAATGTCCCCATGTGATGAGCTGATGGGCTCCCACCCAAAATGGTGACTGACATTTGTAGTCTCACTATGGAATCCGATTCTGGGGATGACCAGCCCTTCAGCTCCACTTACTGGAAGCCTCAGTCCCTCTGGGGTTTCCCAGCTCAGGGATTTAAACTCCTCAGCAGAGGAGCCACAGGAAAGCCTTAGGCCCAACTGGAGACCCAGGATGTCCACAGGCTGTTGCTGGTTAGATTGTCAGCATCCCCTGTTGGGTTCTCATGGCTGATTCTAACACTCAGCTGATTGTTGGGTATCCACCCTGGACAGCCCCAGTGTGTGAACATGCTACATGTTCAATTTAAAGCACCATAGAAACCAGTCATAAAAATGTCCTATATTATATGTGGAACATTTTTATGGCTGACTTGCCATTTTTTGGCACCTTAAATGGGGTGCATGTGTTCTACTCTTGCCATTTATGCCACAGTTAACATTAATCATGACATAAATGTAACATGTAGAGAGAACCTTAGACACTTGAAGAAAAGCAACATTCTATCCACAGAAGTCAAGAGAGTTCTTAACCTGAACCCCCACCCCCACACACATGTTTGAGACCCTCTGAAAATAACTAAGAAAAAAAAACAATGGGATGTGATTTCCAATGGTTCTTTAGATCCTGTTCAGCTTTGAACATCTCCAAATATAAATAGAAGTAAAAGCATAAAGAAGAATAACTGGAAAGATCTAAAGTCACTGCTTTTTACAAAACTTTAATTTTTGCTAAGTTTAATGAATCCTGTGGAAATTGAAGTATGCTTCAAGAGATAAAGAGAAAAGTCAAAATTGTTTTCTAAACTCAGTTATAATCCCCCTTTTAACACTATTAACTCAGTTTGGTAACTCAATTGGATTATCAAGTACTGATAGAGGTACTAGGCAGATTAAGAAATCTGGATCAGGCATTTTCTTTGCTATGGGGGATCTTTCTGGGGTCTCAATCATGCTATTCAACTTAACATATGATACTAGAATGAAGCAATGAGATATACTATCTGTATTCTAAAAGAGACATTTGACCACATCAAGTGGTCTGGTTTTTTTTTTCTGGAACTGTTTGCAGTTGGCAGTACTTTTTGTATAAAATAAGGGCAACCTGTATGGGGCTACAGTCTGTATAAAACATTGAAAAACACCTTGAACCCTACTGTTCTTAGTTGTTTCAGTGTCACACAGAAGGAATCGACCCTTCTCTTTTGAAGTATTAATCCAACATGGGATTTCCTGAGAGTCTGTTTTTATTACTAACAAGATGTATATTACATTCACAAACCTGTATATAGTAGCAGAGACAAATGATAAAATTAAGAAAACATTGTTCAAAGGAATTACTTCTGCAACCAAATGCTATAATGCTCTTAGTAGTGTTCACATCCTTTTGATATATGAGGCTTATTTCACACTCTGAATGAAAGGACTATTGGGAACATTTTAATGGCATGGGAATATTTGTTTGTTGGTAAGAGGAACAGAATTTCTTGAATTTTCTGCATTAATGCCACAGATATATAATGATATGTATAGGTGGTACTCTTTTTCTGAACCTTTTTTTGCTATGAAAACCACTCCAGGCAGGGTGTGTCTGACCTGATGGGAAGTCTTCCAGCTTGTTTCTCTGGTCACTTTCTAACCTCTTTGTTTTGTTTTCTCTCCTTTTTTTCTCCCCAAGTCTACTTTTTTTGCTCTTACTTAGTCTCTTAGGGCACCTATACATGTGATAGACCTCTGCTCCAACACATGCTAATTAACATGCGTTGGAGCACACTTGATTAATCGAGTCTGCTGGAGCATGCTAATTAGTGTCCTCCAGCAGCCTCCACGTCACATGTAGTCAGTGTCCCCGTGTTTCAAAATGGTGGCAGGGGCGCTTTTAACTAACGTTTGTTGAACAAACTTTAGTGTCCCTGCTGCCATTTTGAAGTGCAGGACACTGAATACACATGATGCTGTGGACGTTTTAATTAGAGTGGCTCTCAGAGCTGCTCTAATTAAAGTACCACCCCCCACATCCCAGACGATGTGTATAGGCGCCCTATCATGACACTGCTCACTCCTTAACCTGCCTCGAGAATACCTGAAGTAGGACTGTTTCCCCAACTCTCCTGCCGTGACTTGATGTTATCATAATTTCTAGGAGGGGTTCAGTGGTGCGAATGGTCCCAGTAGGGGTAACTCATGGTTCGAAAATGGTGGATGTTGGGGCTCCACCTCCCCTACATCCTGTCCACATGCCAACCGTTGGTGTTGGGATCTTAGGATCCTTTGTGGTTTCTTCCTGACACGCAGTGATTGTTAACTAGCATCCTGGCTGCTGCTGCGCAGTTGGTTGCCACATGAGCCTGATGACAACTCCTTGGCTGTAGTCTGGCCGTTCTCCAGGGATCTCCTGTACCATGGCCCAAGGCCAAGAATCCCATTCAAAATAAATAATAACAGAGAAAAAAAGAAAGCCTCCACTAATTCCTTGTGGAGATTGCTTCCCAAACAGTGCTGGAGCCGTCATTTCCCCCTCAGGCAGTCGGGGCCTCTCTGCCCCGTAACGTTAGGGCTCTTACAGCCCAAGCATCTCCCCGTCCCAATGCCCTGAGACACCTTCTGCCTCAGCCTTCCTTGGCCAGGAAGCAGATCCCCTCTCTCCTTCACTGGCACCACTAGTGCCTTTTAAATTCCCCGTGGCGGCACTGGCAGCTGACATCATTAGCTAGGCGCCACCTAGTTTGATTGATAGGGTTCTTATAAATCATGGTGGTGGTACAGTGTGTGGTCTCACCTTCGGCTCGGCTGGTAAGTTCCCTTTTCCCCCTGGGATTCCTGGGGTACTGAGGGACAGTGTGTGTTCCCTACCGTCACAATGAGACGCCCAAATGAGAACCACAATAGACCGCTCTAGTTTAGAACTCTCTCCCTTCTGTTCTGACATTTTAAACCTGCTTCTAGCATGGTCAGTCACAGTGCTCTACCCATGTAAACACCAGTAGTGGAAATATGGCTTCATGCTCTTACTGCCGTACACCTCTGCCTTCCTTTTGGAAACGTGATATTAGATATTTAAAATACATTAGATAACATGTTTATTTTTTGGAAAAGTAGAACATTTCCCTTTTTATCCTAGAAATATTTGTGTTGGATGCCTCCTTAGCCTTTCATAGTTGCTGTTGTCTTCCCTTTTTCTCGTGTCGTCAGAAACTAGATGTTTTTCCAGAAGGTGCACAAATGATGGCTCTTTCCTTTGTTGCAATGAGGTCCTCCTTTGTACAGGTTTCACCAAGGAGTCGGCAAATGAGTAGATTCTCTATGGTCTGTACTTCAGTGCATTTGCATGTATTCGTGTAATTAAAGTAGTGTCCGTTTGATCATTTTTGCTTTTGATCTTCCAGTTTGTGTGTGCAGGTGGTTCAGGCATCTCCATGTTGGCTAGCTTGTATAACTTCCTCTAGAAAGGTCCTCTTGGGGTTCCAGGTCCATTTTAGGGCATCTGATTTATGCGTAATCTTTCCTTCCATAACCTTAGTCACACCTTGTCACCTGTTGAGTTCAAGGGCACAATACCAGTCACAAAACTTTCATGCTTTAAGCCATTTGTTTCTTTGTGACCACAGAGTGGATGCCTGAAGTCTTCCATCTGCTGTAATTTTTTCTGGCTTTCTACCTTTCTTCTGATATCATAGAATCACTGAGTGGGAAGGGACCTAGACAGATCATCGAGTCTGGCCCCCTGCCATGGGCAGGAAGGAGCACTGGGGGTGGGGTCATAAGACCCCAGCCAGGTGCCTGTCCAGTCTCCTCTTGAAAATTTCCAGGGAAGGTGAGAGCACCACCTCTCTGGGAAACCTATTCCAGGCTCTGACCACCCTTACAGTGAAGTAGTTTTTCCTAATAGCTAACCTAAACCTATCCTCCATCAGCTTGTGGCCATTGTTCCTAGTGACTCCAAAGGGGGCCCTGGTGAACAGACTTTCCCCGAGTCCCTGCTGGTGGCCCCTGATAAGTTTGTAGGTAGCCACAAGATTCCCCCCCTCAGTCTCCTCTTGCGGAGACTGAAGAGATTCAGGTCCCTCTGCCTCTTCTCATAGGGCTGGCCACAGAGGCCCCCAACCACACAAGTGGCCCTCCTCTGGACCCTCTCCAGGTTCTCCACTTCCTTCTTGAAGTGAGGCGCCCAGAACTGGACACAGTACTCCGGCTGTGGCCTGACCAGTGCCGCATAGAGGGGGAGCAAGACCTCTCTGGACCTGTTAGCGTTGCCCCTGTTGATGCATGACAGGGTGTGGTTGGCTCTGCCTATTGCTTCATCGCATTGGCGACTCATATTCATCGTGGAGTCAATCCGGACTTCAAGATCTCTCTCTGCCTCTGTGCGGCCAAGAGGGTCAGTCCCTAACCTATAACCATAATGCTGGTTCCCTCTCCCCAGGTGTAGCACTCGTCCTTGTTGAACCACATCCTGTTCAGATCCGCCCACTTCTCTAACCTATCCAGGTCTGCCTGGATGCGGTCCCTGCCTGCTGGTGTATTCACTTTATCCCACAGCTTGGTGTCATCAGCGAACTTGAACAGGGTGCACTCCACACCCTCGTCCAGGTCACTAATGAAGATGTTGAACAGCACTGGCCCAAGGACTGAGCCCTGGGGGACGCCACTGCCCACGCCCTCCCAGGTCGACATCGACCCATCCACCACCACTCTCTGGGTACGCCCCTGGAGCCAGTTTGCCACCCATGTGCATTCATCAGTGCTGCAGTCCCTCAGCTTGCCCACCAGAATTGGGTGGGACACTGTGTCGAAGGCGCATCAGGTGGTGCAGTGCCACCTATTCTTTGGTGTTGGCTTTAGACATCTTGTTATTTCATGACAGCTGTTGTTTAGAACTGGGTCTACATTCTTTGCATGAACTGTTTATTCCTATGCTTGACATGCATACTCTGCGGTGGAGAAATGCAAAGCGATAGCTGTGGTTTAGAGTGTAGTTGGGGTTCCTCTCCACTCTGAGGTGACCAATTTTTGAACTATGTTGTTATGCGTGTTGATTTTTCCCTTTTGTCTACATGTTCTTTGAAAGTATTAGGTCCAGTGTAACGTCCAGGTACACAGGATTTGGGATCCTGTGGGATTCCATCCCAGGTGATGTTTCTGCTTGGCTTTTCTGTGGCGTAGGTAAAAGTCTATGACCTATGTCTTGATTGGATTGGTGTGAAGCTATTCTTATTGTAATAATCTGAGAGGTTGATCATGCACATGTCAGTCTGTTCTCTACAGTGGCAAAGCTCTTCTCTTGCAACATGATGCATAGATCATCAGCATATAGGAAGCTCCTCATATTGCTCTGTATGGGTTAATCATTGGTGTATATATGTTAAAGAGGGTTGGTGCTAGCATGCTGGCCTGTGGGAGGCTGTTTCATTGTAGTCTCCATTTCTTGCACAGTTGTACATAAAAGCATCTATTCTCCAAAAGAGATCGGATGAGCTGCACTAAGAGGTAGCCGTGTGTTATATCATGGTTGACTGTGTCGTATGCCACTGATAGGTTTACAGACAGCACTTGTTATCATACATTTCTCAAATCCATCTTCTATATGCTAGGTGATGTTTAGTATTTGGCCAGTGCAGTCCTTGCCTCATCTGAATCCAGTTTCATCTGGTATTAGATGAGAAGCAATAGAGAATAAGACATTCATAAAGCTTATAAAATTGCACAGGAGTGACACTGGCCTGAAGTTCTCTATTAAAGGGCTTGTTGCTATAGTTTAGGTATACTAAGGGTTGATAAACAATTGTTAAAAAGATATAATGCCCATAAGCTGGTTGTAGGACCACAGTGCTCAATCTGCACTTTGAATATGTTGTTGAGTCCAGCTGCTTTGCTGTTCTTCAAGTGACTTACTCTGGCTTCAAATTCCTCCATTGGTTATGGTGTGCTAAAATGATTTTCTTCCAGACTGTTTTGCTGTCTAATCTGTATTTTAGGTTGTTTACTTAGAGTCTTACCATTGAGAAGAACCTGGTGACCCACATGGTTGCCTGTGATGATGTGGTATTGCTGTACTTTCTTTGGGTCGTTACTCAGCTTGCAAATGGTTGACCATGTTTTCCTATTACTGTGGGTCATATCTATTCCTTTGATCAATTCTTTCCATTTCCATCACCTTTCTTCTTGGAATTTGTTAGTTAGGCCCATCTCTGCTGTAATAATGTCTTCTGAGAGAGGATTTTGCCTTCTGTGGTGGTAGGCAAATGTAACATACTAAGTTATGGGGTAAGGGCACTAGTTAACACACTAGAGGGTAGGGCATGAATCCAGGCACATCTGGACAGGTTGGAAAAGTGGGCAGAACAGAATAGGATGCAGTTCAACAAGGACAAATGCATAGTGTTGCACCTAGGGAGAAGGAATCACCAGCATGCTTACAGGCTAGGGAAGCATAGCAGCGGAAAAGGTTCTTGGAGTCATTGTTGATGCCAAGATGGACATGAGTTGTCAATGTGACAAAGTGATCAGTAAAGCTAACCACACTTTATCATGTATTAGCAGGTGCATCACGAGCAGGTCCACGTAGGTGATGTTTCCCGTCTATGCGGCATTGGTCAGACCACAGCTGGAATACTGGGTTGAATTTTGAGCACCACACTTCAAGAGGGATGTGGAAAACCTTGAGAGGGTTCAGAGGAGGGTCGTTCGTATGGTTAGGGAGGGCAAAGCCCTACGAGGAGAGACTGAGGGCCCTGGAACTCTTCAGCCTCTGCAAGAGAAGGCTGTGAGGTGATCTTGTGGCTGCCTACAAAATCACTGGGGGGGTGGGAGGCAGCAAGGAATAGGAGATGCTCTCTTTATGAGGGCATCCCTTGGAATAACTACGAACAACGGCCACAAACTGATGGAGAGCATATTTAGGTTAGACATCAGAAAGAACTTCTTTACAGTAAGGGCTGCCAGAATCTGGAATGGGCTTCCAAGGAAGATGATGCTCTCCCTTACTTTGAGGGTCTTTAAGAGGAGGCTAGACATGCACTTGGCTGGGGTCGTCTGACCCCAGCACTCTTTCCTGCCCAGGGCAGGGGGTTGGACTCAATGATCTGCTGAGGTCCCTTCTGACCCAAACGTCTATGAATCTATGAACATAAGGGGTGTCAAACTCTCTTTGTGCCCTAGGTTGGATCTGACCCAGGACAGGGGCAGCAGTGGCCATTGTAAAGACAGCAATGAGACAAGCAGCTACGTGTGAGATTACATATCTGGGGCAGAGGTGTGTAATGCACAACTCTTGCTTGTCCCCTGCTTCTGATGGCCCTGTCCACTAGGGCTCAAGGGTTCTGTAGCAGGCCATGCCTGTCATTAGCCATGTCCTAAAATGATCTGGCCCCATGGTAGTCCAGTGGGCTGAATGGAGTAGCTCCACAGTCCTGATGCAGAAACAAGCTATATGTTTGAAACCCCTGTCTTAAGCTATTGAAGAGATCACTGATCGCTGGGATACTCCTCCTGTTTTGAGGGCCTCAGATTTTTCCCGAGGGAAAATTTTCTCTGATTGTCTGCTTCTCTGGCATGTGTAAACCAGACACAATTCATATTTTGACATATTCCTTGCCTTTGAATGCCCATTTCTTTTGGGACTGCTGTCTATGCTGATTTGCTGTTGGTTCAATCTCCTATGTATGTGCATAGTACGGTCTCCTGTACATTGGAGTTACTGCATCCTGATGCCAGGGAAAGGCCTTGGTAGTTCAGTCCTCAGATGGTAAATTGTAATTACAAATAAAAATAAACTTGAAAGCAGGGCAGTTGAGTTGTGAAGAGATTTTTAGTCAGCCTACTTTAGACACATTTTCCAGTATTTTTTATAGGTCCTCTTTAAACATGGTGTTTGTGCATGTGTGGTTTGTTCTATAAGTTGTTACTTTATTAATTCCTCCAGTTCTTTGACTGACTTTCTGAAGGCTAGAGCAGACACTTGGGAAGGACAGATGTTTCTCACTAATTCTGTGCACCCTGTAGTAGGTAACTATCCAGAAATATTACAGTCAACATCAGTAACATCATGATTAGGCTCCATGGGAGCCCTGCAGTATAATCTCCCAGAAGACTTTTTAAAAAAAAGAAAACAGTGATTCTTCTAATGTCCAGGCAACTAGGCCACACATGTTTTAATGATAGATACACTTTTAAAGCTTGTTTGCATTAGGGTGATAATGTACTTTAGTATAGTTGGGGAAATGAGAAACTTCACACATGGCATCTGGAAATCCTTGTGGCTCACTACCCTGCTTGACAGGAATAATATAGCTATAAATTTCCTTCAACAGAAAACACATCGCTGTATCTGCAGTACCAGAAACAACCTCTCATTTTGCTTTTAATAAATGTGTTGTTTTAAATCTCCTGCTTTTTAATACCTTCATATAAACTTTTGTTAGCCTCCAAGGTAACTAAGTATGTTTTTACTTTGTTCATTCTTATGGCCAATGAATCAAACCACAGTTCAAGCTATTGTGTGTTTGTATGTGTGTGTATTATATTTCCTTATAAACTAGGACTGCACACTTACACTCTCTATGATAAAGGTGTTTTAATGTTGCTACATGAATTTCTCTCATGTTAAGAACTGCCACAATTAAGGTTATTCAAACAACCCTAATTCAACTCTCCATGCAATTGAATTCAACTCCTTTATATGTTTACATTGTGATAATTCTGCACAGCATCATGTAGGAAGCATTTAATGTAGCTATTTCTTTAGTTAAATAATTCTCCCTGCATAACAAAATGTAATTGGAAACCAGTGCATCATTTGGGGATTAGTGCAATATCCAGATTTGTGATTGCTTTATGCAATCAGTAGTTTAGAGCAAAGTTGTTATTGGCATAGTATATTCTTAAAACAGTAGTTCTATCATCTATGGTCTTCTGTCTGTTATTCATTCTACTGAAGAGCAAAGTATTTTTAAAGGATGGATTTCTATCCAGGCTGAAGAAAATGGATGCATTGGTAAATTTCATACAGAATGTGTGAAAAGCTCCATAAATGACCAGTGTACTTATTACAGTGTTAAAGATTACCATGCAGTGAGGAAATTCTACAGTAAAATTAATACAGTTAGGCTGCTGACAGATGTGGAACACCCCACCAGTGCTTTACTGGAAGAGGCATCGTATTAGTTTGATCCAGTTCCTTAGCGCCTGTACAAATCATGCTCTTCAGTGGAGCGTTTTGGTGCTTTTATGTGATAACTGATTGAATCCGCTTTACATAAAAGTGCCAAAAAGCCCCACTGAAGCACTTGATCAATACAGATGTTGGGCGAGCTAGGTCAGACTTAACACAGTACCTCTTCTGGACATGTTCTGGACTTGACACAGGGCTGTGCTGAGCTTAAAGTGCTCTTTTTTGGGGTGGTGGGGGGTGTTATGTCTGTAAGCAACCTTATAGTGCTCAGTGCACATTTTAAATATGCAGAAGTATAAATACAGTGTTAATAGACTTTGGCCAGTCTGCCAAGAGAATTCAGGTTAGCTTTATCTTCATTTTGTAATGGTAGAAATCTGACAGGTTTGATCTCCAGAGTGCGACTTCCTTGCTGTCAGTTGAAGGACTTTGAATTTAAATTGTTGTAACTGGGATCTTGTTCAATCACGCCTTCACCCTGAGTGCTAGCAACAATATCTCTTATTCAGTGTTTTTTCTTTATTATTATTTGTACATCTCAAAGAGCTTTTCAAAGAAGATATCAATGATCCCATTTTACCAGTGGGAAAACTTAGATACAGAAACTTATCCAAAGTCATGCAGCAGGTCAGTGAAAGGCTGTGAGTAGAATCCAGGGTTGTGGTCCCTAATTCATTGCTCAGTCAGGCCCAGTGGAAATATGAGTTCATAATTGCTTCTTTACAATGCCCATGCATTGTAATCCTCAGTTCTGGAACCTGCTAGAACAGGTAGGATTGGGATCTAAGGGTGAGACTGTGCCCAGGCCTTCACATCTATGCAGGGGTGTAAGTGAAACATATGGTCCAGGACCCTACATAAGCCTCTTTAGGCTCTGGGTCTAGATTTGTAAAGGTAAGCAAGCAGTAGGGGTGTGCGAAATGGGCCATATTCGATTTGGATTCAGCCCGAATCGGGGACAGTGATTTGATCCAGCCGAATCTGATTCTGAAGATTCAATGCGGATTCAGAGAATCAGCGATTCGGCCATAGACGCCGCTTTAAATGTTTTTTCTACATGCCTCGAGATACCAGGCACAGTCATGAATGCTGCAATGCTGGGGTAGATGGAGTGTCCCACAGGAGCACAGGGGGCCCCCTCTCATGCTTGGCGGTGAACCCAGAAGTGGACCTTTAGTAAATCTAGAAAAATTGCATATCTGTTCAGCTTGCATCTAATGGCAAAGTGACCCAGATAGGGCTGATAAGAAAGAAGCAGAGAATTAAGAAAAGGCTCATACTATACCTGGAAAGAAGAAGTCTAACTGCCCTTTTCAAGCTAAAGAGTTAAATTATTTTCAATCTTAAGTATGTTTGTGAATCTCTTATGTGGTTCACAAGAAATGAGTTACCCTCCAGCTCAAATATGCTTGTGGGTCTCGTTGTGGGTTCATAAATAGGAGCAAAATATTTTTTGTACTGTAGCTAGAACTGCATTTCTAGCTATAAAATCTCCACAAAATGGTACTTTGTGCTTGTGAAATAAGTAGGAAACCAAGCTTAGTGGTTGGATGCTTCCCAGGATCTTTCATAGGCTGGTCAAATGTTTCTCCCCTTGGCCCATGTGCAATCAGAACCTGTCATTGCACGGAGACTGATTTAAAAAAAAATCCTGAATATAATGCAAATTTAAATACTTCTTTGCACCTGCTGTGAAAACAAAACATCTTCACTGCACTGGACACAGGCACCAAATAATTTATAAGTCAAGTAAACAGCTTTTGAAAACAAAGGCAAGCAACACCAGTAGAGAGTCTGTGGAGCTGAAAATAAGGCAGCTCAGACTGCCATCACTCTTATGTAAATTAATTCCTTCCTCAGCACCCCCAGAGCAATAAGATGGGACACCAGTCTTCAGCTGAGGTTTCTGATATTTACCTTCTTTAGAGAGTCATTGAATTTGGTCAGAATCGGAATCACTGAACAAGAGAAGTGACCAGCTCTCCTACAATCTCATTATAGTAAATGCTGAGCTGAGAAATCATGTCACAGCTTTTTTTTCCATTTATAATGTCATCCTTGGAAGAAATCTACCTCTCCAGTGCTGTGGTTTTTGCTTTTGCAGTGACATTAGGTATGAATGTCAGTGTACCAGCTAACAAACGCAATGTAATATCAGTTAGACCATAGTCCACTATAGAAGCGTGAACACAGGTGTAAAGACATATTTGGCTGGACAATTACACTATTTTAAAAATTAGCTCAGTGTTTGGGAGATTTGTTCACTGGCAGCTAAGCCTCTGAATACATCACCCATACAAAGAGAAAGAACTCCATTAATGTTGTATGTTCTTATTTAACAGAAAAGAAACATGTATTCCACTTTCCAGAACTGAGTATAGTTCTTCCGTACCATACTATGCATGTTTTCATTGTTTAATTTCCTGACTTAGTCATATAGATTTTCCATTATCGTAATGTTAAACTGTATGAACATAAACTTACTGCGTAGAACAAGCCTTTCATTATAGGAGGTTTTTTGTGTGCAGTAAGTTTTTGACCCTCTAGATACCTTCCTCATATGATCTATATCCAGTCAAAAGGAATACGCATGCATTATTTTGAACTCCCATTTGCAGTTTCTGAATCATAATCATGTACTTTGAACTTCAGAAGCACAATATACACAACTGACAATAATGGAATAATTTTTAAATGAGTATATTTACACGGTAGTCATGTTACATTCCTCAATACCTAAAACTTTTTTTTTTTTTTTTACATATGCAAGTTACACATGAGTAAGTATCCAAATGCCATATGTGCTATTTACATGTAATCTTAATACATTTTGTTATGACAAAAAGAAATAAAATTTTAATAAGAACACTTACTTCATCCTTCCTAAAGAATAACCCATAGAAGGTAAATCAACATATAAAATTTAACCTCTGCAAACAAATGTTATTTAAACAACTGTAATTCCTCTAAAAATGGATCTCCTCTTTTCTTGGGGAACAAACAGAATTGAAACCACCTACTGAGAAATTCTATTTTGCTAATTTTTTATCTATTGTGATGCAAATAGTGGTTTTAATTCCCTTAACTCATCCATCATGCATGACAGGTCAGCCAGGCTATTGTTTGTGTATTTGAAGGATTTCCATCCAAATCCAACTTTTTACCAGCCGTTTTGGGTAAAAGTCCTTTTTTCTGAATGTGTTTGTGCCATGTAAAATCAGTATTACTACAGAAAGCAATACAGTAATTGCATGTACCTATGGATGCCTATAGGTTACTAAGATTTCTTATTTTAGCTGCAAAAAAAATAATTTGTTGCTTCAGTGTGTCAGATTAAGGACGCGTAGGTTTTTATATAATCTATTAAACATCTGTAGCTGATGCAAAGAAATAGCAAAGACTAATTTTGGGGATTTCTTTGTGTGGGGATTTTTTTGTATTGTCTGAAGCCTAAAAATAGACGCTTGCTTTAAATGTGTTTTTGTAAAGGCAATAAAGTAGTTTTATAGTGCATAGCAAACTAAATAATTCCAATGCAGCAAATGAAATTCAAGTAGATTTTGGTAGTGTTTGAATTTTAATTAAACTGGACTTAGAACACATTATAAATGCTGCTTCTTTTGTTGAGATGACTGACAGTGACAAAATATTAATTTCATGAACTGATAAATTCTGAAAGGATAAAACATCTCTGTACCGTTTTGACTCTGTTTGAAATATTTGTTCCAGGTGTCCTTTAAAAAACTTAGAAGAATAAAATGTGAAACCCACATGAAATAAACATTGCTTATATGGAATATTCCACTATTTGAAAGCATGCCAAGCAGGATCCACGTCATGTTATTTGTGTCACTAAAGATTTTTTGAACCAGATGTGTCTGTGGTTTTTTCCCCTTATTATTACTATCTTTAAAACTGAAGCTGGAAAAAATATCAAACTATTGCATGGAAGCCCTAATATTAAGAGAATAATCATCGCATGTTCCTGTTAGGTCATCCCATGTTTCCTTTTTGCTTTGTAAATTATCTTGTAGTATTCCTTAAATCTGAAGTCATTTTCTTTTTTCCTTCCTTTTTCTATAGCCAAAACCCCAAAAACCCTTTTCTGTGTTTCTTGAGTACTGAGTATCAAGTTAATATGTCATTGTAAATGTTAGTTCATTAATACCCAAGATTCCAGATGATTTTTATTTTCCTGTGCCTTTTCTTTTCCCTGTCCTCTTGGGCTATCTAACTTGCAATACACTTTGCTAAAGTTCATATATAATAATATGATAATGGATTTTTTTAGTTTTATTTATAAATGTGGGTATAATATGTATACATATAGAGGGGTGTGTATATATCTATATCTAGATATAGATATATATTACACCCACACATTCATACACAAACAATACCTGTTTTAGAAACCCCAGAAGCTCAGTGTTGTCTTTCTGATGGTCAATTCCTTTGGCTGATCCTGTTTAAACCTGGGACCCAGTTCTGCACGCCCTTACAGATTTAGTTATGTGCTAAATTATATGCTGGGTGGGGGGAGGGAGAGGAGAAGGGGGACTAAAGGTACGTAAGATACTCTACAAATTCCGCATACTGAAAGCCTCTACACATGGGAGAGAGTAGCTATTGGACTTTCTTCTCTGCAGATTACCTCCACAGGTGGGTCCATTCACTCTCTAGGCAATGGCATGCCTTACTTTTAGACCTCTGCTTTTCTCTGAGTGTAGCTGAGCCAGTGCAGAGGGCTGAATACTGTCAGGCTGGGAACTGAGGCAGCTCCTCCCCCCAAGGAGCAAGGGAAAAGCAGCTTCCAGTTCTTCTCATCAGGCAGCACCACTATGTGCTGCCTTATATTCACATTGCCAAATGTCAGTGTCAACCCGAGTCCCACTGATTCACAGGATGACTTTACAGAATCTGGCTCTTTAATTCTAAACTCTCTGAATAGATGCTCCATCTTTGTTCAGTACTGCACTATGTGTATTTATGGTTCTAACCCCCCCCCAAAAAAAACCCCAACAAACCAAACAAACAACCCCCCCCCCCCCAAAAAAAACAACAAAAACCCAAAAAAACCAGAAAAGAAAGCCAAAGTGAAAATCCTGGAATTGTTTTAATCAGATTATTTGATAAATTAAAAAAGTAAACATGCAGGAGTTACTGTATTACTATCACTTTCCTCACAGGCATACAGTAAGCAACATTTTGCATGGCATGTTAGTCCTGTATAAAGCTATGTATAGTTTTGAATGAAATAATGATCTTGTTCTTTTATTTTCTTTTGATTTTTATTAATATTTGAACTATTCGTTGTCTTAGGCTTCTATAATTGTTGTAAATTTTAATCTCTATTTGATTAACCCTAAGTATTGTCAGTTCAGAGGTTAAACTCTGTTGCTGAAGTCATTCAGAAAAATTTAGCAGAAGTGCAAATATGACAGAAAAAGTAAAACAATATGGCAAAGGAATATTTGCTGACTTAAGAGTGCAGGATCAACACCAATATTTTTCCAGTGATGCTAAATCTCTTGTAACTGCTAAATTGGATTTGTAGTTGAATGAAGTATCAGCTGCTGTTGGACAAGCCCATAAAGGCAGGACGGCTGGCCTTTTGTAGGCAGGGCTTAAAGGACGATTGATATGTTTTAGCACTTCTGGGATTATTGTGATTAAGAGGAAACCATTCTGAATGATAGAGAAAAGGGTGTAAAAATACACAGTCCACAGCTGGTAAGCAGCATGTGTTTGCTATAAGGGGAGGTCATGACTAGTTGATCCTGCTGGTTCTGGTGTTGATTGACAGATAAGAAAGCTTGATATTATGAAGGAGGCAATTTCGTTAAGGAACTGTATTTCAGAGTGCATAAAAGTATAAAATCAAAAGATTGTTAGAATCTGGAAAGGACTCTGTGAGCTAAATGTTCAAAAATATATAGCTGCAAAATTCAACATATGCTGCGAAACTTCAGAGAGAGAAGAGAGTTCAACCCGGTTGTATGTCTGAGAGCTCCACTCAGCAGTTACAAGATAGTCTTTGATATGTCTAGGTTCTCCTCTTTTTTTCCTATACACAAGTGTTAAATAAAACCCACTGTGTAAAATACTAGAAAAAAACCTATGCTAGATATATGAACTTGTAAACTGTTAAGCATCTGGTGAGTCTGAGGTATTTATGTCCCTCTGATTTATGTAATACAGAAATCTTACATTAAAAACACTGTTTTATTTTTATTAAACACCTGCCTCAAATGTGTAGGCTGTTTTGTCTTATCTCGCCTCTCCCCCACATAGAAATTTAGCTTGTGCCATTGATTGTATTTTTTTTTTTTTTGAAGCAACCATCTGAACGCTCGCAAATGTACATTTAAATGGTTGGATCTCTGACTCTTTTTAGTGGGGCTGTACCTCTTTCAAAATTTGAGTTTAGCATACCACACAGGAAAGAACACAAGCTTGCCAACTCCTGCTGAGCGTTTTTTCAAGCCTGTGAAAAGAATGAATTATTCAGCAGTAAGCATGCTTACAGCTGGCCATTTGGGAGCTTTGATGTGCGAATCAGGCGGTTGCATGAATGCCCTTATTGTCATGTTATGTGTACACAGTGTGTGAATTATTGAAAATAGTGAGGCCTGAGCCTCATCTGGTAGAGATTACAGTGCAGGCATGCTGGGTGAAGGTCTGTAATTGAAAATCCCCAGATGCTGTTTATTTGGCCTATGTCACATGACCTTCTGCAGTAAGCTTGTCTGAACAAAATGCTGCCGGCATAGGAAGCAGAGCCCAACCCCCCACCCTAAGCCTTCTCAAAACTCAGTATGTGGACGACTTAAACACCTGCCCATAATATTTTTAAGAGCTTAAAATAGATTTGCCCATAACGTTTAAATAGAGGATGTCTTACTTATGGGTTTAAACTGCTTAACCAGTTGTTGACTTATAGAGCTCTTTTATCTACAAGAGGCTTTTTGTTAGCTAATTTAGCTTTCAAATGTCTTCAGAAAACACCACAGAAACTTTTTGTGCAAGTGCTCCCACCACCTAATGTTATTCTGACGGGATGGAGTGGAAAAGTTTAAGACTTGGTCCTGCAATGTGCTGTGCGTTCCCAGAAGGTGCTGAGCGTGTCCAGCCCTCCTGCCATCAATAAGGAACACTCAGAACCGAAACTTTTGATAAAAAGAGAAAAACAGAGCCCAGCCCAGCTGTTGCTGAAGTCTGTGGAAAGATTCCCATGAAATACAGTGAGATCCAATCGAGACCCTGGCTGCACTACAAAACAAAGACACTGCTCGCCTCTCTCCTACGAATGGGCCCAGTAAAGCTAGTGAAAGAGCTTGTATAAGGTGATCAGTATTTGGCATGTTGTCTTTCATCGGGAACGGTTCCCACATTTCCCAGAATGAGGCCTCCTTTAGAGGTGTCACATTGGACATCCAAAAATTCAGGTACCCCCAAACCAGCAGGCCCTGCTGAAAATCTTGTTATGGTTATGAGGCTTAAAAGTACTTTGTCGTGCTTCACTCCCAAGGGCTTGGGGCAATTAACAGCATGTAGCCATTAAAAAAAAAAGGATCTCTGCGTATTTGCTCATTACCTGTATTTTGCTGCTGAATATGAGAATTTCTTTTAAATTAGTGACTGATTTTTCAGGTTATTAAATGGTTTAATTTTCTATGTTTAATTAGTTATTTATTGTTATTTATATGGATTTAGAAGTCATCTATTACTGTGAGCTCTGAGTGCAGTGGTTTTATTTGTGTCATTACCATTTCAAATGGGGGGGCCGAAACACCATGCAGCCTTGCATCTAGAAAACCAGAAGGTGCAATTCACCACCATGTTGCTCCAGTTTAATGCTGGCATAACTCCACTGATTTTAGCATAACACTGGAGTGCTACATCAGGGCCAGAGAATGGAAAGCGACCTGGCTTGACAGTTTAAGGGGCCAATCCATTACTGGTGTAAATTGTTTTAGCTCCATGGCAGCTGATCATCTGTCTCAGAGAAGCCATAGAGTGCACTTGGGGGGGTGGGGGGCGGGGTGAGAGAGTGTGAGTGAATGCCAGCTGAATTGCCAAGTGTGAATTATGAAAAATCCTTGGGATTTGAGGGACTATTAGAAGTTTGATCATAATTTAAAAACACTCTCTTTCTCCATTCATGGGTATCTCTACATTTGTGGGTGTGCAGGTATGTAAATATATACTGCAAAACAATACCTGCTCGTGCCACAATTATTAAGAATTTTGTTTTCACCCAAAAAATGCTTTTACATAGTGTTACGATTGTAAGTTCATCTCTCACTTCCCCCAACCATAAAAAATTTCACTTGACTCGTACACAATCTCCCTATAATACAGCCCTCAACAGTCCCGACTTTTGTACTTACAGCATGTTTGTGCTTGCAATAAAAATCCCAAATTAGAAGTTTTACAGTGCAGTTTTTATTTTAATATTTTTAGAACATTTAACCCTTTGGCTCCTTTCCTTGGTTATTTCAGTTTTCTGTAAGATTTTGTGAGGACAGTAGTGGTACAAGGAGTTTAGCTGTAGTTATCAACTTATATTAAAAGAAAAGGCTGTTTCCTAAATCTATCTGAAAATATGGGGTTGACTTCCTAGTAGTGCTGATTTATAAGTGAAACAATATGTATATCAACAGGGTTGAAAGTCTCCTTTTCCATGGAATCTTTCCTGAGCAAGTGTTGTCAACTTCCACATAATTTTTCAGTTAGAAGTAAAATCAAATCACTAAGTCTCGTAATTGTAAAGGAAATCTTCTAAATCTGATCCATATTAACTAAAATCATAAATGTCTTCCTTCCGCTACAGAGGGCACTTCAGTGTGATGCTTTTGTATGCAAGAGGAGTCAGGGGTGTGGAGGAGTGAGTGGCTCCTATCTCTACTGTTTTAAAAGAAGGGCATACAAGGCTGTGAACCCCAGCTTGGAGCTGTGGTCCAAAGTGCCATATGCCTGAAAGAGGCAGGGCCTTTGAGCCTAGCAGTGATCTTTGAGGGGTTTGACTCTTGAGTTGATATGCTTGAAGGGGGGTTGCTACTCTCAGATCTCCCTGTTTCTTGAGATGATGGTGGAGGGGGACTTCTCCATAGCAGGCAGGAAGCCTTCTTAGCTGGTCTTGAGGCAGGCAGAAGCCTCCTCGCTTATCCTTTTTCTGCCAGCTATTTTGGGTTGGCTGCTGCTTAGCCTGGAGGAACAGTTAATATGAAGGCTTTAAACTGTGATTTGGAGAAGTCTAGTTCTTTTCATGTGCCAGACAATATTTATCTTGCTTTGTTTGAAGCCTAAAAGATGGTGTTCAGGTTTCTCAGGTGACAATGGCTACACTCATATTAAACTCTTTATTGAGATTTAAATGAGTCTTCCACTTTGGTTAGACTTGGAGCACATTTTTCAGTGCTTGAAAACCATGGCCAATAGAAAATCTGTAAGACTGCGGTCTTGATTTACCTTATCTGCTTGCTCTCTGTTCTTAGCATGGTAAGGGAGAGATCATGTTAGCCCTGCTTGATTTACTCTGCTTAGGGTAGACTTGAGCTTATGTTGTGTGAGAGTTAGCTATCTAGACACTTCAATGGGCCAGCTATCTTGTGGTTCCAATTTTCAGTTTAATTGCTGCTTTTCAGATTGACCAATTTGGATACTTTTCTGGAGTTGTGATTCTAGTAATTTAAAGTTTCTGTTTATTAATGAGTTTGTGCATTCTGATTATTGAAACCTTGCTTAGAGAAGCGGGTAGGTAGCTCAGGCTGAATCCTCAGTTCTGCTGAATTCACGCCCTGTGGCTCTAAGCCAGCTGTATATATACTCCCTTTGCTCTCAGGCTGGCAAGAAGTCAAAACATGGTCTGTGGTATCTAGCTGAAAATGGCATCATGGTTCAGAGTGCTGGCATACACTGGTCAGATGAATAGATTTAGTTCTTGGTTTCGTACATGTTGAGTAAAGTTTCCAGCCTCTATATACCAGCACTATTTTCATTCTAAAATCTAATATGAGAGTGTGCCTAGAACTGGTGTAGAAAACTTGCTTTAGAAAAGCATTAATCTTCTAGAATATTAGTAAAGGGACTTATTTTAAATGTATTTATACTTAAAAAAAAATTTTTTATGTAGAAATGCCTGATTCGCGTACACAAATATAGGTGTGTATGTAACTGTTTGCTCATGTAACATTTGGCTCTTAAAATACGGCCTTATGAGTCTTTGTAAAGAGTCACTCATGTTGCATTACCCCTGCAATGACTTATTCCAGATAATAACTCTTAATGTGCTGCAGACCCAAACTAAAGGGGAAGAGAAAGAGAGTGAATTTTATATGTATGAATTTCATACAGTATGTATCTGTTTACAAGCACAAAAAGCCAGTGAACTACAGAAGATCCAGGAAGGCTCTACTCAGGGAGACACTCTCCCCCCTCCATTTAGAGAACAAGACAGAAGAAAACTAAAAATACAGTCCATTAAACTAATAGTGATACAAGTTCTGTTTAGGAAGTACCCATTGAAAAACAGATGCCTTATTAAAAAACTGCCATTCTATCCAACAACAGTGAACTAATATGAACAAGAAAACAGCTATGAACACCCTCTCAGCACACACCCTGCCAGTTAACTTGAAAATGCCTTGGTGGATGGTAGAACTTGGTTTCTCAAAGTCAAACGTTTAGCCTTCTCTTACAATATTATCGTTAGCCACCTTATTCTCACTACACCCACACTTCATTTTGGGTATGCTGAATACAAATAGACCTTTTAACTTTAACTTAAACATACCATCTTTTTATCATGTCCCAATTCATGCAGATTATGGAAAGTATAAAGTGAAAATAGGACTTCATGTAGACTTCACTGACCTCCTTGTGAGCAATATTTAAGAAGGAAATTATTTTAAAATAAGTTTGCAGTTTATTCGGTTAGGAACTAAGCCTCCCAGCCATTTTAGAAACTGAAATGCTGACTGTTTCAAACAAATTTAACATAACACGTAATTCTGTCTTATCAGAATTCTGTCCTGAGTTAAGAAAGTTAGGTAGAGAAGGGTATAGTAGATCCTTTTGAAATTAGCCACTTCTTCAGGTGCCTGACAGTATAGACCCAGGTTTTGGCCCATGTGGCTTGGCAGGCAGGCAGTAATAGAATCTGGGAAATCTGCAGCAAGTCTTGACCCTGTGGGACTCTCTTTCCTCAAACAGGGGGGTTCCAGTATTACAGCCAGTAGAAAGCATGAACCCAACTGCTGGTGAAGGGACATGTCTCCCCAATATCTGGATCTACCTGAGATGGTGGTATTCATGTGTCTGTACAGCTTGAACAGGAATGTATTACATTCCTAATGTCCAATTTGCACTAGAAAGAGAAAAATAAAAGATAAAAAATATTGAAGAATGCCACTTTTGCCTATGAAAAATATATGAACTAAAATGACATTATCATCTCATTTGCCATTTGAGAGCAATACATTTGTACACTTGTTGCTGTTTGGGCCTCATTGTAAATACTTTTTTGTTTCAGGTAGGAATGAATTGATAGCCAGATACATCAAACTTAGAACGGGAAAGACGCGGACCAGGAAACAGGTAAACAATCCAATGGGAAACTATGCATGTCAGAGAATGACAAAATGTGGCATTTTTGGCTGCAGTGGCTGTCTGTGCTTCAGCTCTGATGAGATGATATGTTGAGTTCATGACTCTGCGCTGCTTAAAAAAAAGTTATTGTTTGTTATGTTTTCATCATTTCAGTGACCATTATTAGGCATATTTTAAATTAACTTTCATACATATGTAGCTATTATTCCCTGAATGTGAAAAGAATGTTTTGTAAGTCAAACTACAAACAAAGCATCTTGCATTAATCTTCTATAAAGAGGATGATAGAATGTAGTTATTCTGATACGATCAATAATGGAACAACCAAATATCTGGTTAAATGTCTAGTTACTTCATCTAAGTAGCCTTAGATGTGTGTTTGGGGGGGAAGGGCAAAAGGGGAAAGGATTCAGAAAACTTGTTCTACTTATTTGCCCCATTCCTGATCAGTAGTTGTTAGAGGACTGGAAGAGGGCCAATGTGGTCCCTATCTTCAAAAAGGGAAAAAAAGAGGACCCGGGAAATTACAGGCCAGTTAGTCTGACCTCAATCCCGGGTAAGCTCTTTGAAAAAATTATCCTGGCACACATCCAGGAGGGCCTTGCGGGGGAATGCATGCTCAGGGGCAAGTTCATCAGTGGCAGGTCTTGTCAGACCAACCTGGTGGCCTTTTACGATCAGGTCACCAAATCATTAGACGCAGGGGTTGCTGTGGATGTAGTCTTTTTGGACTTCCGGAAGGCTTTCGACACTGTCTCTCACCCTGTCCTCATCAAAAAGCTGGGAGACTGTGGTGTCGATGCCCACACGGTCAAATGGGTCGCCAACTGGTTGGAGGGCCGCACCCAGAGGGTGGTAGTGGATGGGTTCTTCTCGACCTGGAAGGACGTGGGCAGTGGGGTTCCGCAGGGCTCAGTCCTCGGGCCCGCACTGTTCAACATCTTCATCAGTGACTTGGATGAGGGGGTAGAAAGCACCCTGTTCAAGTTTGCTGATGACACTAAGATGTGGGGGGATGTGGGTGCACTAGAAGGGTGCAATAGGCTACAAACTGACCTTGACAGGTTGCAACGGTGGGCGGATGAGAATAGGATGGGGTTTAACACTGATAAGTGCAAGGTGTTGCACATGGGGAGGAAGAACCGGCACCACACTTACAGGTTGGGGAACTCCCCTCTTGCCAGCACGGAGACGGAAAAGGATCTTGGAGTCGTCATTGACTCCACGATGAACATGGGCCGGCAGTGTGGGGAGGCAGTCAAGAAGGCCAATCGTACCCTGTCATGCATCCACAGATGCATCTCGAGCAGGTCCAGGGAGGTGATCCTCCCCCTCTATGCGGCACTGGTCAGGCCGCAGCTGGAGTACTGCGTCCAGTTCTGGGCGCCACACTTCAAGAGGGATGTGGACAATATGGAAAGAGTTCAGAGGAGGGCCACTCGTATGATCAGGGGGTCAGCAGGGCAGGCCTTATGAGGATAGGCTACGGGACCTGAACCTGTTTAGCCTCCACAAGAGAAGGTTAAGGGGGGACCTTGTGGCCTGCTACAAACTGGTCAGGGGGGATCAGCAGGTATTGGGGGAGTCCCTGTTCCCCCGTGCGCTGCCAGGAGTGACCAGGAATAACGGTCACAAGCTGGCGGAGGGTAAGTTTAGATTAGATATTAGGAGGCGCTACTTCACAGTCAGGGCGGCTAGGGCCTGGAACCAGCTTCCAGGGGAAGTGGTGCAGGCTCCTAGCCTGGGGATTTTTAAAAGGAAGTTAGATGAGCACCTTGCCGGGGTCATCTGACCCCGGTGCTCTTTCCTGCTAAGGCAGGGGGTCGGACTAGATGATCTACCTAGGTCCCTTCCGACTCTAGCTACTATGAAACTATGAAACTATAAGAGAGGGGAAGAAAAGAGTTGTCCGAGAAGAGACTTTGTTCTCTTGATTTGTAACCACAGGAAGATTTCATTCGTAAGCAAGTCAGCATAAACCCCTAACTAGTCTTTAGTCTGTTTCTGATTATTATTACATATTCATTAAGTTATCTCATATGACTAGATCCTTTACTTTCTATACCCACAATGATTAGCCGTCTTGCAGATGCACACTTTAATCTTTGTGTAATTTACGTTTTGGTTACTAGTGTGCTAGTTTTTTAAAAAGCTTGCAAATCACAGAATCCCACTCACTACTTTAATTTTGAGCGTTAGATTCTAGTTCTCCCCCTCAGTGCGTCTTGCAAAGGCTTTTACCCATGCATGGTATGCATGTTTTGTAGCATGTAATGCTGACTCAACACAAATAAAGATGTCTGCTGCCAGGGCTCACATTTAAAGTGCTTTGAATTGGGTGACATTTTCACTTGGATAATGTCATTGGTCAAGTAGGAAGAAACTTAAAGAACAAAAAACCCCCATGAGAAATGAGAGAAACTGCAGTAAGTAGAGAAGGCATAAACAATACATAGGCAAAGAAATCCTAAAATCCAAAGTTCTGCTTTCTCATGCCTGTGCAATCTTCATTAGTTTGGGAGTTGCACAGGTGTAACTGAGAGTGCAGAATGATTGGAAGCCTTAAACTACATGGCCTGGATCCTCAGCTGTTGTAGGGGTGTGGACAGATGTAACAATTAAAACGTTTCAGATGCCTTTGAAATGTTCCAAAGGGTCAGCAGGACACACATACAAGCCCTTTGAAACATTCCAAAAGTGGCTGAAACCTTCTAAAATAGTACCTCCCAAAATGAAGTACTATTTTGGAGTGTTGCACTTGTTATGCCTGATCAGGGAGGGAGGGAAATAGGGGTGGACAGCCTCCCTACTATCTGTCTCTGAGTCCTGGGGCACTGTTGGGACCCTGCTGAGACCTGGGCACTCCCTCCCCTTCCCCCCACCCCCCACAAACTTAAATCACTTCTCTGTGTTCTCAGCTATATCCTCCTGACTACCTCCTGTCCCTATGAAAGAGGAGAAGGGAGGGTGGAAAAAGGAGCCATCAGTTGCTGCTGGCTCCTCGAGCACCCCTGTCTGGCACTAGAGGAGCTGCACAGTTTTGAAACATTCGAGCCAGGAATGGCACAGGAGCCATGTGTGCATAGAGAGGCGTGGGACCCTATGTGTGTCTCCTATCTGAAATGTTTCCTTTATAAAATATTTCTAAGCACATTTCACTTGGAAATAGCTTCTTTAGAGCTCAGAGAGCCATGATGATTTATGTGAGCTGAGACCTGGTCATGCCTACACACATGTACAAAATACTTCTTGCTGTTTTCATAAGGTTTGATTCTCATTGCATTTGAGAATTCTTTAACAAAACTGAAAAATGCAATAGTGTTAGTATATGTGCAGGGGAAACCCAGATCTCCACTGTCACCCCTAGATGAGAAAAATAAAAATGTTTCAAAATCCAGTATGTATACTGGACTATAACAATGTTTAATTTAAATACACACTCTTTGGTTTTGAGAATTTGTTAAGACTTTTATCCAAGTTGGCCTTCAGGGATCAGGCTCTGTTTAAACACTATAGAACAGTGGTCTCCAATATTTTCAACCTTTTTAAGTTGGAGATCGCTTTTTGAATTAAAAAGCAAACCAAGATCTACCGTGTGCCACTGCCACACCTCCACCCCTTCAGGTCAGTCTGTGACTAGGGAATGGGGGAGCAGATTGCGGCAAAGGGAGAAAAATTATTGGGCGGTGTGCCCCCCCCCACATTTAAGTCTGTGGGGGAATGGGTGGGGGGAGTGGAAAGGGTCCTGGCGGTAGGGGGGAAGATCAAGCCCCAGCCGTGAGGGAGGGAGTGGGGCATAGGCAGGAGCAAGGGCTGCGCTGAGTGGGGCCCTGGCCAAGCCAGGTGGTGGGACAAGTGGAGGCCTGGGGGGGCCCCGGCACTCTGCTTGTCCCCCACTCTCCCCAGCCCCTGCTTCTGTCCATTCTCTGCTTCCTCCCTCTCTGCTGGGCCTCAGTTTGCCCCCACCTCATGGCCGTGAGAGGGAGTATGACTGGAGAAGGGGCAGGCCTGGCACAGGCAGGGCGCCGAAGGGGTGGGCACGCAGCCCAGGGGGAGGCATGCCCCCAGATACGCATGCCGATTGAGCCAGCTGCTGTTGTGGGTTGGGGCCAGGGCAGCACCAAGCTCTTCCTGGGGAGCTTGCCCAAGCTGTGCCGCAAGCGGTGGCCCCTGGCTGTGCTGCACACTGAACAAGACACCACTGCCAGGCACTGCTGCTGTCCCACTTCTGCTTTATTGCTCTGAGCTGCTGGTCCCGACCTGAGGGTGGCCTGTGTTAGCTGTGCAGTGCTGGGGATGGAGGCAGGACTGGAGTGGGGCACCTGCCCAGGGGTGCTGCCACCTGGCCTGAGGTGTTGCTCCCAGGCAGCTGCCCCACTTCAGTTCTGCCTCTGCCCCCAGTGCTGCACTGCTGACACAGGCCACCCCCAGCTCAGGACAGGCAGTTCAGAGTAATAAATCAGCACTGGGACAGTGGCAGTGCTCAGCAGTAGTGCCTTTTCTCAGAGGTGCAGCACAGCTGGGGCCTGTGGCATAAACAGGCCCTGGCTTTCAGCGCAGCTCAGGCAAGACTCCCGGGAAGAGCCTGGTGCGACCCCAGCCCCAGCCTGCAGTGGCAGCTGGCCCAGCCGGTGTGCAGATCTGGGGGCATGTGCCCCCCTGCCGTCCTGGGCTGTGTACCCCCACCTCTTCCCTGTAACCTGCCTATATAGGGCCTGCCCCTGTTTCAGCCACACTCCCTGTCTCACTCATGCTGCAGCTGCCCTCGCTGCCTGGCATTTGGGGTGGCCTATGCCCACCAGTCTGTGCAGTGGAGGCAGCTGTAGTTGTGGGCTGGGCTTTGCGCCCCATGCCCCACTGCAGCTGGCCCAGGAGCAGCTCGATGCTACATGTCTCTCACCGCTGGACTGAGCCTTATCCCCTGCCCATCCAGCGGCACGATGCACATGGTGTTGGGTCACTCCTGGGCTAGCTGCAGCAGATTTTGGGGTACAAAGCCTAGCCTGCAGAGGTAGCTGCCTTGCCGTGTGCACAGATTGGGGGCACATACCCCCCCAGGCCTCTGCCAGGGTGCGTTCAGCAGTGGGAGCGCCCTCCCCCCCCCCATGCACCTGGACAAGCTCCCTGTACTCAGCCCTCCCACCTAGACCTCCACTCACCTGGTGGCAGGGTGCATGGAGGGGGATTGTCCAACTCACCCAACCAGGTCTGGTGGCAGGGAGCTGTGGCTCAGCCCAGCCATGTGCGTCTTGCCGCTTGTATGTCCTGCCGCTCCCGATCGCTGAGCCTCTGACAGTAGACCTCAGTCTAGAGTGGGGCTTGCCAGACTGAGAGAGACTGTCAGGTGCTCCCCAGTCGACTGGTAGATCACGATTCACCGGTTAGTGACACTGCTG
This sequence comes from Crocodylus siamensis, assembly GCF_052110815.1. Classification (NCBI taxonomy): domain Eukaryota; kingdom Metazoa; phylum Chordata; order Crocodylia; family Crocodylidae; genus Crocodylus; species Crocodylus siamensis. The sequence goes on from NC_143396.1 coordinate 194,117,977, forward strand.
TGGAGTATTGTTGCCCTAAGAACTGTGAGTTGCTTTAAGGTACAATGACCACAGAATTTTTATAAAATGGGAATAAGAATGCCTCTTCTCTGTGTCCTTTGTCTGGCTTGCCTATTTGCATTATAATCTCTTGAGGGCAGAGAGAGTCTTCAACTCAGTTTATGTACAGCTCCCAGCACGCTCGGCTCTGATTTTAGTTCAGTAGTTCAAACTTGCAGACAATACAGCTACAACAGCAGCAGCAGTGGTAACAATTATAATAATGCAAGTGAGAGATTTCTCTATTAGCTTTTGTTGTTATTGCAGTTTAAAAATATTGTATTTGTGAATGTTTAATAGTTTAATTGCTCAGCAGCTTGCATAATTTAATCCATTTTCATCCCCATTGTAATGGATTGTAATGCATGCTTGAGCAAACATGAATGTAAGTCACAGATCGTGATCATTCAGTCATCGCACTGGCAAAGTTTCCAGTAAAGTCAATCTGGCGCAGGACTGGGTTTCATACTAGTACGTTTATCATTGAAACTAAATATGTGAAGATAATGGGCCAAATTCAGGCATTGTATTGGTTGATTTCAAAGTTGTTGCCTCTGCTTCCATTACATCAGTCTTGTAGACATGTGATTAATGTTCAGGTTATGAAGAAATGCAGTTTTACAGTATGTTTCATTGAGATCTGTAGTATGTCAGTATTTTATCAGTTGCTGCAAAATGTAGAGCTGTTAATGGGATCAAAATGCAGGCTGAAGAATGTGATCAATGTTTTCTAATATTTTATGGTGCCACATCAAATATTGAAAACTGCCAGGTGCTTGATTCTGTATGCCCTGCAGAGGTGGGTAGTTCCTACTCATGCAAGTAGTCCGTTTGACTATGACTCCTTGAATGAGTAAAGGCTACTCATCTGCACATGGGATTTGTACAGTTCGTAACAGTGGGTATGTGGTCCACCTTGCATCCTGAACAGCGTCATCACTTCTCTTTTATAACAGAACGTTTAACTTAATACATTAAGAAGAAAAAAGTTTAATCAAGTCACTGCAGTGATGACCCATATTGTTTAAGCCTTGGTGCTAAGAGCTTGGTATCTGGCTGGGAATGTGGTATCTTTAACAGCAGAGCTTACTGAAGATGCAAATAACTCCCCCCCTCCCCCAGAAAAAACGTAATTTAAAAAATAGATATTTTAAATTTGATTTCCTTTTTGTTTTTCTTTTGTTTTTTGTTTTTATAAATCTGAACAATGTAGGTGTCTAGTCACATACAGGTCTTAGCAAGAAAGAAAGTTCGAGAAATTCAAGCCGCCATTAAGGTACGTTTGGCTTGCCCAGTTGTAGGGGGCTTTTCATCTCCATGGTTACAGGCTTTTCCTTTGTTTCCTCCCTTCCCCTACCCTGCAGGTGTCTAGTCACATTCAGGTTCTTGCCAGAAGGAAATCTCGTGATTTTCATTCCAAGCTGAAGGTATGCGCTTTTCTGCTTTTGGGCTTGTGGTTGCTATGCATTTCACTTCCTGTTTTCCATGGTGATTGGTGAATGCCTGGTGCTGTGATTCTTGTAACCTAGTTTTCTTGCATGTGGTAGCTGTTTACATTTCTCTGTGTTTAATCTCTGATTTCTGCACTAGCATCCACATCAAAAATATTATTTTAACCCTATTCAAATGCAAAGTGAGCTACTCTTTGCAACTTCTCAGCACCTAAACATGATTGTTTTTTTTAACACATTAGTTTTTTAACAGTTTAGTGGTAGATTGTTAGTGTATTTAAATAAAAGGAGGTTTTTTTGTGCACTTGTACACAAAAAAACATTTCTATATTAGTAATTGGAATTGTGATGCTTCTTTTCTTTTTCAAAATGCTTTTATTCGGTGCTTTTGAAATGCTTTCACGAATACTTACAAATAGATTATTTGCTCTAAACACCAGACAGCACAGTTTATCTGGAAACTGTCGGCTGGGGTTTACAGAGTACTGTCTAGTATCCTTTTAAATTAAATACTTTACATTTGTCTTGAAAACATCTTTTCCAAATTTAAAACATTTATGTTAATTTTATTTATTCTTTGGAGAGTTTGTCAGCATCATGTTCAGGGAATATTACATATGCTTGTTTATTTTAACTCAATAAATTGTACATGCCCCCATTTTTTCAGTTTCCCATAAGGAAGTTTCCTAGGCTAAAAGGAGCCTCTTGAAAATGACTAATAAGCATCTTTGCAAAAATTTCCAAGGGAAATCTGGTATTGTGCTGTGAGGGTTTTTTGTTTTTGTTTTTATTAATATTACTTATAATGCAAGGATGTTGTAGATTTTTTTTAAAAAAAAGAAACATGTAAATCTTTTACTTCTCTTCCTTTTTTTTTCTTTTTGCTGATTTTTTTTTTTCTTCAGACAGGACAAATCTTGTTTTTGTTCTAACTGAAAAACAAAATGTTTCAGAAAGTGATTTCATAGTACTAAGTGGTGAACACTGTGGATGCTTACCACAGTTCTGGAACTACAGTGTCTAAATAACAGACTGGCTTTATAACAGGTCTATTTGACAGAAGCATTTGGTTTTCAGTATGTAGTGGGCAGCATGCTGGCAAGCTTGTATGGCTGTTGGTGGCTGGCTTTTTAGCTGCACTGGCTGAGCAGTTGGGATTCATGAAGAACAACTAAGACTTAAACATACTGCTTTTTAACCAACGGTGCAATAATACAGAGATGTATAGTAATGTAAGACAAAATTATCAAACCTGGGTGCCTAAAATTAGACATCCAAAGCCAGATTAAGGCACCTAAGTGGCCTGACTTTCTAACACGCTGAGCACCTGCAGCTCCCATTAACTTAGATGAGAACTGTGAGTTCTCCGGACTATGAAAATCAGGAAGCTTATGTAGATGCCTGAATGTAGATTTAGGAGCCTAACAAAATGTTGTCCTTAAGTTTTTTTGGAAAAGTTATAAATATGTTTTTTATGACTCCAGCTAAAGTGCCTTAAAATATGAAAATACACTATTTTAAAACAGAACTATTCTTTATTACTGCACCTGCTGTATGATTCCTTCTGAAGCTTTTCACAGAGCAAGGCAGAAAACTAAAACCCAGTGATATTTAAATATTCCCTTTTCTTAGGCTACTCTGTAGGCATTTACAATGACTAGATATCAAAAAAGTTTTTGCTAAGGTTGTTGATTTTTAAGGTGCTGTGCTAAAAGGGACCAGCCTGCTAGTATTATTAGTATTATCCATCTTGTATGTAATGCTTTTTTTAAAGCCTACTCTTCTCAGATGAGTGCAGAATAGTGGGTTGCAGCTCTTTTAGAGTTGAGTAAGAAGCCCTATAGTGGACCAGTGAAATTAACTCCACAGTTCTGGTGCTCCTTTCACTTTCATGCCTTACTAATTTTGACAGTTCTCCACAAGATAGTCCCTTCAGGTCTCTGGAAAATATATGTAGCAATGATACAGAAAGCATTTTTTTTAAAAAGGGGCAGTATCTTTAAAATTCAAATTTGCTAAAAGTTCTGTGAATAGAGTAGCACAAGGAAGAAAATAGGCTGGAGAAACACATTCTTAAATTTTGCTCTGAGAAATAACTGGCTGTGCTCACAAATCATATAACCAGCCTTTTTCACTAAGAGGAAGGGGAAGGGGAAACCCAAGACCTTGCCTGTTCCTCCCATCCCTTAATGGGAGCAGTTTTATTTTATCTCCAGTGTCCTAGCCTCCATGGGGCTGGTTTCTGTGAGCCAGTGAACAGTATTTGACCTCTCGCCCCAAAACAAAGGGTGTCTAGCATGTGGAGGGGATGAGCACATCCATGATTCTTCCCAAGCAGATGGCCCACCACTGCTGTGTTCTTGTTAAACTTAACAGGTTTAAGTAGCAAGGCCTGCTGGATGTACCTGCCTCTTATAATGTCTGCACAGTCATATCCAGATAAAATGCAGATTCCACAGATTTCTTTTTCCCCAAAAATGGAGGAGTTCAAATTTTGAGGGGGAAGCTAGTTGCCATGAGCAAGGCAGCTATCATTCTACCTGCGCTTTAGGAAGAATCTTACTTCTCCAGATGTTTTGTATTAGAAGGATTGTCTGATTCATGTAGCAATAAAAAATTCTGCATCTAGCCACCCACACTGCCCAGCATACTCTGAAAATCACCTTCAGGAAATGATTAGAATGGAAGAACCAGATAGATTTTGGCACCAGGGAATTTACATTTACTTTCTGTGCTATTTTAGCACCAGTCTGGAATGTCCCCCAGAACAGGGAGGTTATGCATTTTGTTTCTTGTAGGCATGGAGGCGCTAATAGTTTGCTATATGAGCATCATCACCAGCAGTATCATCTTTTTCAGATGCCTTTGAGCATCACTCAACAAGTAAAAGCTAACTGGATGCATAGTATCTGACATAAGAATGAATATTATTCATTTGGTATCTCAGCCCCTGCATTAACTATTGTTGGCCAGTCATGTAGTCCTACATGGAGCTAATACTAGGAATTACTTTTTTATAGAATAGTTTGGGTAGTATTCAGGGAACCAGTCAACACTTACAAATATATATGCCTCCAATTTCTTAATGACTGCATGAAGAGAAAGTCGTGTTAATGGAAAGATCCAAGGATGTTTTCTGTCTGTCCATAACTACTCATTCAGATCAATTCCTGAGTGATGATCTTCCTCAAGTTCTTCATCTCATGTCAGAAAACTGTTCCCTAACGTGCTTCAACTACAGAGTATCCCATATAAACCTGGTAACTTTCTATGGAGCAGTTCAGCAATTGCTTTGTTGGTGTTTCTAGGGGTATTTGGGACTGAACCAGCACTGGAGCATGCAGGACTTCAGGCTGGTGGTGCTTTATGGTAGATGTACTACCCTAGCCCTTAGTCCAGTTATTCTCAACCTTTGAAGGGTACTGCAGGAAGTGTGAGGAGATGAGCACAAGCTTGGCCACTCCCTACCATCACTGCCCTGGCCCTCTGCAAGGACATAAGCACTGTAGTAAATAATTCAGCTTTTGAAATGGGGTAACATTCAATTCACAGAAGTTATGGAGGGATGCCTTGAGTCTAATGAGGAGTACCTTGAATCTAAAAAGCCTGCAAATCACTGCTGTAATCCATCTCTTGGCCAGTAATTTTTGACGTGCCTAACTCTTATGTTGGACTGTAGGGCTGCCTATACAGGTGTTTTGGGGGGGGGGGGGGGCGGGGGGTGTTTTCATTAGAGCGGTTCCCGGGCAGCCACTCTAGTTAAAATGCCTCAGCATGACATATATTAAGTTTTTACATGTTTAAAAATGGCCACAGGATGCAGTATCTAAACCTCATTCGACAAGAGCCCTGTGGTTATTTTTAAATTCAGGAAGGTTTAATACACGTGATGCTGTATTTTAATTGGAGCACAGCTCCAACATGTTCTAATTAGAATGCCAACAAGCATGTGCATAGGCAGCCAAGGGGTCTGACTATTTATCCCAGCAAGACATGGGTCTTTTGCCTTGTTCCTGGTCTTACAGTAAACAACTTTGGATCTGAAGGTACCTTGTAGGTTTAATTTAAACCGGAAGATCATTCTACCTACCCTTTATCTAAACCAAGCTAATGATAAGGAGAATATTTGGCACTCTTGCTAAGGAATTTAAGGCATCTGATCTTACGATTATCCTCTGCCAGGATCTCAGCTATCATTGCCCTAGGAAATGGGTGGTATAATGTTGAAGCTCACCTAACTTATGATACTTCTTACCTCCTCACTGTAAAGTCTGTTTGACAGGGCCAGTGTGCCTTTAATGTATGCCAACAGCTGCTCCAAATTGCTGGAATTTAGCTTACAAGGAGCAGAAGTTTTATCTGTTAATATTAACACTGCATCTCCGAGACACCAATCTAGAATGACTCACAGATCTATTGCCAGTAAGGTTTGACATTCTAGTTCCTTGTAGGCCAGGAGATCAGATAATGTAGTTTTAGGGGCCTGATCTTCCCTTCACTCAAAGAGTGATGGAAATTTTGTCTGGAAACGGAGCGCAGGAGAAAATTCTTTGGGCATCTACACACGTGCAGTGGGGTGGGGAATGCTTTAATCAGAGCGGCTCTCACATGGGTTGCAGCCTTTTCTCTCAGAGTCGCACTAATTAAAGCACCCATAGTGTCATGTGTATTCAGTGTCCTGCACCTCAAAATGGCAGTGGGGGCATTTTAATAAAGTTCATTCGATGAGCTAAAATGTTAAATTACCCTGCTGCCATTTTGAAATAGAGGATGCTGAATACACATGGTGCCAAGGCTGCTGGAGGACACTAATTAGCATGCTCCAGCAGACTCTATTAATTGAGTCTGCTCCAACACATGGTAATTAGCACGGGTCAGAGCAGCAGTCCATCATGTGTATAGGTGCCCTTTGTGACAGAACTTATAAGGGAGTTGTTTTTGAAGACAGGTACTCTTACTCAGGTGGGAAAGGCTGCAACCCATTGTTCTGAAGACCAAGAAACAACTGTATCAGGGAAAAAATTCTGCTTTGCTTTCTCCACATTGGTAGTGGAGCCAAATCCTTGTATCTGCTATTGAAGTCAATAGGAGTTTTGCTTAAATAAAGAAAGAGACTGCATAATTTGAGTAAGAGTCTCTTTGACTTTGATTTCAGGTATTCTTTCATAGTATAAGATTAATTAAAGAGCAAAAAGAAGCATTAAAATGCCTACAGTTCATACACATTACATGTTTTAAAATCCATTATTCTACATTCTACATTGAAAGATAAAAAAGAAAATATTGTTTTCAATCATAGAATGCTAAAGATAGCTCTATAATTTTTAAATGAACAATGATAAAAGCCTTGAAAAATTCCCTTTGATCTGAATGGAGTCTTCAGCATTTTGAAATACAATAAGATGGATTAATTGCTACTCATTAGGCAGCAAGTTGGGACAGCTTTGAATGCGCATTCTCTTCTTGGCATTAGCTATTGCCTGGCTGAAATAGCCAGCTTTTGTATTTACTACTGTCTTCTCTAATAATAAGCAAATTGGAGATGGGGGCTAGAAACATTCAAGTGCTCTCTATCTTTTGTCCAGAACAATTGTATATTTTCATGATTTGTTTATCTTTTTTGAGCTGCAGCTAATAATTGCAAAGGTTATTTGAATCAATACAATATATGAGCAGAAATAACATCTGCAAAATTGCTTATTAGGAAACTATTTTATGTTAGTGTTACTGTAATATCCATTTTGTGAGCAAATTGTTGTTTCTTCTGTATCACATTATATTTTTCTCCTACAAGAAAAGGTTTGTCTTAGAAATAATTGTGTAGGTTTTAGGGTTTCTTGAATTTGTATGTTCCTCTGTTGTGCTTAATTTTCTTATGCTTAGATATTATTCAAAATCTATATGGACAACATGGTATTGATAGTCCTGTTTATCATTCTAGGATAACAGATTTTTTTTGTGGTAGAACTAGTTTATACTGATTAATTGAATTATTCTATTGTTTATGTTGGAATGAAAAAGGTCAAGCAAGAATCCTAATGTGCCTGTCATGTAAAACTCTTCTTTCACCCTAAGTGGGGATCTTTTCGCATTTTAAAAATTGTAATTTTATGATCTGGGGAAATTGTTCTCAGCTAATGTGACACTATATTTATACCAAAATGAATGCATTTAAAAACCCAAGGGTCTGATTCATTAAAAGGTGTACTTTCCTTCTATACTAGATTCTTACATCTTGCCCGTTACACACACATGCGCACACACAGATTTAACAAGTAAAGTCTGCTAAATACCATGAGTCAGATTCTGATTGTGTTTACACTGTTGAAAATCTAGTGACTTTAGCATAATTATCCCAGGTTGTCATCTGAAAAGCCAGCCCAATGCTCCTATATATATATATATATATATATATATATATATATATATATCTCCAACTATCAGAATTCTGTAATGGGAGAGAGAGATTGATTTAAAAGTGACATCTGCAATCTATGATTTACCAGGGTGTCATTCTTTGGCAGCAGCAATCCCATCAGAGTTCATAAATTAAGTAAGGTTAGGCCAGGTCAGTTCTGGATGGGACACATTTAAAGAATACCTTAAGCTGCTGCAGGAAGTAATGGTGTTGATGCAGCTGGAGACACTCTTCCCTCTGAGGCTTTAACGTATGCCGTTATATAGTTGAGTAACTTCATGGATTTTAGGGGCCTTATTTCAGATTTATATAGCAGTATGCAGAAGCAGGCACCCTGTCTCAGGCAAGTTATAAAATTACATTCCTAACCACTTGAGGCCATTGAAGACCCCATAGCATTCTCTTTCAAAGCAGGGGTGCTACCTATTTGTCCCGGCCAAATTCCAGCTCAGGTAATTATTGTAAGCTGCCTGCATAAATTCCCCCTGCAGTTTTAATTGGATAAAGCTGTCTTCACTTTCTATCTTGTGTAATGTTGCTGTGGTATTATTAATCATTTACTGTGCTTTCCCCTAGGCAGATAAAGTGCTCCCTTTCTACTTATTTTGCAAGTTAGGTCTGGCTGTATACTCTGTGTTGAGTTTGTTTTTTTTGAGGGGGAAATAAGCAATGTTAGATAAGGACAGCATGTCATACCCTTATTTAAATAAAAATAAATCTCAAAATGAGATTTTCTTTGAATCTTTGGAAGATTAGTGTCTTAGGCCTAAATGAACAGGTATAGGTCAGTTGCTGCTCTCACTGACTTCTACTGGAGGAAAGAATACTCAGCATCATTTTAAATCATGGCCTCTTGTCTACTTGTATTTGATTCTGAAATGAGAAAGTAGTGTAAGAAGGCGTTATTTAACTATGAAAAAGCTGCCTTTCTCATAATCTTAACAAACTGTGCAGGGCCAAAGACAAGGCCAAAGTCTAGAATAGCACTAACTCCCAAAATGGCTGAATTCTATTTAATTTTTATATTGGTAGAATTCTTAAATCTAATTAAACCAACTAAAAATAGGACAATAGAGACTTTCAACAGTCTGTGAGACTCTCGCTCTACTCCAGTGGTTCTCAACCTTGTTAGACTTGTGACACTCCTGGGTAGCACTGAGGAATCCCTTGGAAAATACCAACTCTCGGTTTTCACTCTTTTTTGACTACAGAAAAATAGTTTTTGCTGCTGCAAAGAGCTCAGAAAGACCCCAACTATGGATTTCTATTTGAAATTCCTGGGTTCATCTTGTGAAACATGTTTGCAAACCTAATAGTGCTAACATTGCATGATACTCCACAACACCCTTGAAAAAATTTTAAGACACCCCAGGTGCCATAGCACCCTGGTTGAGAATTACTGCTCTACTCCTGGGACTGTTTTCTTGCCATCTCATCAGTTCTGACCTTTATCATCTGTCAACCTGACTAAAAATGTACCTATTCAAAGTGTTTAAAATTAATTGCCACTGCAAAAATGCAAATAGTTTAGCAGCACAGAGCAGCAACAAATAATCTTAATTATTTGGAGACTTCATGCCATAATGAGATTTTTTTTTTAAATAATTTCTTCTTTTGGGGCTTCTAAAATAATTTAAATATGCTCTCCATTGTATATTCACTACAACTGCTCCAGTAATTCATTAATGCAATAGTCATATCACTAATAAAGCATAGCGGCCTTCCAACCAACTACAGATGTTATTTTGGCACTTGCTCATATGTAGAGCAAACTTGTATATGAAAATGAAAATCTCTCAAAGCTTGTTTTTTTGGGTTTTTTAATTAATTATTGTTTGTTTGTGAGAGTTCAATTCACTGTGGCATGAGTAATGGTCAGAAATGCATTTCTATCCCAAGCCATGCATTTAAATATTTACCTCCATTATGTATAACAAAGACATGGCAGGATCAGAGCAGTGTAGGTTTGGGAAAGTTAGAAGGACCGAGCACTTGGCTTTACATCAGTGGTTGTCAACATTTTTGGACTCAAGGCATCCATCGTTAGACCTGAGGCATCCTTCTGAAAATGCCAGCTCTTTAGTTTTCACTCTTTTTTTGAAAACTAATAGTGCAGTTGTTTTGTTACAAAGAACTCACAAAGACTGCAACAGATCAGACTGTTATTAACACTATAGATCTGCATTTGCAATCTCTGGGTTTATCTTGTGAATCACGTTTACATACCTAATCATACTAACTTTGAGAGGATCTCGAAGCCACCCATGGTGCCGCAGCACCTTGGTTGAGAAGCACTGTTTTCCATGATGGCACTGGATTTATTTTATATACAAAAGAAGAAGCTGTGCAGGAAACTGCTGGCAATTAGACAAGAAACACAGTAGGAGTTTCTGGTGACGACATGATAATCACAAGAGCAGAGTTCATTTAGTTCAGGAGGTTACTAGGATCAAGAAGTTTGTGTATATGTTGTGTTACTTGGCTCACATACTTCACATACAAGATAATGCTCTCTTCTGCATGTTTGCTTTTGCAAAGATTCAGCCAACTGTACATGAGATTTAAAGTGTTGACTTCTTCAAACCTGATTTTAGGGATGTGCCTAAGTAAGGACCGGTGGATGGGACTCCATATGGGCCTACAGTCTTTAAGTCAGAAATTAAGGAAACCACAGATATTGCTTGAGGGCCATATTCTTACTTTTACATGAGTTTTCATTTACAGAGTTTCTTTCTCACTGTGTGGAACAGTTAAAGAGATTGGCCCCTTAAACCAGAAGATTTCTTGAAAGCTACATATATCTTAAGGAACAGACTCCTTGTGCCCCCTTTATAGGAGACCTGCTGTCCATTTATCCCTAACTGTGGCTTTTGCAGAAGCTGTGTTGCACACTCACTGTTCCCTAAATTGGACTAGCAGGAGTAGGTACAGATGGGTCTGCAGGTGTTAATATTGCCTCTAAAAGCACTAACACCTTCTCAGATTTCAGCCTTTAAACCTGAAGGGCGCAGAGTTACTGAGAACAATTACTCCCCTGCTCCACCTGCTGCCCTAATAAACCAACAGAGGACCAAATATGTAAAGCTTTATCCAACGGAGGAGCTTCCTCAGGGTGCCACAGAGCTCAGGGAAATGTACTTCAGGACTGATACCCTTCAGCTAGGATCTGCTGTTCTTGAGAGTGAGGGAGGATATTTTTATTATTAGTTTTAATGAATCAGTCCCTTGGTGCAAATGATGTACTTGCTTATGCCTAAGATTTAAGATTGAGCAAAATGTTCTTCCTTTTTCTCTTCTTACACTATAGAGTATTTTACTAAAAACCTGCTATTGTGCACAAACGTTTTAACAAACTGTTTGTTGTTGTATCCAGGTAACAAGCATGGTAAGTATTTTAACTAAACCAGGTATTATGTACTTCAGCTGTGCTTGGCAGAATTTTTGGCTAGCTTTTACTGTACTTTCAGCCTGCGCTGTTTCTAAAGGAGCTATTCCAAGGAAGAAACTGCTCACCTATCGTACTACTACTACCTATAAGCTTGAGAAGGAACGTATATGCAAATTCATCTACCATAAATAAAAGCATGCATCCCTTGCCAGCATGCTTGCTACTTGGCTTGGGAATATGAAGTTGCCTAATACTGCTTGTGTTCCTTCAGTGTAAGCCACATACCTAAACATTAGCACTTGAATTAGTACAGCATTTCTAAATGAATAGCCCTACTGTGGCCATACAGTAACAGTTTATGCTTACCTATTGTGTTGTGCCCTAAAATATCTATTTTCCTAACTCTGCTGGGATAGAGACCATCTTCTTGTTCTGTATTTGTACACAATGAGGTCCTGAGTTGGGATCAGAGCATTCAAATGCTATAGTAACACAGGGTTTTTTTTAAAAGCTGTAGCTCTATGATTTAAAAGTAACAAGGAGAATTGTAAATAGAAATCTCAAATTAGAAACCACAGAATATTTTTCCTTATTTTTATGATAAATTGGAGGAAAAAAATGGAGAAAAGAATTTGAAATACCTACAAAGAAAAATAAAGCAGTATTCACAAGTTCCTGTATTTCTGTGTTTTCCTTTAAAAGTTTTCCATTCTAAAGGCAAACTTCTCTAATAATCAAAGCTAAACTTTGCTAGACCTCAATCCTGCAAACAGAGCCACGCAGGCAGACCCCCACTGAATTCAAAGATATATTAAATCAGTGGAGTTTTGCGTGGACAAAAATATATACATACCTGCATGGGTATAAGTGCAAGGTTGGAGCCACAATGTACTCTCCCAGAGCTCCGTGCATGTCAAGCAGATTGCAAGAGTTCATCCCTACTGTGCCTGTCTGACAGGAGAATTTTTGCTTTGAGATAGTTTGGGTGTAATTAGCTTTCATGCTATATTTTTCTGCATGGTTTGCTATTTTTGCATTTTCTGTGTGGCTTTTTAAGTGTTAGTTATGTGCTTGTAGCTGCACTTATGTAACACGATTTGTCGTGTCAAATGGTTTAAGACTCCATGTAATTGTCATGTTCAAGGATCAGACTGCAAAGGACAAAGCACTCCAACACATGGCAGCAATGTCATCAGCTCAGATAGTATCAGCTACTGCTATTCACAACAAGTTGGGCCTGCCAGGAATTCCCCGTCCTACATTTCCTGGTGCACCTGGGGTAAGTTGTTAATCAGCTCCAATAAAAGTATTTCTAACAGTGATCAGTAGGAAATGAAGGCTAGATCAGTGGATTGGTGTGTAAATTGTATTTTTGTCTGCTTTTGCAAAGCAAATATTTTTATCTACAATAGGTAATAGTATTCTACAAAGAAAACAATAGCAACTTTTTTTTTTATTTCACCTCTAGTTTTGGCCAGGAATGATACAAACAGGGCAGCCTGGATCCTCGCAAGAGTAAGTCTGCAGATTATGGATGTTCTTCTCTGTATGGGAGTCACTGGGATTCACTGACAAAAGATACTAAGGAAAATATTTTGACTTTTAAAAAGTCGGATAATTGCATGTGAAGGAATACCCTTTATAGTTACACTAACTTCTGTTAAACTTTCAAGGGGCAGAAACTAGACACCAGCTGTGGACAAGCCCTTTCTTTTAACCAGTACCATAGCAAGAAAGTTTCGTGCCTAGGGCAAATCCTGCAGTGGCAGCCAAACCTCACCCTGCGCACAGATCTGGGGGGCACACACCCCTCTGCCAGTGCTTGCCCAGGGGTGCATGCAGTGGCAGGTGCCACCCTTCCTCCATGCCCATGCACCCCCAAATGAGCTGCTCGCAGCTCTGTCCCATGCCCCACCCCAGCTGGGCAGCACCTATTAGCACCCCTTTGCTTCAGCACCTGGGGCAGTTGCCCTGCTTGCCCCCTTATTATGGTACTGCTTTTAACCCCTTGTAGAATTGTACATAGTAGGGGCTATATGTATACGTATGTATGTATTTATGTATGTATATGTATGTGTTTGTGTGTGTGTGTGTAATAATATATGTTATGTTATATTATAATAACATTATATACATCTACCTAACTACCTACCTATAAAGTATATATGTATATTTCCACCGCAGATCTTTCCATTCCCATTTTAACACGTAAGGCATGTGGGAGGAAAAGCCATTCTAAAACTCCCATTTTACTTTAGGGCAGGAGACGACCACTTCAGGTGCCTCCACTGCATGAAGGGCCTGCAGTAGGGTTTGCAGCTGTGTAACACCTTGGTGCCAATAATTTTGTCCTGGGACCTTTATACCTGGATTGTCTTCCTCCCCCCTGCCCTGCAGGAAAGTAGAAGTACCTCTGGATCACCTTTTCCATGCTTTCTTTATGGCTTTATCCAAGGTCCATTGATGCCAGTAGAAGTGTTTCCATGCAGTATGCTCTGGAATCGTAGGAGGTCACAGTAGCTGCTTCCTGACATCTAGTCTGACCCCTTACGTAACAGGCCATAGAATGTCATACAGTAATTCGGTGCTACATAAGTGAATATTGTCAAGCTCAATAACTTGTGAATTAGACTCTTTGTTTTAAAATATTGGCTGTTACTCTAGAGACTGCTTCCTCTCTAGATAATCCATTTATTGCCCATCTTTTAAACACACACTTAGGAAAGAGATGGATGCTTTAGAAAAGCGTACCAACAATACTTTTGCTTATACTTTGTGACTCTAGCTGAATAATATGGGAATTGCATTTTATGTGATTATATTTTTTTTTCTTTCTCCTTTCCCTTTCCTCCCTCTTTTCCTTGTTTATTTCAGTGTAAAGCCATTCGTTCAGCAGGCCTATCCTATACAGCCATCAGTCACAGCTCCTATATCAGGTAACTTTCCATTTTATGGTCTCCTCTAAGTAGTGCTGAAGTGCATAGGGAAAAGTAATGGATGTGTTTCATTAATTCTTGTGCCGCACAAAGCCCACTATTTGGGATCTAGACTCTCCCGTGTTTTGACCAGACACTAATGTACTAGCAGTTGATTCACTATGAAGAAAATTCACTGTTTGGGAAGCAGAGACTTTTCCTTTAACCAATCACCAGAATATGTGCCAGTATTTTCTATGGTGCTAAATCATAGTTCTTGATTGAACTTCAGCTTATGGCAACAAAACGACCTGTAAAGAACATAATAGGTAATGGGATGCAGATGAGAATTTAAAGTTTCAACCATGCTTCTTTCACTTGTGAAAATATGTCTCTCTATTTCAGGGCAGGAATAAAATTTTTCCAAAGCCACATGTGCTCAGTTTCAAAGGTGTAATCCATATACCCCACATATACTTGATTGCCATCTGCTTCCTGAGCATCTGTCTATTCAGAACTGGCAAGCAATCCTTTGGCTGCTGGAAGCCTCGTTTTCCTCTACCGTCTCTTGCCATGGTTTCCCACTGCTAGTTACACTCAGTGTCATTTCTGAAGAAATAGGATTATAGGGAAGTAGGGCTAGAAGGGATCTTGCAATGTCATCTCATCAGGCCCCCTGCTCAAGGCAGGATTATCTCTGACTAAACCATTCCAGCCAAGTGTCTGTCTAACCTGCTTTTGAAAACTTTCAAGAATGGATTTTCCCAGTTTTGCTAGGTGACCTATTCCAACGCTTGCCTACCAAATGATGCTCAGTAATGTACCCTCACCACATTTTCTTATTCTACCTGTTTCTCACCTCTGTCTGCTGTTCTGGTATTATAACTTCCTATTTTGTATATTTGAAAGATGGGAGCCATTTTTTCAAGTAAAAACTTGCAAGTCTTCTTAACTTATAAAATATTGCATTCAAAACCAGAAATTTTGCACATTTTCAGGGTTTCTTCTTCCAGATTTCCTTTCTAGAAATCCATTTATTGACACTGCATACATTCATCAACTTAATGGTTTTTACTGTAATCCTCACTCGCAGTTAAACAATTCCAGTCTTGAATCTTGTACTTCATTTCCCCTCCCTTCCCACCCCAACTTCTTTTTTAGTGTATAAAAAAGCTTCCTAAATCTCCACTGTCCAAGTTTTGAGGTACAGAATAACAACACCAGATGCCTATTCCAGGAAGAAGGACCATGTTTTCTAGTCCTCTTTTAATTTCACTGATTTGCTGACCAATTCTGAACTCAGAATTTTCTCCTAGATTTACAAATCTGAGGATCCTACATCCTGACATGCCTAATTCCACATATGTCCTCTGATCATTTGCTCCATTCATCTTCCTTCTCTGACTTTCCAGTGGTAGGACCAAGAGGGCACAGTTACTCTTTCATTTGTGATGAGTCAGTTTTATTGGTGGACAGTGTGTCCTTTTTTTGGTCAAATCGCTTCCCTTATATTCTCACCGTAAAGAGAAAGGAAGTATTTTAGGTTACGATTCAACTCCACACATGACTTATTTGTATTGTGGTAGTGCTTGAAAGCTCTAGATGAGGTCAAGACCCCATTTTGCTAGGCTCTGTAAAAACACGTAGTACAAACACATGGTTTTTCTGCCTTGAAAATCTTATACTCTAAATAAATAAGAGCAACAGAGAGTGGGAGGAGAAAGAAAGATAGAAGTGATATTGCCTGTGAGCACATAGAAGGCCGAGGGCTAAGTGAACCAGCTCCTGATCTCCTGACTCCCATGGCAGTATTCTATCAGACCGTGCTGCCTTGTGGCAAGGAAGGTTAGTTAGTAGCCAGCAAAAGGGCAGAAATCAGTTAGGATTTAAAGAAATATTCTGCAGTGTCTTTCTAACTCAAGAAATTGCAAAAGCTATAGTTTAGTTTAGAGTCTTTAACGTACAGCTACATTGCCACTTTTCCAGATTGTAACCTAGATCTCTTCGTGGTATCTACCTTTAACAAATAGCAGGCCCAAGCAGAGTTAGAACATACAAAATCCTATCTGAATTTGTGAGAGGTGTGTGGCAGCATCAGGGTATATTTAATCTAGGACAGGGGTGTCAAACATCCATCCTGCAGGGCTCCTAGAGGAGGCAGGGTGAGCAGGGGCTGGGCCTGGCATGCAGTTCAGGGGTACAGATCACTGTTATGGACACTTGGTGGCAGGTTGAGCACTGACTGCATTAACCCCTACACAGCTCCTTGACACCACTCGTTCAGCCATCTCTGCTCAAACTGCCACCAGAGATGGGTCCAAATCTGTCCTGTGAGGAGCTTTTTAGTTTGGATCTGACCCAGGGGGCCACACAAGTTTGACATGCCTGATTTAGGAAATGGAGACTGAGATATTGCACAATATGTTCCTTTAAAAAAAAAAAAAAGGATCCTTTATATTTTCAGGATTTGAGCCTGCTTCAGCTCCAGCTCCTTCAGTTCCCGCTTGGCAGGGCCGATCAATTGGTACAACCAAGCTCAGACTGGTGGAATTCTCAGCTTTTCTTGAACAGCAGAGAGACCCAGAATCAGTAAGTGTTGTCCTAACTCTCTGCACTTTTCAGTTGATTCTCCCCATTTCTAGTCCCTTCCTACATGCTTTCCACAATTGGCACTGATGTAGCTGCAAATGTATTTCTTAAGTTTTTTGTGTTCAGCATTGATCGGTGTGAAATAATATGGCTCTTAGTACAACACAGCATTTTCTCTTTCCTACCATTTTTTTATAAAAGTTATTGCTTCTATAACTGTAGAAGCTCATGCTAGAAAAATCAGGGCCTGTCACATTTGCCACTTCTGGAAGCTGAGGAAGTTTCACTGCACAACTGTGCCAAACTACCTCATTGATACAGTTTACCAATTGTACTAAGCTTCTCTGATTTGGGAGGGCTTTATTCAGCAGAATACTTAAAGGTGGTTAAGGGGTTTTCCTTGAACAGAAAGATTTAAGGACCTGCTTAAAAATTGGGTACATTCATAGGTGCTTTGTTAAACCATGGTCTTTGTGGTATGATCACAGTTTCTCTGGGTGCCAAGAAGAGAGAGTAATTACCCATGTTATACTCCAGGAGACTCTAAATAAAATGTATCACCCCACTGAATCTCATAGTTTAATATGCCTTTTTAAAGTGTCATTTACAGAAGAAGCTATTGAATCAAACTGTGTATCAATATTAGGTCATTTTACTCTTATTACAATACAGAATTTCTATTTCCTCCTTAATTCAGTTTTAAGGTGGTTTTAAGTTTTGCCTCTGAGCACTGTGGGTTGATATTTTGCAAAAGATGAGTTCTCTAAATGTCCAAAGATGGTGCATGTTTTAACTCGAATTTCTCTTGAGGCCAAATTCGGTCAAAAAAGTTGGATTTTGCACTGCAGTATTGCAGACCGTTAGTGGATCTGGACACAATATTTTTTTCTATTTCCTCTAATCCTCACTGAGCTGCTTTTTTGACACTCACCAATGTGTTGTTGCTATGAATGTTTGTTAGCAGTCTAACTGCTTCTACTACATATCACAAATCATCAGAAATCAAAAGAGCTCATTTCAGTTTCCTGTAGAAGAAACATTGCAGAACCAAGAATTTTTATTGAGATGATTTCTGAAAAGCAGACTGTCTTATAAGCATGCGGTATAGGTGGTCCTTTTTTCAAATTGCTGGTAAAATACAGTAGTATGGAATAGAGTAAAGCTGTCACATACTGTTTTATAATTCTGTACGAGAAACTGTAGAATTTATGAGCTATGGCCAGGGGATGTTATCTAGGGAGTGTTTACCCTGCATAATGGGGATCAGAGACATAGCACAGAACAGAAGAATCCTTGCTACAAAGGAGTCTGAGAGAAATGCTATAGTGAAAATGCAATATAGCTCAACAATTCAGATATGAATGTATGTGGCAGAATGTTATGTTGTTCAGTGCCATATATAGTTACGTTGAATTAACCTTAGGTGTGTGTCAAAAGTTTGGCCCAAATCTGCGGTCACTTAGACCTGTCAATATCAGGAATAAATCTATTTTTTTCTCTTTCTATGTTGTATCAATTCCATATTTTATAAATACTTATTTTCAAATTCTTCATTTAACACAGAGGATTTAAGACTATGCTCTTGGGGGTTATACTGTGATCCTTTTCACTCTGGTGTAAAGTAGAAATGACTCCTTTGAACTCAGTTGGTGCATCTACACTTTGCTGAAGAGCTGACTGATTAGTTCCACAATAAAATTTCACCATCTACACATGTGCCCCTATTAGAGGGCAGTAAATTAATTAACTCCACTGTAAGGTAATACTGTCCAGGACAAATAGTATCCTATAGCAGAGTAGTTATGCCTGCTGAAATGCACTGGGGCTGGCTGGAGTATGAGGATGCTATACTGCGGGAACTGCCTGCCAGCCAACCCCGCACTGTAGCACCTTGTGCCCCAGCCAGCCCCTCTGCAGCATGTTGAGCTAGGGCAGAGCAGCCCTGGTCTGGCAGGCTGACCCCCTCTTCCCTCCCCGGCTGCCCCACCCTAGCTTAATGTTCTGCTGTCCCGGGAGCAGGTGTAAACACTGTGCGTGGGAGCAATAAACTGGTGTGAATTGCACCAGAGTTTATTGCTACGTGCTGATTTCATGTGTAGATTCACCCAGTGGGATTACTCCCAGAAGATATTTACATTAGACATTTTTTTTTTTTTTTTTTTTTTGTAATGTATAAAACTGTATTTTTCTGTAGGGTTCCATTTTGTGCTCTGAACACCGATCTCATTGCCCATAAATATCCCTTCCTTGAGACCCTGGGAAAAGTCCTGAGCAACATGCACAAAAGAGTCACAAATCCATGCTCTGGAATAACAGTGGTGGGGGAAGTGCCCAAGTTATGGATTGTTTCAGAATTAGCTGCCAGCAACTTCCTGTCATTTATATTGCAAGGGACGCAGCTCATATGCTAGCCAGAAATACAACCAGCTCTTCCCCTGCCTTCTTCAACCTACCAGCTCTGTCTCAGTTGCATCTAACTTCAGCCATAGTCAGAAATCTCCTCTGAGCCCCAAGTCCATCTAAATGCTAGCTAATTCTTTCCCGTGACCTGGCTGGTTCAGATGCGATGAAAACACAAAGAGGATTGTTATAAGTATTCTGAATGCAAGGCAACTTGTCTTTTCATTTAGCTTTCTACATATGAAGGAATCCATATGACCTGAGGGCTGTACCAGCCCTACTTTTCCATAATTCTAATATAGATCCCTATTCCACACTGTAGGAGCAGATTCTTGGGGCAGAGAAAGTTGTTCACAGTTGTCCCTTGGGCTTTTAGAAAGCTAGTAAAGACTTTTCAGAGCTACTTTTTTCTAGTCAAAAACATAGAATCAACAATATCTAGAATCCACATGGTCAGTGGAGTTAGTAGGAGGCCACTCTATCTGCAGCAGTGAAGGATAGTGTGGGTGGCCTGTCAGAGCAACCTTTTCTCTGGGATAGATAAAAGCTCATTGTTTTCCTCCAGTCTCTGAGGGAAGACCAGCAAACCAGGTCCATTACCCTATGAGGACGGGTGCCCCCCAACCACAAATTGAAGGAGATGGTCTGCCATCTACACAGCAGGCCATCTGAAGGAGATGTGGTCTGTATTTCTCTAAGCCAGCGATTCCCAAACTGTGGGTTGTGACCCTAAATGGGGTTGCAACATCAGCGGATGCAGCTCAGATGCACGGATGGGACCTGGCATGGCTCTCTCTCCCATGCCAGGCCGTGCCTGCTGGGCTGCGGAGGCCCAGGGGAAAGGGTAGCAGGGTGAGGATTCCCAAGCCTGCAGCAGATATCCTGCATCCTTCTCCCCCTTCACAGGCTCCACTCCAGCCGTGCCGCCCACGGGGGAGGGAACAGGGCAGGGAGCCAGGCTTCCAGCTCTGGCCTCAGCAACTGCTGCTTCCTGCAGTCAGCTGGAGCTGTGGGTCAGCAGTGCAGGGCACCTGGGGGGTGGGAGGCAGCGAGTGGGATGTTGAGGGGCCATGATGTGAAAAGGGGGTCATAAATAGGGTCACGCTAAGGAAAAGTTTGGGAAGCACTGCTCTAAGCTATGACTTCTCAACCCAGTTGTTTTATGTTTCTGTAAATATTCATCCAGGTTCTCAGGAAAGCGCACTTCCTTTATGTTCCCAACACAGAATTTAACACTGAAATCTTTCTATTTACCCTATAGTTATGTGAGACCTTTCAAGCCCTCAGCTTATTCACTGATCACCATGTATATTAGTGATTTATGAGCTCTTGCACACACAAAATACTGTGCAGGAATAGATGATGTTGCACGCATGTACCTTCAGGTTATGGGGAAAATAGCATGTTGTAATGTAACTGCAAAGAGCTGTATGGTGCGTAGGTAGGGAGTTAAAACAGAGATGCCTTAATTTTCCTACCTTCCCAGTCCAACAGCCAAAATCACCACAAAGGCTGTTGTATACCACCTTGACACTATCATCTCACTGTTTTAAACATGTAATTATAATTGGCCATAACAGGTATATATCAAAGTTTGGAAAACCTGTTTATACAGCATCTGCATATCTGTAATATCATATGGCTGTAAAAAGTGAACAACAGAGCAGTTCAGTGATTTAAGGTTTACATCTTCCCTGTGAGGAATGGCACAGCTTTAACCAAAGATATCTTTGCCAGATGATATGTGATCTCCAGTCACATAACTAGTATTAATAATGTGAACCAATGGAGTGAAATGAATAGATTTGAAACATAATTGAGTACAAATGGGTAAATGGTGCTGCTTTGGCAACTGTGGGTATCAGAAGTCAGGTTCTAAGTATCATCACACACAGCTCAGCATGCAGTGCATTGCATTCATATAGTACATGCAATACAAGGCTCAGGAGAGACCTCTGAGTGCTCATTTTCCAGGCAGGTGCAGACTCTGGGGAATGTAAAACATGCACACTTGCATTGCAGTGGAAAGTTAGAGGACTGAATAGAAAGATGGTGGGCAGGAAGCCTGGGTAAATTACAGTACAGCTCTCTCTGCCATAGTTTATTTGCAGCTAGAGTTCCTGCCATACGGGGCTGAGAACCTGACAAGCATTTTCTATTGATGAGAAGTGTGCTTTGAGGATGTTTCATGTTTTTAACACCTTGAACTTGTATACTAGGAAACTCTTGGGTTTTTTTTTAAGTTACTCCAATATTTTTTCATTACATAATGAAGGCAAGGAAAAGTAGTACTCTGCAAATTTCCTTGTGTTGCTAATACCCAACACAGACTTTAACCTTTATTTCCTGAATGTTCAAGTAATCTGTGTGTGGAAAAGGGAAAGGGACAGTTGGAAAGCAAGTGATTAGCAGCAGAAGGACAAACAGCTGTGCAGTAGAGCAATGGAGACAGATGGAAAGGACTGGAAACAGAAGAGAGCTAGAGAGCAGGTGGAGGGGAGCACCTGAACACCTGGTAGAAGGGGGGAGAACTGATAGCTGCCACTTTTGCTCAGCCAAATAGATTGGCTTGTCAGTATAATGATAGGAATTGCAGCTCTGCTGTTTCAGAGAGAAGAGTGAAGAGTCATCTATGGGAGGACTCAAAAAGTGTTGCCGGGGGGGCAGGTTCTGCATACCAGAAGGGTTCCAGTGCTGTAATTTCAACCTGTTTTACTATTGCTGAAATGTTAATGTAGCAATTTCTCTAAATTTATCGTGTATAGTAGGGAATATATAAGAGCTGCCACTTGTTACTCCCAGTTGCAGGATAGGACCTAGTTTACTCTAAATTGGTTTGACTCTCTACATCCAGCTGTAAATAATGGCATATGAAGTAGTCCAGAGACTGTACAACAGCCTTATGAGGGCAAAGGTGAAAGTCTCCTTGCTTGAAACACTGAAAAGGAGAATAAGCAAATCTGCCTTGGCAGTATAATGGCCCAAAAGCTCCTAGGATTTTTCTAGACTTCTCCTCAGGCACCTCTAGCTTGACAAGAATTTTGCAGCAACTTCCAAAACCATGCCTGAGAGATGAGAGGCTAAACCTGCATAGACCCTTATTTAACACTATTTCAGAAGATCTTTAAAAACGTTGGCACTCCTTCTCTTCTACTGATTCACTATTTGGTTGCAGATACAGTTTACATGGTATGGAAATTAAAGTCACTATTTTTATAAAGTACATAAATTAGCCGTAAGCAAGAAATTCACAGTACTTGAGTACATTTTCCGCCTTGAAGATTTGTTGCATGAGAACTTATGCTACATTCCTTTATTCCCTTTCTTAACAATGAAGTGACTGTAAGCTCTTAAACAGGTGCTTTTCAGTACATTTAATGATGTTTCTTGGTAAATAAAAGCAAGTATCATTTAATAAATAATTTAACAAATAATTATCAACATTTATTAGAAGACAACAAAAGCCCATCATAATTGCAGGAGCAAAAAATCTAACCGCTTTAAAATGCAGCTTGATAAGTTTATGACATAATTATGTGGTAGTAGGAGACTAGCTGGACAGAAGATCCCTTACAACCCTGAAAACCTAATACAACAATTAGAAATGTAGACCCCATTGGTCTGTACAGGGTCTTGTTAATTCTACTGGGGTGCTCTACCTGTGCATAAAAATCCAGCCCCAGGGAACTATTACAGGAATGGAGTATTAAAAGTTTCTGGGGTCCTTGCATTAGCGATCAGGGTATGAAAGTACTAAATCCCCTAAATATCAGGCATTTATATTACTTTAGACTGAGTATTTAAATGCCTCTCAAATGTTCATTCTAGACTTCTACCAGTCGAGATTAATTTTTTTCCTAGCCTAATCACAAAATTGTTCAATCTTTTTTTAAAAAAAGGAAATCTTTCCTAATATCATAGAAAGGAAATAATACATTCACTTTAACATGGAGAATGTTTATAGCTTGCCAGTCAGAATTCTGGATTTTGGATGAGACATTTGTAACATCTGAGAGAGAGATGCTTCAGGGAAGCGTAAGCAACATAACTCCCTCTTTTTTACATGAAAAACAAACGTACACATGGCTAATGCATTTTTGTTCTTCCAAGTAGTATAGTCCTTTAGAACTATGAACTATGCTTTTAAGGCCCAGAGTCGCTTCTTGGAGGATAAATGTATTTCCTCTACAATACATGTAAACATTAGCACCCTCATCAAATTAGACCGTTGTATTTATCAGGCTGTACCTGGCAACAGGTTCTCTTTTACTTGATTGCTTTATATTTTCATTACAACTGTTCTCTGGAGGTTCACAGTAAATTTCTATTAATAGTAAAACCACATAATTTTGTATTTCCTAACATGGTTAAATTGAATCTACATGCAGTTTAGAGAGAACTTACACAATTGTCTTTTTTATAGGTGACTATAAAATGCAACTTAAAATATTCCAATACTGTGGAATTTTGCCTAAATAAATTTTGCCTTGCTTCAGTCTGGTTCTTCAGTTGCAGCCCAATTGGTCTGACTAGACACCTGTTTAGTCAGTCTAATTCCAAAGGAAATTCCCCCTTTCTCCCCCTGCTCCCTCCCTTTCTGGATAACCAGCTCCTGCTGCTACATTCATGCCAAGTCCAAGCACTTGAAAACAGCCTTCTATCTAAAACATCTTTAAAGCTACAAAGGACGCCACCATGAGAAAAGTTTCAAAATCAGCCCAGCCATCTGCCCATAAAATCAATGAGTGTTATGTCTGAAATTAAAAAAAAAAACGACATGACAAAGCAGAATAATAATATTTCTTGGGGTATCTTTATTTAAAGTTTTTGTTTTTAATACTGTTTTTGCAGTTAAGCATTACCTGGTGACATGCGAGTTCAGGAAGCGTTATTTATAAGAGCCTAAAAAAGTGAAAGTGACTAGAAATGGACTATAAAAATATAGATGTGCTCATTCTTTTTCATTATCCAAAAGCAGTACAAATCAAAACCTTTACCAAACCATCCAAGGGATGGAGAAATAAATGTTATTTTTAAGAAAATTCTCTTCATTTGAACTATAGAACAGGTTGGTAGGAATATATTTTTATATTATGAATGTATCTTTTCAGCTATGTATAGAAAATTATTTTTGTATATAGATTGCATAACAAAGAAGTCAGTGTTTAGCTCCCAAGAATGTGTTTAGTTAGACTCTTTATTTTGGGAAAAGAAGCGTAAGTCAGCTTTATATTTAGATGGATCGATTTGGAAAGAAGAATTGTGTGGCAGACTAGATTCAAGGTTATTTAAAATAAGTCAAATGAAGTACACAAAAATATGAGTCTCTTTCCTTGATTAGTGTGAGGTTTTGCATCTCCATAACCTCGCACAAACTTTCATATTCAAGTGTCCGTATTGAAGCACCTAATTTAAGAGTCCTAATTTTTCAGTGGGCTGAGAAACCCCAGGCGTTAGTCCCAGTCCTAGTGACTAAATGAAGGCAGACTCCTGTTACTTCACTGGACTTCATGCAATCTCATGGGCCCCCCTGCATGTATCCTTTTTCAGGAGTGAGGTGTCTAACTTTAGTTGCCCAAGATAAAAATTTTGGTGGAAACTAGTAGAAAGACGCTTGTTAGTAGGCAATTCTCCAAAGCTAGATTTCCTTAAAATTGGTGTCAACAAGTGAAAAAGGCTGTCTGTAGCATATCCCCCCTTTTCTCTTGTTTTCCCTTAGCCCTAAATCCAACAACAACAAAAACCCAACCTAAAAAAGATGTCATTTTAACAACATTCATGAAAAAAATAGTTCTTGGCTCCCCCTGCTGGCTCTGCAGACAAAGTTTACTAGCAAGCACTGGTCCCACGCTCCATTGCTATCATTACTGGTGCTTGTTCAAAACCCAGTAAATAAAAATGACTGCTTTAATGGAAGGGATACCAGAAGAGAAGGAGGGATACTTTTATCAGGCACCTGAGAGAATAGTGAAGGCTGAAAGCAGATTTTGGAAGGGTAGAACCTTGATGAACTTTCACTAATCCACAAAAGTGGCTCATTGTAAATTAGTGAATGTTGGCATAGCGGTAAATGGATAACAAGCAACTATCCCTGGACAGCCAGCAGGGAACACTACATCACGCTCCTGCCCTGCCTCTCACAGCTGTAGGAGCTAGCTGTTTTGTTTGTTAAATGGCAGTCTGGGAGGGAGGGGGTTGGGGGAGGGAGGCAGGGTGTTGTCTGTCGGTGTCCGCCTCTATATTTGTAAAGTTAGTTGTTCATGCTTACCTGAGCGAGTCAGGGCCAAACCCTCAAGTCCCTGCAGTTAATCCAACAGCCCAAAATCACCATAAAAACTGGTGAGCTACACAGGGAACAGCAGAGAAAAAATATATCTGGGTTGGCTGCTGCATCTTGCAAGGCTATTTGCGGTTCTTGGGAAAGAATCATTCATCATCCATGGTGCTCAAGCCCAGAGCTTAGCCAGGATATAGTCAAGGAGCATGTGCATAGTGCCATTGCTTTGTACCAGGAGGGTGGGTGAATCAGACTTAGCTGTTCTTTTTCCCTGCCCTGTGTAGGAACATTCATGTCCTGGTTACATCAGTGGCCCAGAGTTGATAATGAGGTACCATTGATATTGGTCCTGGCTTACCAAAGCAGGGTTTGGCTTCTGTTTATATGTTTATTTATATATTGTAGACCGGTATATATATTTATATGCTATATCACATACATACACAACTTCTGTAAAACTGTTTTAAAAACATTGTTCAGAAAGCGAAGCCAAACATTCCAGAGTTAGGAAATGTTCTGTGTGTGTGTGCGCATGTGAGCGCACGTGCATGTTCTGATGCAGACTTTAATGACATGATCACATACTTATTTTTTCCTGTTTCATTCAGTGCACAGCATGGATGGCCTCTCTTAATGAGCAGCTGTTCCATAGTTTGTTTTCTCTTCGTTCTTCAGTGGGTAGCTTTATGCCTTATTTACTGAACACTATTCAAACCTTGCTCTGAATACAGAATTATTAATTTCCTCATGGGCTTCTCTGTGGTTGTCACCACTCCAGTGTTTGTATACTTCACAAATAGTTATGAGTTTATTCTTTGCAGTAATGATGGGCCATTATTATTATGCCCATTTTACAGCTAATGAACTTGGACGCAAAGAAATTTATTGGGCCTTACTTTGAAATGCTTAGACTCTGGCTTTTCTAAATACTTAACAATATAGAGCACTTGAGTTTACCCCATGGTAAAAATGGAGCAGATACAAGATGTACAGTCTTGTTATGAAAAAATCTATTTCTATTTCCAGAGTAAAGTTACTGTGGAAAAAAGTTACAGGGGAAAAAAAAAACCTTAATAACTTTATCATGGGAAGACTTACTACGGAGTTACTGTTGTATGTCTTCTCCCCTAATCTATTTAATTCCCAAGTAGCCTTTTGCTCTAAGCCAGGGGTTCTCAGTCTTGCTTTTATTGTGTACCCCCTTCCAGATTTATCAGTTGCCCGTGGACCCCTACCGGCATACATATATATTTTAACCCCTTAAATGCCAATTATTACAATGAAGGTTAAATCCACCATTACACAATTTCTCCTGCGTACCCCCCAGAGAGATCTTGCGTATCCCCAGGGGTACAGGTACCACAGTTTGGGAATCCCTGCTCTAAGCAAACTGGCTTCTCCTCTCCTAAATAGCTAAGAACAGCATCTGTTGGGGACAGCCAGCTTTGAAGAGCTGGCCATATGTTCTCTCCCTTACTACAGAGTAAAATTACCACAGAATAAGATCTAGGGTAAATTTCCCTGAAGTAATTGCCTTGTGTGTCCACACTCTCATTCTCTGAAACATCTTAACTGTATTAGCTGAAACAGAACAAAAACCAAAATGGACATTGGCCATTGTTCACGGAAAATTGTTCAACAAGCCCTATAGATGATATTAAAGCACTGCAAATATAACTCTGTCTTGATCCATTCAAATGGAGGGTGATATCCATGGGAAGGAAATATTTAGTTACTAGGGTTTTGTCCGAAATAAAGAGAATTGTTGGCAGGGCAAATTATTTTCTTGCAATCAGCAGGAAATTAGAAAGTGTCAGATTTACAAGATAAGGTGACACAGTAGAGCTGAGGCAGGGTAGGTGAAGAGGTTATAATACCATGTAGACTGCTGTTATAGTTGTGATTAGATTTTAATCCGTTCATCCCCCCTGTTTTTATTTTCCTTCTAGTGTAGTTGTTAACCTAATGTGGGAGCCAGCCGTATGTTTTAATAAAGAGGTGAGATAGGGCTGGACAAATACAGTATGTCACTAAACATTACACCCATCTAGGATCCCAGGCCTTTGAGCAAGACTGATTTCTGGCTCACCATCTGATCTGCATATATTTAGGTAGGTTCAAGCTCACAAGCTTTTTAATCACCCTTTCTGTCCAAGCTTCCATCTTAGCCCATTGCATGCTTTGTAGCATAGATTCAGCCTGAGAATAGGGAGGCTAAAGAATAAGGTGATTCAGCCTGAGACTAGGGAATCACCCTCTCTTAGTTTCAATGGAGATAAAAGAAGTGTACCATAAGGCCTCTGAAGTGTGTTTCTTTGTTGAATATTTATTTTGGACTCGCAAGATAGCAAACCAGTTAATCCAGTTCCATCCTTAGCTCTGATGCTCAGTTGCTGTGACTCATGCTATTGACAGCTTCCTTGGTGCTACTGAATAGGTGGAATAAAGAAATTGTGCACATGACACTGCTGCAAACATCACCTTTATCTCCACAAAACTGTGACCCTCACTTTCATTAGTCTGGCTGGAGCTGAGGCAAAGCCATAAGAGACCAGAGAAGGCATGAAATAACCAACTTAGTGAGAGATTTGTAATAGGTCACCCTTAACCCAGCACAGTTCTGTGGCACTGCCTTTCAAACACTGTTGATTAAGGGCTGTTTGTGGGGATGCAGTGTAGGTCTGGGGGCGAGGAGGGCAAGGAGCCATCTGTTTGCCCACTGTAAGGGTCAGAAATTATTACTGAGCTAACACCCAAAGAAGTAGGGACTGTTCACTCCCCACTTCTTTGGAGGGGCATGGAGTTTTATAAGGAGTGTGTAAGTATGACTGCATGACCAACATGCACAGAAGGAGGAAGCAGGCTGCCCCTGTAATGGGCTGTTGTAGTGAATGCCGTGGCCTCCAGGACATGCATATAAAGTGATTGCCTCACAGTGCTTCCTTTGGGGTGGGGTGGAGTGGCTTGCATGATTCCTTTTACCTTGGGCTATGCCTAATGCGTACAACACAGCCTCATGTTAGGTGGAGGAACTGGTTCTGTGGTGGATGGCAGTTCTGTACACCTACGCTCAGGAGTTTGTGCATGTCAGGTAACAGCACAGTTCCTGCCATGGAAGTCAAACAGCCTTTGCTGAAGACATAATTTGTCATGCATGAGATTCAGGGTTTGCTTTAGAGACACTGTGGAGAAAAGGATGCATCAGAGGGAAGGGTAGCAGCTTCCATCCCTGGTTTCGTGGCGTGTGTGTGCAAAGCCACACAAGTTAAGCACATAATTTGGAGAGTGCTGTTTTGAACTGTAAAACAAACATAGGTGATTTGTCTTTGTTCTGAATGTCCCTTGACATTGGCAGTTTGTCTTGGTTCCTTTAAATTCCTAAGTGGATTATAATTTTTCTTGTGGTATTATTTGACAGCAGTCATTTTTCATGGTTTTACTGCATTCTTCAGATATTTAGGATTTTTTTAATGGAAGGAGTCCAGGAAGAGACAGCCATCTCGAGGGCATGTCGTATAATGCAGAGTCTGCAGATAAAACATCTCGGGAATGTTTTCTGTAAACTTTTATGCCATTTGCATGCAGAAAATACAGGATTTGATCCACTGTGGTTTACAGTATTTAAAGCATATAATTACCCCCATGTTCAATGCAAATCCCTTAAATACAGTGGCACAGGCATCAGATTCCTTAGTACTGATGCCCTTCAGGAACTGGAGTACTCATCCTAAAACAATAGTGGAGTTTGATTTTAATCTTGATTTTTTTTTTTCCAGTCACTAGTAGGCTGAAAAATGTGGCCATGCAACTTAACTTCATCACTTTTATATATAATGCATCCTAATCATGAAGACTATTTTACATAATAAGCCATCTGGATCCTCCAACACAAATTTTTCTAGTTTCTAATATTGCCTAGTCATTTATAAGTCCATAGAAATATGCCTTTTATCTAATTAGATTAGTAATGACTCTACTTAGTATAGGAATTACAGCAACATAAGGAGAAAATAATCACACGTGCAATGTCAAAATAAACATTCATGTCCTAAGAATATTGTCAGGTGATATCATACCATCTGTCTTCCTGTATCTTGTCAGAATTTTTGCTGCAGCAGCATCTGGTACTTTGGCAAGATCTGCAGACAACTGTAGTAGCTTTACAGCTGCCTTTAAGTTTGCATTTATGTTTGAGCAGTACAAAGGCTCCCTGATCAGCTTCCTACTCCTGTACATATAATTTTTCTCTGCAGTTCACATTCTGAGGAATGGAATAGTTTGCAGAGTAATATAGTGATGCTAAGAAATGTCTTAGAGGTTTTTGTAGTGGACTTTTTGCCCCAGATATTCACGTGTTTTCATATGGCATGAAGTTATCTCTGGAATCATGTTCAACACCAAAAATACATGTATGGGAGTTTTTTTGTTCCCCTTCTTCCCCCCCCCCTCAAATCCCTAGATCAGTGGTTCTCACCCTTTGGGGATTTGAGGCACCCCTTACTGGACTTGAAGCGCCCCTGCATAGCTTCTGCGAATTGAGTGGCATTTCAAAAATGAATTTATATATCACAGTGCTTATCTCTATTCAGGGATCGGGCAGTATGCGGAGGGAGGGGGCGGGGGAAGGGGAAGGAGTAGGGACAAGGCAGGTTTTGGCTTATCTGCTTTATCTCATTACACCTCACTTTTCTCTTGATACTGGATGGCACCCTCCAAAGGATCTGGTAACATCCCAGGGTGCTCTGGTATCCTGACTGAAAATCGCTAGATACTCCTAGTAATTCAGGAGCTAAGATCCTGATCCTCAAGTTTACTCGGATACCTCTCTGTCTTCTTGGGTGGTTAAGTTCACACTGATATTCTCAGAACCACCACTTAACTGCTGCTTAACTAGGCAGAAGTGAGCACGTGCAAAGCTGCTTGTGTATTGATGCCAAAAGCCCAGCTCAGAACCTAGCTCAAGCTGGAGCCATGAAGGATGATTCTCTAGCACTCCAAGGGACGTACTTAGCTGCGTTAGTCTAAAGTCAGTCAGAAGGCAGGGTAGCTTTGTACCTTAAACTAATTAACTAACTAACTAAGTTATAGAGAGAGAATATAACCTTTCATGAACCCAAGTTCACTTCATCACATCATCAGAAGTGAACTTGGGTTCACAAAAGCATGTGTTCTCTCTCTGTATCTTACTTAATTTATTAAGGTGCATAGCTACCCTGCCTTCTCTAGCGTTCCCCCACCTATCTCACCTACAGACATTTGTATGACTGAGTGTATTCCTCTCCACTGAAGAGTTCCCTAGTGGTCAAAACAAGTAACCTCATGATTAAGTATTACCCAAGCATGTGGGAAACCTAAGTTCAAGTCTTTGACATAGGTACCTGAATCTCAGGATTTGCCTATATTGCTTCTGCAGCATGCCCAAAACCGTCATGGAGGAACAAGCCCCACCTACTTGCACATGCCAAATGTTGTGTGGTTGCCATTAGAGTAATGTCGAGCACTGCTCAGGGAGTGTATTCAAGACTCAGATCCTGAGCGCCTCCCCAGACATGTGCCAAACAGCAACTGTAGAACATTTTTTAGTGTATGCCGGGAGCATCTGGGCAGAGCTTGGTTCTTAGGATCACCACAGGGACAGTATAGATGTATCCTGTCTGCTTGATCCCAGAGAAGTGATCAAACAGACAAGCTGTGGGCTATCCTGAGAAGGATGTCTCCCAATGTCTTTGATTGGAGTGGAACCACTTTGTATAAAGTATTAAATATTCAGTTGGCCAGAGGAAGAGGATAGAGAGACTCAGCCCAGGGGTTAGAGCACTCAGTTGGGTATGGAAGAAAGATGTATCAAGATTGTCACAAAGATGGAACACTTGGTTTTGGGGAATCCCTCAGGTACCTAACTTTCCTGTGTGTTACTGGGGAGCCTAATTCGGGTATTAGCTGACCACTGGGCAGCAAGGGTCTTAGATGTTAAATGCAAAAAAGTATTTAGCATTCCCATACATAATTATCTGCGGGTCATTTCATCACAGTATTGCAATCTAACTAAATGCCTCTAGTGTCATCAGAGAAAAGTTGGAGCCCTGGCACTTCCTCATGTTGGCTTGTGCCTTTTCTTCCAATGTGCTATTATGTTAAAAATGTATTTTAAGTGCACAAGAAGGGCATGTTTTCTGCAGCTACCAACTCACGTAAAATGTCAAATCTGCCTGCACAGATGCTGTTGTGATAATCTCTCATTGTTACTGAATAGTATGATAATTACTATAATTCTTGTGTAAATGATTATTAGTATGCGAGTTAGACCTGCTCTTGGTAAGGCTTTACTGTTAAACATTCATTCATTCATTCATTTAGTCTCTCCATGAACTTGCTTATTTTTCTGTTCTACTCTTTAGAGTAGAAACCACCTACTTTGACCAGCTCTGTTCCCTCTGGGCCCATTGCAGCTAGGTAGAAATTGGAAAAGTTTTTACTTGCACACATAGGAAATTGGGACGGGGTTGTTTTGAATAAGTACTCCAAGGAAAATCTGTGTAACTGGTGTTCACATGTTTTATGAATTGAACTTAGGTCTGTTCAAGCCTGAAGTGTTAAGCTTTTTTTCCTTTCTACAAATAAAAATACCTTGGAAAGAAACTGGAACATATCTTCTTATATTTGGCCGTGATCACAGATGAATATGTTCTTTGGTTCAAAATTCAGATTTCACTGGGTTAGATGATTTTAAATACATTTCTAGTTTAATTTCCAAATACAGTTGATAGAAATCTTCTCAGTCAGTTTTCTGTCCTTCTGGGTTTTGGACACCTGTTAGAGAAAAGCGTAGTCAAGTCATTTGAATGGTTTGGCTGAATGTTCAGTTTATTCAGGTATGAAACTGTCAGTTTGATTTGTTCTGGTGGTAGGTATATTATAAGCAAAGCAGCTTGAAAGATGTCCGCTTTGGGTTTTCAACACCATTTTGTGATTCTCAGCTAGTAATGGTCACCTTGCACACAGGGGCTGTTCACTATTACAGAGCGTTCTACTATTCTGTGACTCTACATTGGTTTCCTTTTAACTGAATTTGCTTAATGTTTTCACAAAGGGGCTTAGCATTCAGGATCCTGTCCTTTTCTTTTCAATTTTGGGATTTTAAATTGTGCTTTAGATTCTGATAAATGCAAAGGAGAAAGGGAAGGTGGGCAAGTATAAGCATTCAAATTCTAGTTTCATTATGGTCAGTGGCAGTTTTGCCATTGACCGCCATAGGGGAATTTAGAAGAATTGCTGATGTTTGCTTCAATGGCTATAACTTGGTATAGTAAAGTGAGAAAAGGGAAACAGTGAGGTGATATCAAGTGAAATTAGTCTGTGAAACTAGCTCCCACAGGAAATGGTGGAAGTGTGGGTCATTTAAAAGTGGCTGTCCAAAGCATTAGGGAATGAATCTATGATAAGGAGTGACACTGACCAAGGCATAGATTAGCTAACATACTAGCTTCTTCTAATTTCTGTGATTCTAGGAATTAAAAATAAATTCATTCCTTGTTTTAGGTAATTGGATTTAGCAAGTTAACTATATTTTGAAGGTTTACAGGAGGGGGTTGTGCATAAGTCATCAGAGCTGCTTCATAGGAATCATGTTGCAAATAAAGCCTGGTCCAACAGATAAAAAGGCAGGTTTTTCTAATCCACCATCAAACCCTTTCCTCAACGCACATTGTTTGGGCTTTAATCTCTCTCTCCTTCCTCTACAACAGTGATTTTTCTGTTTCTTTTTTACAGTACAACAAACACCTCTTCGTGCACATTGGACATGCCAACCATTCTTACAGCGACCCATTGCTTGAATCGGTGGACATTCGTCAAATTTATGACAAATTCCCTGAAAAGAAGGGAGGTTTAAAGGAACTGTTTGGAAAAGGGCCTCAAAATGCCTTCTTCCTAGTAAAATT
The DNA here is from genome assembly GCF_052110815.1 of Crocodylus siamensis. Lineage (NCBI taxonomy): Eukaryota > Metazoa > Chordata > Crocodylia > Crocodylidae > Crocodylus > Crocodylus siamensis. The sequence goes on from NC_143396.1 coordinate 194,151,394, forward strand.
CTGGGTGAGTAAGGTGAAAGACTTTTCATGTGGGTTGGGCTACACTTTCAGTGCATTTGCCTTAGCATACATTTTACATGAAGGTATATGCAGAAATTAATTTTTTCACTTGAATAATGTAAATCCATGTCTCCATCATTTGTATATATTCTTGACAAAGAACACTATAACATACAGTCATTTCTACTCATAGTTTCCAGTCTGTGTCCACAAAGACCTATAACTGTAGTAATATTACCTGCCATAGCATTGTTAGTCTCATCCAGTAACCAGCAGCTAATAATATTTATTGTTTATAAATGGTGAACTGCCATCTAGTGGCATAAATGAGGAGCTATAGCAACAACTTGAACTGAGACCTCTCTCTAAGTATCGAGTGTTTCAAACGTTAGACTGTGTTAACAGCAAATATAAGGTGTATCCCTAACAATCAGCCCATATTTTTGCACCAGAGACTAAGTGACATTTAAAATAAGTATTATGTAAGTACCTAAGAGTTTGCAATGTTTCCAGTGATTGTATTGTAGTGGTTTTGTTTGTTTTAATTTTGGCTTTGTTGTTGGAGCAGACCTGCCTTCAGTATGACTTCACGTGTTTGGAATACTGCCACAGAATTCTGTTTCAAATGAAATTACACCTGCTCAGCAGGGTTATGAGCAGGAGGTAAAGAAATATCGAATGGAAAATGAAACTAGATCTCACAAAGAGTTAGGAAATATATAAACATATTGGTGTCACTTTATACCAATATGCATGTCTGGTGGGATTTCACTGATATGTCAGCCATCTATCTATTCGATAAATCACATACACACACGGCAATAATCTCCAAAATCTCCCAGACTATAACAGCATGGTATTATAATAATGTGTCATATTACTAAAGCTCCATTAGTTTGCAAAATTATCAATATTTCCTAAAAATATGGATTATCATGCACAAAATAATCATGAATGAAAAATTGTCAAAATCAATTTGAAAGTTATATTATGGGAAAGAGCTGTTTTTGTTTTGTTAAATTTGTTCCATTTCCCTGATAACCTGCCAAATTTAGTAATCCACAACGCGTGTTCCAGTCATTCATTTGTACAAAATAATGAGATTCTACAGGAACATAACATGTTAGCTTTTAATACTGCTTCCGCTCTGCTGAAATCCAGAAATAAAGAATATTGCTTTTTTTTTTATTAAGCAGTACTTTGAAAACCCAACATATTAATCTGAATTTCTAATTATATGATTTACTCGCTGCAAAAGAAAAGGTTTGCTTTAGCTTTATAAAATTTGTATTAAAGCTTTTATCATCATTACGTCTAAAGGGGGAATAATTTTCTGCTGTGCCATTTGCATCATATTGACATAAACCAAAACATGTCCTAAGACAGGAACTTCTATCTGAAATGACAGAATTGACACTGATCATTAATGTAATGATCAGTGTTGTTGGTTTGGCAGACAGTAAGGTAGGCGTACGCTGTCAGGATCTCTGCTCCTAAAGAGCTTACAGGTCTATAAAAAGTTCTATTGCCATGGTTATAATATGTTTTGGACATGTAAGTAAACATATGGTGAGGTCATCAAGCTACATATTATGGAGCTAGAATATGTGGAATGTATTAATGAATAAATGTGGTTTATGTGGTCTGTCACACTGAGCATTACCCCTTCAACATCCTTTGAGGCATTCTCTGCTGTTTTACAGGAAAGCTTTACTCTAAGAATTGAAATGTACTATTTTAAGAGTAGATTTGTTTTCTGTTACTGAGGTCCTGCATATTAAAAAAATCAACTCATAGTCATCCTTAGAAATTCTGTGCAAAATTATTATACTTAAAACAGAGCAGAAAAAACCAATGTTTGTGTACGTTTTTAAAGACAACATCCATAGACCAAGTTCACTTATGCCAGCATATGATGGCAGACTGGAGAAGGTATCCTTCTCCACTACAAAAAGTGTGAGTTCAAAGCCTCACTCCCAGAGCCATGTTAGTCTTCCTTCAGTTGGCCTAGCCATAAATTGATATGTGGTTTTTTGGGCTGGGGAACCAAAGGTTCCCATGATATTGGCCACATCCCACAGAAACTGCTGTGCCCCAGCCATTCTAGCTTAGATGGACTTTGCCTTTCCCTATTTTTTTTTTTGTTTTTCATTAACACTCCAGATGAAAGTAGTCTGAATTTCAAATCTTACCTGGCAGTGTGTTTCATTTGAGGCTAACCCTCTGAAGAGCTTTTCTAGTCCTGCCCCTCTGAGAGAGGGGAAATTGTCTGTGTAGAAGCTTTTGCTGCTGCTGCTAGTGCTCCTATACAAAACCTCCTTCTTCTTCAAAAGACGGCCATCCAGACAGTCAGGTAAAGCTGGCAACTGTCCTTCTAGTTTGTTTGAGCCGAGTCAGAAAATGCATGAACAAAACATGCCCTGCAAATACCTGTAAATCCTGAAATCCTAGCTTCATCAAGGTCAATGATATAGTTCCCTTTATTTTCAGTGGATCCAAACTTTCAACCCTGCTGTGCTGGGAAAGGATTGGACTGTTCTTGCCTTGAAAATCTGTGCTAAACTCAGCGAGTTCCAATTTTTATTTTAAGGAGCACATGCACCTGCTAGAGAGGGCATGTTAGTAATAAACCATTTGCGGCTAATCTGGCACTTTCAAATAAGGCTGGTTTACAAGATATGAAGCATTATTCACTTAATCCTTAGGTTTCAGAACTTCTTATTCTGCGGTCTTCTTTTGATTGGTAGTAGATTCCAAGGATCAGAGTTTACAATGAGTGTTTACAATATGGTCCATCAAAAATACTGGTTCCTTGTTACACTTACCAAAGACCATCTTTGGGCTGAAATACCTCACCTGTATATGTTCTAGACCTGAAGCTTACAATTACATATTAGCGCTCATAATTGTGGGGTTTTGTGGGTATTTGGGGTTCATACTTCAGCCACTCTTGCTAAATATTTCAAAAAGCATTTGAAATATTTTAAATCAAAAGAAGTAGGAAATTATCAAAGCCTGGCTCCAGTGGAGGAGAGGCAAGTGCTGAAATCTTGGTAAGCATGGTAAATCAGCAACTTTGCTAACATCTCTTTTACCCCATGATCCCCCATTCCTGATCCATGATGATTGGGACAAGGAACATGGGGTAGGCGTCACCTTGCTGCGGTCACCCAGCCCCAGTTGTCTTTCCTGCCTGGTGCAGGGGGCCTGGACCCGATGACCTTGTGAAGTCACTTCTAGCCCCTTACAATCTATGAAACATTATAAACTAGGAATGGACGGTTAAGGAGCATAGAAACAGGTGGTTGGGAAATGGGAAGCAACAGGGGACAGAATTTGAATGAGCCAAAGTGGAGATACTAGAACAGGATGAATAACTAGATTAGATGAAGGAATTTGGAGGTTGACAGAAGCAGGGACTGGCTAAGGGAGTAGACTGGGACATGGTTATGGCTAGGGAAAAGGTGGAGGCAAGATAGGACACGGGTGAGAGAGAATCAACCATGAGGAGCCTAGGAATAGAGGAATCTTAGACCACTAAAGTGTACTCTCCTCTAGAACCTGGGACTGAACTCAAGATCCAAATCTCAAAAATACCTTGCTATCAACAAGTACCTGGCAAACCCTTTGGCAGAGTATGAGTTTTCTCCACCTCTACAAGTCCTCTATTAGCTCAAGAGAGAAGTCATCGTGGTGAATCAAAGATTCCATCTTTGCCCACAAACCAAGGAGATGCCAGCATCATTTCACAGGGAATTTGTGAGGTTCTTTTTTTTTTTAAAAAAAAAATAAAAATTGGAAATTTGAGTTCTCAGTTACTCAACTGTATATTGTTTTTTCCACAAGACTTTGTCCTCATTCACTGCATAGAATGGGCTTGCTTGGCACTGAATTAGGGTTTTGGGGATTGAAAGAGTCTCTGGGGAACCCCTGCCTCATTTATTGCTGAAATTAGAAGCAGGTAGTGCAGGGGTGGGCAGTTATTTTGGCTGGACAGCCGCTTAATGATTTCTGGTGAGCTGTTGAGGGCCACACACAAAATCTTTTAGAAGATATCTTTTTAACGAATTATAGATAAAAAAAATCATATACTAAAAAAATCAAGCATCTTTAAGGTATTTTAATTTTATTTTTTCCTGATTTGGTTTTTTTAGTAGTTTATATAGAGGCAAATGTGTAATAGCTTAAAATAAAGCCCCCGCTCTGATCACACCTGCCCTGGACCCAAAGAAGCTGGAGGGGTGGGGGTAGTGAGCAGCTGGACCTGAAGTTGCTGCGCCCCATAGAGCTGGATGGTGGCACAGAGTTGCTGCGGCTGCTCTGCCCAGCTCCGTGGGGCCCAGGGCAGGCACCCCAATTAGCTTCCCATAGGGATGGCCCTGGAGATAGGTGTGGGTACAGGTAGGCAGGTAGGGTGGGGAGAAGGCAGCTAGGAGCTGGAGCCCTCTTCTCTGGGGTAGGAGTTGCCTAGTGTGAGGGAGTGGGGCCTAGGAGCGGCCGTGAACTCCCTAGTGCCCCCTACCGTCACGTTAGGGTGGACTAGGCACCCTCGAATCCTTGCCCACCACAACTTTGATGAGCAATAAGTTGTATGGGAGGCTGCCTCTGTTCCCCTAGTTAATGGTACCAATGTTCCTGCCCCTACTCCGAAATGGGGTATCTCTATGCGCCCCGCCTTAAGGGCTATGCGTGCCTCCAACCTCCCCTTCAGCACGCCCCAAGCCTCGCAGCTGTTCCGTGGGACGTTGTACAGTCCCTCACCCCTCTGGTGCCCTCTCTCTCTCGGGCACCCTGGGCTCCTCGCCCGCCTGGCGCCCCCTTGGGCCAGGCTCCTATCTTCCAGCCTGCTCCCTGCGCCCTGGGCCTGTCTCACCGGTGTCCGGCTATTGCTGGCGCCCCCTGGGTCCAGCTCGCTGCCGGCGCCCTTAGGCCTGGCTCGCTGCCGGCGCCCTACTACCGGCGCCCTTGCCGGCGTTCCTCACCTGCTCGCTCTCTCTCTCTTTCTCTGCCCCGCTCTGGGGCCTTGCCCTCTCTGGGGCCGACACCGCACGCCTCACGCTCTTTCTCTTCCCCGCTCTGGGGCCTTGCCCTCTCTGGCTCAAACAATAATGCCCCTCTGGCACTGGGCCGCCGTTGCCCCCACTGGGCAAATGCTGCCCGTATGGGCTGGGGTCTCTGACCCCTCTCACCGCGCCTCGCCGGCACAAACCGTGCCCCCCTGGCACAAACAATAGTGCCCCTCTGGCACTGTGCCCCTACTGGGCACCGGGAACCCCCAAGCTGCTGGGGAGCCCCTGTGAGGCCTCCTCACTCCCCTACAGCCTCACCCGGTCCTCCGGATTAACTGTAACAAACTCAAGCCCGATGGCTGCAACCCAAACAATAGAGCCTCCTGCTCATAATAAACTCCAAGCCTGTCTGGGGCTTGTAACCCTACCTCGCTTTAGAGTCTCGTGGTTCCCCGCATCATCGCAGCACAGCAGCAACCACTGACTCCGGCCACTCAGCTCGGCCACAGAGCTCCTGCTCCTGTGGCAGCCAGGGGAGAACTGCTAGGCAGGCTCCGGCCTAAGCTGTTTATAAAGGCCTGGCCCTGCCCCCTTCTGGCCACCTGACCTGCCTGGTCACCCTGGTAACCGGCACCTGAGCTGCCCGGGTGATTGGCAGCTCTGTCAATCACACTCACAGTCACGGGGCCCTTATGTGACTCCGTGACACCTAGCAACAGCTTTCCCCATACCTGGAGTGGTGCAGCAGGGGCAGAAAGAGGAGGCGCGACTGGAGGTGGGGGGAACCGAGCAGCGCCTGGGTGACTGCAGCTGCACTAGGAACAGCCCTGCAGGGATGCTGAGTTTACTGGCTTGGGCCGTTGCCAGCAGGTGTGGGTGGGAGGGTGTGGGGCTCAGTCCCATGCAGAGCACCATGGGGGCAGCTGCAGGCCAGAGCCAATCAATCAGTGGATATCCGCCCACAGGTCAGATCCAGTCAGTTGGTGGGCCAGTTGTGGCCCACGGGCTATATTTTGCCCACCTCTAAGGACTAGGCAAGGCAGACAGATACAAAGACAGCTCTATCATTAGTCTCTCTGAACAGAGATTCTAATGTCAAAAGACAATACCACTGAAGCCATTCCACAATGTAGTGTGGTAGCCATTCCACAACGATAAAAAAAAAATCATTATGTGATTTATGTTTCTTGAGAGAAGAATTTTCAATACTTTAGAGCAGGGGTGCTAAACCCCCGGCCCACAAGCTAGATCCATCCCTCAGTGCCATGTCCCAGAGAGGCACTGAGGTCCCGGATGGTAGGGGAGTTGGGAGTCCAAGGTGAGTGGTTGTTCCTTAAGGAGACGATCTTCCAAGCCCAAAGGGTGACAGTCCCAATGCGAATCAAAGTGGGCAAGAGTGCTCAAAAGCCCCCATGGATCACCAAAGGCATTCAGGAATGTCTGAAAGCTAAAAAGGAGGCATATACCCAGTGGAAGGGATGAGCTATCACCCAGGAAGATTATACCTCCATTTCTCGAGACTGTAGGGGGTCTGTTAGGAAGGCTAAGGCAGAGACGTAACTAGAACTAATGACCAGAATCAAAGATAACAAGAAGTCCTTTTTTAAATGCATACAGAGTAAAAAGAAGGCACTGGGTAACATGGGGCCCCTGGAGGACACGCTTGGCAATCTCATGGTTGCACCAGATGATAAAGCTGACCTCTTTAACAAATTGTTTGCTTTCATTTTTCTGAGCAGGAAGCAGGACATCTCCCCCACCGGGAGTCCAGATGGACTCAGGAGAGGCGCTGCCAGGCCTGGGGTCAGAGAGGACTTAGTTAGGGAACTTCTGGTGGGGCTGGATGTGTTGAAATGAGCAGGTCCAGATGATCTCCACCCCAGGGTGCTGAGGGAATTGGCAGGGGTCATTGTGGGACCCCTGGCAAAGCTTTACAAGTGCTTGTGGTGCTCTGGCCAGGTGCCAGAGGACTGGAAAAGGGCCAGTGTGGTCCCTATTTTCAAAAAAGGGGGGAAGGAGGACCCAGGTAAAGGAAGGAGGACCAGGTAACTATAGGCTTGTTAGTCTTACCTCGGTCCTGGGGAAGCTCTTTGAGAAAATTATCCAGGAGCACATCTGCGAGGGACCAGCAGGGGAGATTATGCTCAGGGGCAACCAACATGGGTTTATTAGGGGCAGGTCCTGTCAGACCAACCTGGTTGCCTTTTATGACCAGGTCACAAAATCCTTGGATGCAGGTGTCACAGTGGATGTGGTCTTTCTGGACTTTAGAAAGGTCTTCAACACTGTCTCTCCAACCCCATTCTCATTGAAAAATTAGGCGACTGTGGAGTTGATGCCTGCAGAGTCAGATGGGTTGCAAATTGGCTAAAAGGCCGCACCCAGAGAGTGGTAATGGAAGGGTCATATTTGACCTGGAGGGATATGGGCAGTGGAGCCCCCCAGGGCTCAGTCCTCAGGTCTGCACTACTCAGCATCTTCATCAGTGACTTGGACAAGGGGGTGAAAAGCACCTAGTTCAAATTCGTGGATGACACTAAGATGTGGGGAGAGGTGGGCACGATAGAAGGGAGGGACAGGTTACATGGGTGGGCAGATGAGAACAGGATGGGATTCAATACTGACAAGTGCAGGGTACTGTACCTAGGGAGAAGGAACCAGCAGCATACCTATAGGCTGGGGAATTCCCTTCTCATCAGCACAGAGGCAGAAAAGCATCTTGGAGTCATTATTGATTCCAAGACGAACATGAGCCGCCAACGTGAGGACACAGTCAGTAAGGCCAACTGCACTTTGTCATGCATCCACGGGTGCATCACAAGCAGGTCCAAGGAGGTGATCCTCCCCTTTTATGCGACATTGGTCAGGCCACAGTTGGAGTACTGCATCCAGTTCTGGGCACCACACTTCAAGAGGGATGTGGACAACATGGAGAGGGTCCAGAGGAGGGCCACTCATACGATCAGGGTGCAGCAGGGAGGGCCTTATGAAGAGAGGCTACAGGACCTGAACCTGTTCAGCCTTCACAAGAGAAGCCTGAGAGGGGACCTGGTGGCCATCTACAGACTTACCGGGGGGACCAGCAGGGAATGGGAGAGTCCCTGTTCCCCCGAGCACTACCAGAAATAACTAGAAATAATGGCCGCAAGTTGATTGAGAGTAGGTTCAGGGTAGACATCAGGAGGCACTACTTCCCAGTCAGGGTGGCTAAAATCTGGAACCAACTTCCAAGGGAAGTGGGGCTGGCTCCTACCCTGGGGGTCTTCAAAAGGAGGCTAGATAATCACCTAGCCAGGGTCGTTTGACCCCAGCATTCTTTCCTGCCTGTGGCAGGGGGTCGGATTTGATGATATGCTCAGGTCCTTTCTGACCCTACCAATTATGAAACTATGTTTTTTGGCCATGCAAACCCAGTTGGGCCTACAGGGTGACATGGGGCCAATCCCAGCCAGATGGGGGTGGTGCAGGGCCTGATCCGGCCTGCAAACTTTCATCTGTCCCACAGGGACAAAACTGAGGACCACTGGGTTGGAGGAATTATTTTTTTCTCATCAGTTTAGCTAGAGCAAAACGCAACAACAGCTTTAGGATGCTACGTGTGTATGCTGAAGGCCAGGATGCAAAGTCCCACAAGAATAAACTTTGCACCTAGTTTCTAAGTTAAAAATACATAACACGTGTGGGTAAGTGGTTATGAGAATTAGATTGCATATTATCAGTTCTCCAGCTGTCTCGTTAATTTTTACCATCATCACATGATGATGTTACGGTGGGAAAAATACAGAAGACCCTCAACATTCGTGTGGGATACGTTCTCATATCCTCTGCAAATGGCAAAATCCGTGAATAAGGCACTGCATTCATGAACGCAGTGCCCCCAGCAGCTGGGGGTGGGGGGCACGGTTGCTCTGGCGACAGCAGGAGTGCAGCAGTGATGGCAGGAGCACGGCAGCGGCTAGTGCGGAGTTCCCAAGGAGCTCCTTTAACAACCCACCAGCTGCTTCTTTAAATATTACAATTAGAGGGCAATCCTTGGAGAAAGTTGAGCATTTCCCCTATCTGGGTAGCCACTTTTCCCTAAAAGTAAACATATATAGTGATATGCAACACTGTATAAATTGTGCCAGTGCTGCCTTTGGATGTCTCCAAAATCATGTCTTCAATGATCATGGCATCAGGACCCAAACCAGGCTTCTTATCTGTCAGGCTTTTGTCATCCCTACCTTGTTGTGTGGATGTGAAACTTTGATCAGAAACACCTGAAAACTTTGGGATGTTACCGTCAGCAATGTCTTCAGACAATCCTCCACATCAACTAGAAGAACAGAAGAAAGAACACCATCATCCTGGCTCAAGCAACCATCACCCACATTGAAGCCATGTTTATATAGCACCAGTTCTGTTGGACAGTATATGTCATAAGGATGCCTGACAGCCAGCTTCCAGAAGTCCTGTACTCCCAGCTCAGCCATGGTTATTAGAGGTGAGCAAAAGAAGAGATTCAAGGGCACCTTCAAGGCCAGTCTAGTGAAATCTGATATTAACATCCATAAATGGGAGAATTAAGCACTGAATAATCTCCAGTGGTGCCATGATCATTTCAGCGAACTTGCATTACTATGGAGGTGTATAGATGAGACAGACAAGGGGAAAGAGCTGTGGCCCATAATCACCAGGATGTGCTTCTTCCTTCCAGAACTGTTTGCCACATCTGCAGTCAAACGTGCAGATCTCAGATCGGGCTCCTCAGTCATGTAAGACTCACCAATGACTCCCCTATTTACTGGAAAGGGACTGCCTCTGAGTGATTCCTAAATTGTTGGCTTTTTAAGATCTATGATACTGGCAGCAATTGGCTTCTCAAACGCTTCTGGAATTTTCTTTTCATGAAAATACACAAAAAACAGCTGTGTGTTATGTTGCATTTCTATTGGTGCAAGACTCCTATTGCAGCTCTTCCATTATTTCTTCTTTCTTACCCTTTCTTATTTCCTATGCACCAACAGTCTACTTAGCCTTATAAATTATAGGGTGTATAAGAGTACTCACTTTCTGATGACATTGCTAAGTCTTACGGAATTAGTGTGGTTAATGGGAACTTGAACAAAAAGAAGGTGATCATTTGGGCCTTTGAGCTAAGTGCAGACAGTCAAAAAGCCCAAGGCTTAATTGATTCAATCTTTGCAGGTTAATCTAGGCTGCATAAATTGAACTGATAATCAAGTGAACAGACATTCATTCACTTTTGATTCTAGAAGTGCAGCCACATACCTACAGTGCACATGCCTGTCAGAGGCCAGGGGGTGCTACAGCATGGCTCCCTGTTTGGTTGGAGCAGACAGCTTGGGCCAAGGCTAGCCCACCTACCCTGTGAAGGAAGGTTTACAAGGGGGGTGAAAAGCACCCTGGGATGCTGGGGGGACTATGAGATAACTTGAATCCAGAGGGGATATGGGACAGAAGTTCAGTAAACCGATTTAACCTAAATCAGTTAAGTCTGATACTACATCCATCCAGCTTTATCTGAAACTGCCATTTTGAAAGCAGTTTACGTGCACTGAACTTCTATTCTGTTACAGATTTGAACCGGTTTCTGATCACTTATACTGGTTTATTTTTATCCCTAGCCTTAGAATCAGGCAGATAAGGACAGTGCATAAGACCGTATGGAAGGATAGCTGGGAAAAGGGAAAAATGGGGCATGAGTGGAAGAAAGAGAGATGGAGGAAAAGAACTTAAGCAGATAGACAGGTGGAGATGGGGTGGACAGGACCCTGTACCTTAAGTGGGATGCAGAACATGAGAGGAGACCAGTGGAGGCAGTCAAAGAGAAGGTCGCGTGGTTCAAGCAGTGGGCAAATAGTGTGTTTTATTTTGGCTGTGGAATTATGGCAGTGTGAAAGAAAGCAAAGTGAGAGGCTGGGAGATGACCAAGGCCCAGACAAAAGATTTAGCTATGGGATATAGCCAATATATTCTGTTTGGTATGGCCATTTTAGGATATATTGTCACAAGGCACTTTACTGCTTCATAGTTTCATAGTTTTTAAGGTCGGAAGGGACCTGAGCAGATCATCGAGTCTGACCCCCTGCCATGGCAGGAAAGATGGGGTCAAATGACCCCAGCAAGATGTTCATCTAACCTCCTCTTAAACACCCCCAGGGTAGGGGCCTGCACCACTTCTCTTGGAAGTTGGTTCCAGATCCTAGCCACCCTAACAGTGAAGTGGCGCCTCCTGATATCTAGCCTAAATCTACCCTCTGCCAGCTTGTGACCGTTATTCCTGGTCACTCCTGGCGGTGCTCGGGGGAACTGGGACTCCCCCAATGCCTGCTGGTCCCCTCTGACTAGTTTGCCTTCTCTTGTGGAGGCTGAGCAGGTTCAGGTCCCTGAGCCTCTCCTCGTAGGGCCTGCCCTGCTGCCCTCTGATCATGCAAGTGGCCCTCCTCTGGACCCTCTCCATGTTGTCCACATCCCTCTTGAAGTGCGGCTCCCAGAACTGGACATAGTACTCCAGCTGCGGCCTGACCAGCGCCACATAGAGGGGGAGGATCACCTCCTTGGATCTGCTTGAGATGCATCTGTGGATACATAACAAGGTGTGGTTGGCCTTCCTGACTGCATCCCTGCCGGCCCATGTTCATCTTGGAGTCAATGACGACTCCAAGATCCTTTTCTGCCTCTGTACTGATGAGAAGGGAGTTCCCCGGCCTGTAGGTCTTCCTCCCCAGGTGCAGTACCTTGCACTTGTCAGTGTTCAATCCCATCCTATTCTCATCCGCCCACCTCTGTTACCTGTCTAGGTCTGATTGCAGCCTATTCCTCCTTTCTAGCGTGCCCACAACCCCCCACATCTTAGTGTCATCAGCAAATTTGAACAGGGTGCTTTTTACCCCCTCGTCCAAGTCACTGATGAAGATGTTGAACAGTGCAGGCCTGAGGACCAAGCCCTGGGGGACCCCACTGCCCACATGCCTCCAGGTCGAAAATGACCCATCCACCACCACTCTCTGGGTGCGGCCCTCCAGCCAGTTCGTGACCCATTTGACTGTTTAGGTGTCGACACCACAGTCCCCCAGTTTTTTAATGAGAATGGGGTGAGAGACAGTGTCGAAGGCCTTCTGAAAGTCCAGGAAGACTACATCCGCTGCTACCCCTGCATCTAAGGATTTGGTGACCTGATCATAGAAGGCCACCAGGTTGGTCTGACAGGACCCGCCTCTAATGACCCCGTGTTGGTTGCCCCTAAGCATAAGCTCCCCTGCTGGTCCCTCATGAACATATGCCAGGATAATTCTCTCAAAAAGGTTACCCAGGGTCGAGGTAAGACTAACTGGCCTGTAGTTTCCTGGGTCCTCCTTTCTCCCTTCTTTGAAAATGGGAACCACATTGGCCCTCTTCCAGTCCTCTGGCACCACACCAGAGCACCACGAGTGCCATAAAGTCGTTCCAGGGGTCCCGCAATGACCTCAGCTAATTCCCTCAGTACTCTAGGTTGGAGATCGTCCAGACCAGCTGATTTGAATACATCCAGTCCCTCCAGCAGTTCCCTAACTAGTTCCTCACTAACCCTTGGCCTAGGTGCACCTCCCCTGGGGTCTAAGGGAGGGGGGCTGTTCTGGTCCCTGCTCAGGAAAATGGAGGCAAAGAAATCATTAAATATGTTGGCTTTGTCATCTGGTATGATGACCAAATTTCCTAGCGTGTCCTGCAGGGACCCCACATTACCCAGAACCTTCTTTTTGCCCCCTATGTATTTAAAAAAGGACTTCTTGTTGTCCTTGATCTGGATAGCTAGTCCCAGTTCCAGCTCCGCCTTGGCTTTCCTGACTGCGCCCCTGCATCCCCGAGCAACCACAGTATAATCCTCCCTTCCATTGGGTGTGCGCCTCCCTTTTAGCTAGGAGACAGCTCCGGGTGCTTTTGGTGAGCCATGGGGGTTTTTGCACCCTCCTGCGCCTTTTGATCCATGTTAGGATTACCTCTCTTTGGGCTTGGAGGATCGTCTCCTTAAGGAGCAACTACTCTTCTTGGACACCTGACTCCCCTCCAGGACCTCAGTGCCTCCCCAACTATTCTCCTTAGCTCACTGAAGTCCACCCTCCTGAAATCTAGGGCTGCTGCCTTGCTGTAGGCCTTTGCCACCTTGTACTGGATGGTGAATTCCAGCAGGCGATGATTGCTGTCACCCAGGTGGTCGAGCACCTGCAGCCCTCTCACCAGGTCGTCGCCAGCGGCCAACACCAGGTCCAACAAGGCATCTCCCCTGGTGGGGCTGTGCACCTCCTGAGTTAGCTGGTCCTGCATTTGGGCTAGGAACCTATGCGAGAGATCAAACCTGGCTGACTGCTCTTCCCAGCAGATGTCTGGAAGGTTCAGGTCACCCGTGATGACCATATCCTTTGACCTAACTACCTCTGTGAGCTGACTCAAGAATTCCTGGTCTAGCTCTTCCCCTTGGTTGGGTGATCTGTAGTAGACCCCCACTGTTAAATCTCTTTCCCCTCAACTGCCTTGTATTCTAACCCAGAGCACTTCAGAGTGCCCCTCCTCTGACTCTGCTAATTGATGAGGATGTGTATTCCTCCTTAATGTAGAGCGCCACGCCCCCACCTTTCCTCCCTGTCCTATCCCTCCTGTACAGTGTATAGCCCTTGATATTCACCGCCTAGTCATGCGTTGGATCCCACCACATTTCAGTGAGCCCCACCATGTCTGGGTTGGTGGCAGCTAGCAGGAGGGTAAGTTCCTCTTGCTTGTTTCCCATACTACGAGTGTTTGTGTACAGGCATTTGAGGCCTCCTGAGGATGTGTGCACTGGCCACCTAATCTCAGCATTGGCCTGGCCCTTGTTGCTTACCTGTGTATATGTTCTGCTTGTCGGTCTAGGCTGGACTGTATTTGTGGGTGTTGCTTGTTTTGGCAGTCCAAGGCTTCCTCTGCCCTCGTCTTCCCCTTCCCCTAGTGAGCCTAGTTTAAAGCCTGCCGGAGGAGATCCACCAACCTAGAAGAAAACACACGCTTACCTTTCGGGGAAAGGTGGAGCCCATCCCATCCGAGCATGTCTCTTGTCATGATGTGCGGGTTGTTGTTGAGGAAGCCAAAGCTGCAACCCGCGAGTAGTTTACTGCACAGTAAGTATGCATGTCTACCTGTGCACATGCTTACTACACAGTAAACTGCTCTAATCATAAGTAAATTTGCTACCTGCAAATACAAGTAGTAGATAAGGATCTCCCAGCACCCGCCCTGTGGTTGCAGAGCTGGTGCTGGGAGATAACAATCTTCTAGTGCTGGCCCCATGACCACAGAGCTGGGGCTGAGAGATCCTTATCTCCCAGCCCAGCCCTGCAACTTTGGAGGTCAGGCTGAGAGATAAGGATCTCTCACCCCCACCCTCCTGTCATGGAGTGGGGGCTGGGAGCTCCCTGTTGGTGGGGGCTGGGGAGCCTGTTGCCTGCCCAGTTCATTGATTGTGGGGCCAGTGTGATCCATTTACTCCAGCCTGGAGCATGGTCATGGAGCTGGGCGAGGAACAGGCTCTCCAGCCCCCATCACACAATTACAGAGCCAGGGTTGGGAACTGTCCCCATTAGGGGCAGTTCTCAGTCCCATGCTCTGATCTGGTGATCAAAGCACAGGGCTTGGAAAGGGCTGCAGGGGTGGGGCAGGTCCTCGCCCCACCCAGCTGGGGGCTAGCTGCCCCACTGGTGGATTGGGGCAAGGGGCTAGGACCTGCTCCTTCCCTGCAGCTCTTCCTCTTCCCTTGATTGGGGAGCTGGGACCAGGAGCTCCCTGCTGCCAGGGCAGGGGGGATATTGTCCCCACCCTGGCAGCAGGCAGCCCCCAGGGGCAGGGTATAATGTACCAGCCCCAGCCAGGAGACGGCTGTCTCCTGACCTGGTGCTCCCTGCCAGCCCCTGGGCTAGCACCCAGGGAGAGCCTAGAGCTTCCTTTGGTGGCAGCCCATTTTAGGGCCCCAGGAAGCAAGAGCAGTTTGCTGCCATTAGCAGCAAATCTGCTCCTGCTTCCATGCACGTGTAGATGCCTGCCCAGGAGTATTTACTTGTGAATAAACTGCTCCCAGATCTAGTGCACATTTAGACACACTCACAGCAAACTAGCTCCTTATAGTTCTTCACTGTGACAAATTTAATAAGACTTGCTAAAATGTGGGAAGGTGGTAGACCTTTGCTTAAACAACACTTGGCAACTATGGGGCTTAGCTTTGCAAGGCATCACAGGTATCAAGAGTAAAACAAATTGTTGGGTGGTCTGAAAAGCTTGTTCTTTTACTTGAATTGCATGTACTCTGACACAACCTGCCACTAGCTATAAATAAGCCCCTCGCCTCCGTTCTGGTACAGAATGTTGATGCTGGTATTGACATTGGTCTCCCTTGTACCTGGGTCTAAATTTTGCTGCCTTCTCTTTTATAATGTCTCTGATATCTAGCCTTTTTTGTCTGTGGAGTCAAGCAAGCCCTTAACTGGCATCTTAAATGCCATAATCTCTTCAGTACTGATATCTTCATGTTTGCTCCTGCATTTCCGTTTCACCTGGTGCCCCTGAACTAATGTTCTCAGTCCATTGTGCTAACCTCCCAACTTCATGTGCTTCCTGGCCTCTCCTTTCATTTTATCCACCATTTTACTTCAGCCTACAGAAGTAAAATCTGTCAAATCTGTTACTTTTTAACAACTGCAGCCCCCACCTTTGCTTTGCCCACTCCCCTGGCCTTAATTTTACTCATTTGTCTGCTTTTCTCACAAACAACTCCAGAATGGTTTTTTTTTCCCATGCCACCCCTTATGTCTGGTTATTCTTTCATGGCCCAGAGGGCTTGCAAAACTGCTTCCTGTTTGCTTTTTAAAAAAATCTTTCCCACCTTTGCCATGTCATCTACAAATTGCTTCCATCTTGCCCTAGTTGAACTAGCAATCACTTGCTACTATGAAGAGTACTGTTACCATTAGGTTAAGCATTCATCAAGCCACACAGGGACTGGCAGCTCTTCTTCCAGCCTGTTGAGCCTGGGTTGTTTCTTTCTTCACCCCAACCTACACCATGCCACTGCTCTGCAATAGGGTGGGTGTGTTAGCTCATGCTGGCCAATGTGTTGTGATCACGGGAGGAGGGGTAGTTGGAGTAAGCTGATCGCATTTCCCACCCCTACCCCCCCACACACACTTACACACACTTTGGGGGAAGCTGTCCTGGGCACAGGGATCCCTGGGATCACACACTTTGGGGGAAGCTGTCCTGGGCACAGGGATCCCTGGGATCCAAGGAATCTTAATCAACCACAACAAGAACTCCAGCCCATCCCCAGGCTTGTTCTCAACTTTAGAAAAAGTCCAGAATGGATCCTGCTTTTTGACGCGAGACAAAATGACAGGAGATGGAGGATTCCTTCTTTTTTACATAAAAATTTGTGTAGTAATGTTTCCATTCAGGCTTCAGCCTGAGTAGCCTGGGTAGATGGTAACCAGATGCCAACACACAGGGAGGTGGGGCAGCCAGACCCTTTGTGTACCCTTGTGTGCTCCTAAGTGTACACCACACCCAATGTCCAGTGCAACAAGCATGCAGAAAAAGCGAGGGGCAGAACTGCTTCGAGACCAGGCTTGGGCAGGGGGCCAGCCCCTTTGGGAGGCCTGCAGTATAGACCCCCGATGCCAATCCAGACTTGTGGGGGGAAGGCAGACAGGCTAACTCTTGCAGACCTTTGCATGAAAAGATTTCCCGCCCCAACCAGCAGCACCCCGTACAACAAGCAACAAGCTCCAAGAAAAAAGTTGGAGGCTTTGCAAGGGGGGCAGGCAGCACTGCTTATTGTGAATTCAACCCCCCCACCCCCAAAAGAAAACCTGTGGCTCTTAAGCAAAGCCACTGACAATTCCCCCCAGAAAAGTAACCCAGCACAACCCAAGAAAATAAACAAACCAAAATATCAACTCTTGTCCTAAAATGCCACCTGGCGGTAAAGTAGTACTGAAAGGGCAGGTGGGTAAAATGGTTCTGACATGCCCCCTAACGCATTTTACTATTCATAGCATAATAAGCCAGTTCGTCGTATATCACATCCACATTACCTGAATTAGTCGTCATAAACTAAAAAAGGAAAATTAAACCAGGAACATTTTAGTGGATCAATGCCAATTACGTAGACAAGCGCCCCACCATTTCAATTTAGGGGGCATAGAATGCAACTCCGAAGGACTAAACTCCCATCACGTGTACAAGGACCCCAGCTCTTCTAGCTAAACATTCCACTTCCAGAAATTATACCATATCACACAGTCTCCACATCTGCCCAGGAACAGGAGCCAAATGACAGCAGTCTCTCTTTTTTCCAAAAAGTAGAAAGTGCTCCCTTGTTTGTCTGTTGATCCTTCAGATCAAGCCACACAGGATCCTGAAGGTCTTCTTCTAGCCTGTGCAGCTACTCCTCCAACTAAGGGACACCAAGGCATCTAGGTTACAACTGGGAGAGAGCCATCACAAGAATCCCTGATTAACTCCCCTCTGCCGTTCCATTAATATGTTTATTCATCAGCTGTGCTTTGTCTTGATCTTAGATAGTAAGTTCTCTGAAGCAAGAAAATATTAGATTGCATAGTACAATAGGGCCTTTCTTCTTCATGGAGTCCAATGGTGCTACCACAGTAAAAAATTACATTAATTTGGCTGTCCATCATGGGCTAGACTTTGGTCCTACTGAAGGCAGTGTTGAGACTAACCACTGACTTCTGCAGGAATCAGAACAGCAAATATATTGTTGAAAGGGCTAGTTGCACAGTAGAAAACAACAGTTGTTATACATTAATGTCTGGATTTGTTGTCTTCTTACTATGTTGCATGAATTAGCTTCATTTTAAATGCATGCCATAGTTTGAAATACACTTCAGACTGATGAAAGCCTGGTCATATGTCAGTACAAGCGTGTGAAATAGAGACCGAAACTCATCTGAAGATGTGTGGATGATATTAATTGATGTTTTTAATGAATGCCTCTGTTTGCAGGAATCTGCAATGCAAACTAGCAGTTTTTAGAAAGTAATGCATATTATAATTAGGGCACGCTTTTATGGATGCTTTGAAGTCCTAAACATTTTTGAAATTCAAATGGAGACTGGAAATAAAGGAATCTGCACAATAAAGGGGCATTAAATTATGTCCAAAAATTTCACTGTTTTGTAGATGTAAATATATGCCATAATTAGTGGTAACATGAAGAGGATGGTTGAGTTTATTCCTATTCTTATTTAAAACAGCTGTGGCATGAAAAATAATGCTCCTTCTCTTTGTGATCTGCTGTAACAAACATTTACCCATGTAATCAGTGTTCAGAAGTGGCTTGTCCTCATGGTCTCCTCCCAGCCCCCACTGCTCTTCCTTGGTGCCTCTGCAGCATATTTTGGTAGGCACAGAAATTCTTTGTGTTCTTCATTCACAAGAAAAGTTGCTGCTGCCTTTGTATTTTCTATTTTTAATGTAATTTTTCATGTACAGCTGAGAAGTACCTCCTCCCACTTGCCAGTTTTGATTGGCAACTGATCTGAAGTTCACAAATGGGATCTGTGGTGCAGATGATTCTCTGGCCAGCATGCAGATGTATGCAAAACACATTAGTTATGGAAGCAAACAGCAGTCACCCACCTTTTTGCCAACCCTTCCTCCCCTCTTTTAACCGAACCTTCTCCACTTAGCTAACTCATGTGATGTTTGAGCAGGACTTGTTCACGAAATGATACAAGAGCATCAGTGTCTTGGAATTAATAATGAGTCAAAAGGGAAGAGCAGCTGAAAAGCCCAAGCAGCTTGGCCTGTCCATCACAAGCCTAACCATGTGGCAGCTCTGGAAACAATTCTAAAGCTGCAGTGTAACTATCAATGAAATGTGCCAAGGATCCAGATGCTCCTATTGGAAAAAATTGTTTCACAATTTGGAATCTCTGCCCTTTGATCAGATAAAAAAAGTGATTAACTTACCTACCTCAGTGTGATCATGTCATGAATCAGATTCATTGTTTATTTTTAATTGATTTGCATTATTCTGGTACCTAGCAGCCCACCTGATGGTCCATGATCCCATCTTAATAGATGCTTTACAAGTAACAGAACAAATGGATAGTCAGTAGTGTAGAGAGTTTACAATCTCAGTAGAAGGCTAGAGAGAAAGATGAAGATAGGACTGCAAGGAAAGAATATTGGTCAGCATGACAGCCAGAAGCTATAGCACATCATCTGTGTAACCATTGTTGAGGGGTTTTTTAGGTATAGGAAAGGAGAATTTGGGGAGGGATTGGAAGGAAAATAATAGACCATAGATTCTTAAGACTATGTTCAGCTAATCTGACTCCTTGCATATTGCAGGCCAAAGAAGCAGTAATGTCTATGTCAAAACAATGACTTCTACTAGACCTAGAAGATTACCAGTTCAGGACTCAGAGACTCCCTAGGATAGGGAACTCACCACATCATTAAGTTAGTAAGAAAGGCTGAAGGGAGCAATGGAACTCAGGCTGGCAACAAAAATTAAAGACAACAAAAAGCTTTTTCAGGTATCTAGGGAGCAAAAAGAAGGTGCAGGGTAACATAGGACCTCTACAGGACAGTCTAGGACAATTAGTGACAGATAGGAGGGACAAAGCTGAGCTCTTCGTTAAGTTTTTTGTATCAGTATTCCTGAACACGGATGAAGACACATCGCCACATTGGATTATAGACAGGCACAGCCCACCAACACTAGCCTACCAATAGTTAGTCTTGACCTAGTGAAGGGACACTTGGGAGAGTCTTGATGTGTTCAAGTCAGCAGGCCGGGATGATCTTCATCCAAAGGTGCTAAAGGAACTGGCCAGTGTCATAGCAGAACCACTGGCAAAACTGTTTGAGCGCTCACAGCACTCAGGGCAGGTCCCAGGGGACTGGAAAAGGGCCAATTTGGTCCCTATTTTCAAAAAGGGGAGGAGGGAGGATCTGAGTAAGTATAGACTGGTTAGTCTCACCTCTATCATTGGGAAAACCTTTAAATAAATTATTAAGGGTTACATTTGTGTGAGTCTGGCAAGAAAAATAATGCTGAAGGGCAACCAGCATGGATTCATAGCAGGTACATCCTGCCTGACCAACCTTGTTTCTTTTTATGACCAGCAGGTTACAAACTGGTTAGATGCAGGAGTCATGGTGGATGTCATATACTTGGATTTTAAAAAAACCTTTGATATGGTACCACATCCCATTCTCATTAAAAAAAATTACTGAGCGGTTGTGACTTAGATGATTACATGGTCAGGTGGGTGGCAGATTGTCTAATGGGATGTACCCAGAGCAGGGGTTTTCAACTGGAGGTATGTAACATACTGGGAGTACCTCCTCAAGAGTACCCCTCCTGGTGGTCAGTTGGCTGCTGGGGACACCTCCCTGGTTTGTCTGGCCACTAGGGGACTCCTGCCTTCTGGATTGGACACCGAGGGTACACTGACCCAAAAAGGTTGAAAACTCCTGACCCAGAGAGTGGTGATGGATGGGTTGGCATTGACCTGGCAAGATGTGGGCAGTGGTGGTGGTATCCCCCAAGGCTTGGTCCTTGGGCCAGTGCTGTTCAACATCTTCATCAGTGATTTGAATGAGGGCATGGTGAGCACATTGTCCAAATTCACAGATGACACCAAATTGTGGGGCAAAGTAGACACAGTGGAGGGCAGGGAACAGATTAAGGTGGATTTGGAGAGGTTGGAAAGGTGGGTAGAACAAAATAGGATGCAGTTTAACAAGGTTAAGTGCAGAGTACTGCACTTAGGGAGAAGGAATCACCAACACATACAGATTGGGAGATGACTTCCTAAGCAGCACAGAAGCAGAAAGGGATCTTGGAGTCAGTCAACTCAAAGATGAAAATGAGTTGACAAGGTGGAGTGATCCGTTTTGCTAACCGCACTGTATCATGCATTAACAGATACATCATGAACAGGTCTAAGGAGGTAATACTTCCCCTCTATGTGGCACTGTTAAGGTTGCAGCTGGAGCACTGCGTTCAGTTTTGGGTGCCACGTTTCAGGAGGGACATGGATAACCTTGAGAGGATCCAGAGGAGGACCTCTCATATGCTATGGGGCCTGCAGGACAGGTCCTATTAGGAGAGGTTGAGGGACCTGGATCTCTTCAGCCTCTGTAAGAGAAGGTGGAGGGGGGAATCTGGTGGCCATCTATAAATTTTTCCAGAGGGCATGGGGAGCGCAAGAAACAGGAGATACTCTGTTTACCAAGGCACCTCTTGGAGTAACTAGAAAAAATGTCCACAAACTGACAGAGAGCAGATTTAAATTAGACATAAGGAAGAACTTTATGGTAAGGGTTACCAGAATCTGGAATGAGCTTCCAAGGGAGGTGGTGCTCTCCCCTACCTTGGAGGTCTTTTAAGAGGAGACTGGACACACACTGCCTATCTAGCCTGACCCAGAAGTCCTTGTTAGGATCACTGCATTCCAGGATACACTCTCCCATTTTATAAGTGTGACTTACGTACTTTGTTGTTCTACACAAAACCTTGTCTTCATCTGGGTTAAAATGCATACTGTTTAAATAAACCCACTTTGCTAGGCAATCTGCCGTAGTCTCTATATCCTCTTTGAAACACCCCCTTCAGGTAGTTGAAGGCTGCTAGTAAATCCCCTCTCAGTCTTCTCTTCTCCAGACTAAAAAAGTCCAGTTCCCTCAGCCTCTCTTCATAAGTCATGCCCCAGCCCCCTAAGTATTTTCATTGCCCTCCACTGCACTGTCTCCAATTTGTCTACGGCCTTTCTGTAGTAGGGGGCCACATAGTACTCCAGATGTGACCTCACCAGTGCTGAATAGAGTGGAATAATTGCTTCCCTCAATCTCCTGGCAATGCTCCTACTAATGCAGTCCAGTATGCTGTTAAACTTTGCAACAAGGGCACACTGTTGGCTCATATTCAGTTTTTGTCCCCTGTAACCCCAGGTCCTTTACTTCTGAGATTGTTCTGTCCTAAGTACAGGACTTTGCAGTTGTCCTTATTGAACCTCATGAGATTACTTTTGGTCCAGTCCTCCAGTTTGTCTAGGTCTCTGAATCCTAGCCTTATCCTCCAGTATATCTGTTTGCTCCCCCCAGCTTGGTGTCATCTTCAAATTTGCTGAGGGTACACTCCATCCCATCTTCCAGATTATTGATGAAGATATTGAACAAAACTGGCCCCAGAACTGACCTTTGGGGCTCTCCTCTTGATACCAGCTGCCAACTAGACATTGAGCCATTGATTACTACCCTTTGAGCCCACTGATCCAGCCAGTTTTCTTTCCACCGTACAGGCCATTCATCTGACCTTACTTCCTTAGCTTGCTTGTGAGAATGTTGTAGGTGATGGTATCAAAAGCCTTGCTAAAGTCAAGGTATATCACATCTGCTGTTCTCCCAATTTCTACTGAGCCAGTCATCTCATTATAGAAGACAGTCAGGTTGGTCAGGCTTTACTTGTCTTTGGTGAATCCATGCTGACTGTTTCTAATCACCTTCTTCTCCTCCAAGTGTTTAGAAATGGACTTCTTGAGACCTGCTTTATGATCTTTCCAGAGACTGGAGTGAGGCTGACTGGTCTGTAGTTCCCTGTATCTTCCTTTTTCACTTTGTTAAAGATGGGCACTATATTTGTCCATTTCCAATCATCCAGAACCTCTCCCAGTCACCAGTTTTCAAAGATAATTGCCAGCAGCTCTGCAGTCACATCAGCCTACTGCTTCAATACCCTGGGGTGCATCATGTCCAGCCTTATGGACTTGTTCATGTCCAGCTTTTCTAAATAGTCCCTAACATATCCTTTCACTACTAAGGGCTGTGCACCATCTCCCCAAACTGTGCTGCCCAGTGCAGTAGTCTGGGAGCTGACCTTGCTTGTAAAGACCGAGGTAAAAAAGGCATTGAGCACTTCAGCCTTTTCTGCAACATTTGTCACTAGGTTGCCTCCCCCATTCAGCAACAGACCCACACTTTCCCTTGTCTTTATGATGGTGCTGACATACTTATAGAAAACCTTCTTGTTACCCGTCACATCCCTTGCTAGCTGCAACTCCAGTTGTGCTTTGGCCTTCCTGGCCTCATCCCTGCATGCTTGAGCCAGTACTCTTTTACTTCTCCTTTGTCATTTTTCCAAGTTTCCACTTATAAGCTTCCTTTTTGTGCTTTAGTTCACTGACAAGTTCCCTGCTAAGCCAAGCTGGTCTTCAGTGAGGGAGCTGAGATAATAAACACCCATGTGCACAGGAGGGCGGGTTGGTGGGCTGCCTGAATGCACAGTGTAAAGGAGCAGCATGTGGCCAGGGGGCTGTGCCTTGTACTAGTATGGCCATGCAGCATGCAATACCCGGCAGCTTTAGATGTTTGATGGTTCTGCTGAGTATCTCTGAACCAAGTACAGATCCCTGCAAGACACGCCCCACCCCCTCCCCTTCCTGCTGGGATGATGAATGTACTTGTTCTTCTTTTAATGAACTGGATCTTCCTGTTATTCTCTCATTCATCATAATACTTGCATTCTCACATGCGGGCACTCTGCCTTTAGTGAAAGTAGTGGTGCCCTGCAGTCAGGGGCCAACTTTGCTTTACAAAGTTTTGTAAAGAGAAAATGGAGGAAGCATTACTTGCCTGGTTGAGAATCACCTTTAGCCAAAACATTCATTTAAGTGTATTTGATGTAGCCAAGCCCTAACAATTTTTATCAAACGTATGATTTTTCTGGAGATGTCCTTAATGTTCCTGGCAATTTTTAATGGGTAAAATTCCCAGTTCTCATTTAAAGAAAAAGAGGTGTCTATCCCTCATTGTTGCTGAGAAAAGCTTGAGCCCTCAAAATTCCACAGCCAAGAGTGTAATAAAAAGAACTCAGTTAATTAAAATTAAAATGTATTATGATTTCTAAGCCAATCTCATAATTTGTAGGACTGAATAATGATTGTTGAATGACAGGCTTGAACATTATTCATTCAAATTTCAGTTGTGCAGTTGTTTTTAATTTAAAGAGGAGTTATACTTTAAGGCAGAGGTAGGCAAAATACAGCCCACTGCTCTGCACTGGGTTGAGCCCCACCCACTTCTGCTGGGGCAGCCCACACTATTCTCCCACCAGCCTGGGCCCCAGCCAGCGCACTGCTTTTGGCAGGGCTGTTTCCAGTGTGGCTGCAGCCAGCTGAATGGTCCTCTGCTCCTTTCACTTCCAGTGGGAACAGCTGGGCTGTAGCTTCCCTCACCCCGCCTGCCTGCCTGCCCGAACCAGCACAGCAGGGACAGGGGCACAGGAGCAGGGGCAGGAATGGGAGGAGGAGCAGCTGCTGGAGGTGAGGGGAGCACAGCAGCACCCAGCCAGCTGCAGCTGCACACTGGCTGGGGTTGGGGCCAGTGGGGACTTTTCTGCTCCCCTTGCCTCTAGCTGCTGCTCCTCCTGCAGTGCCACTCAAGGCAGGTAGGCGGGAAGCTTCAGCCAGGCAGCTCC
Source organism: Crocodylus siamensis (assembly GCF_052110815.1). Classification (NCBI taxonomy): domain Eukaryota; kingdom Metazoa; phylum Chordata; order Crocodylia; family Crocodylidae; genus Crocodylus; species Crocodylus siamensis. The sequence continues at coordinate 194,175,916 of NC_143396.1, forward strand.
TGCCCAGCACATGTAGCTATGGCTCTAGCTCTCAGCTGCCTTCCACCTGCTCCCCCCACACCCACAGGTGGATGCTCATGCCAGGCGGGCAGAGTGGGGGAAAGGCAGCTGGGAGCTAAAGCCAGAGCTCCACATGCTAGGCAGGAGCCACCTGGCTGAAGCTTTGCCACCTGCCTGCCCAGAGCAATGCTACAGGAGCAAGAGTAGCAGCCAGTACAGCCGGAAGCAAGAGAAGCAGAACAGCCCCACTGGCCCTGGCATTGGCCAGTGTGCAGCTTCTCACGGGGCTGTTCCAGGTATGGCTGCAGCTGGGCACATGCTGCTGTGCTCTCTTCACCTCCTGGTGACAATGTGAGCCTGGTTGGCTGCAGCCATGTTGGGAACAATCCCACCAGAAACTATGTTTTGGCCGGGGTCCAAACTGGGGCTGGGGCCAGTGGCTGTGGGTGGGAGTGTGGCTCTGGCTGCGGCTCAGCCCCATGTGGAGTGTTGCAGGGGCAGCCATCAACCGGGCAAGCTCTGCTGCACTCGTCCCCTGCCTCCATCTCCCTCCCTTCACCCCCAGCTGGCTCCCAGGCAAACCTCCCACTGCCACATGCACACTCCCCACTCCACACGCACCCCTGCCACCCCTCTTCCACACAGGGCAGGGCATGCAGGGAGCAGATCATGCCTGTCCCACTTCTGAACACTGCTCCCCACCCACCCAAAGCTCCATAGGGGTTTTGATGAGTTGTTGGAGGGGCGGGATGCTGACCTGGCCCATGACAGCTCATCAAAACTCCCTCTGTGGCCGTCAGGCCTAAATAATTGCACCTGCTTTAAGGTCATCATATAACAACAGCTTTTCACTGATTTTAAAACCAAGAGGCAGCAGATATAAAATTATTCCAGTGTCCTTTACCTACAGATGGGGAATGTTATTGAGGCTTGAAAAATGAGGCCTACATGAGTGACCTTTTTTGATGATATGAAAATGTGAGGATTATTCTAGTAATTTCTTATTTACTTTTTGCCATATATATGAAATGGTGAAAGGAAATGCTTTGATAATAGAACTGTAACAGTGATAGAAACATAAATAACCATTTTAAGAGTTTATTACTATCAACTACTATGACATAATTGCTTTAGCAAAAATACCTATTCTTAAGAAATTCCAGTAGAGTAGCTGTAGCATGGCTTAATAACTACGTTACTGTTCTTATTCAGATGTAATTGTTAACCAGCTATGATAGCAAATTGGTTGTTCACTATTAGCTCAGAACAGTTTCGTAAAGATCACCATGAACACACTATATTTAAAATGTACATGAAACATTAACCACTGACCTCATGCATAACATGTGCAAGAAACAAGGCAAAATAAAGATAAGATTCCTCTTCTGTTATGCAAAATACGTGACTACAGGGCAGTGTGTGTTACCATACATGAATGTCAAGAGACTTCTCCACTCATTAATTTACCAAAGCAAGACTGAAGTAACATGAGACGTTCCCATTTCTTTTCCCCACCACAAACAACTCAATATGTGCTACTATCGGCATATTGCCTGCAAATGTTGTACCACAGAAATGGATCATAGACACTGAGTAGAATTAAAGAGTAGCTACCTAGTTATTAAATCATGGCTACAAGTGACTTGATATGATCTGAAGTCAGGATTACAAATGATCTAGATTACAAACATATAAACAGATTTGCAAGCTGAATTTTAAAGTTGCCATGTAGAAAGGAAATATCTCTGATCTTTCTGAAGTTGGGTCGGAAGTGCTAGGAAGGATTTTGTTATAGTGTCAAACCTCTGGGTTAGCAATGAATAATGCCAAACTGAAACTACAGTTTAAACAACTACATTTGCTTAAGGGTTTTTCACCCACCAAAATGCCCATCAAAGTCTAGGTTAAAGGTCAAGGATGATTCTTTGACATTGTTTAGCAGTAGTTGGCCAGTTATGCCATGACACATTGGAAAGACAGTTACCAACGACTGTATACTAAGAGGTTATATAAATAGTGTTCCACATTCTCAGTTTTTACCGAGTTTCACTGATAAATTCCCTGATTTTTTTTTTAAGTCATTCAGTTTTTACTAATTTACACCTATTTTTCAGTTCAAATCCCTGTTAATTGGCATGAGTGGGGAATGGCCCATTCCTCACTCATGCCAGTTAACAGCGATTTTAACTGAAAAACCGGAGGTGCTGATAAGCTCAAAGTGCTGCTGTGCCAGTTATCTGAGGCATAGTTTCCGGCAGGACATTGTGGGGGTGGTGGCAGTGGCCACGTGAGGGGGTGGGGGCCAGGGGAGGGTGGCTGGAGCTGCTGGGGGTGCAGGGCTCCTGGCTCTGACCCTGGGTGAGGCAGGATGGGCTACAGTAATCAGGATGGGCACGGTGGCATGTGCTTCCTGCCACTGATCCAGGGGCACGGGTCCCCTGGGAAGAGCCTAGCACAGGTCCCCCAGTACACAGCCTATATGGGCGCGTAGCAACAAGAGCCGCTCTCCCCTGCCTTGCACCCAGCGACAGCTGCCCCTGCTTCGCTCCCTGCTGCAGCCCCAGGAGTGGCCGAGGGGCTGTGCTATGCCCCTCCCCACATCCCTTCCCTACTCCCAGCCTCCTTCCTCCATCACCGCCAATTTTTTTACCCTGATTTAAGCTGATTTTTTTCCCTTTTATTCTTTTTATCTTGATTTCATCCTGGTTTTTATGTTTCAAAGATAAACCCCCCAAAAATCCCAGATTTTTTTTTTTAAATAAAAACTGAGAATGCAAAACACTATATATAAACAATGAAGATCAAGGAAAAACTTGAAAATCCTGACTGCTTCTCCCAAGGATAGGGCAAATGTGATAGTTAACACAGTCAGGGCTAGAACCTACTTGTCCAGTTGTGGGGGTTGCGTGCAGTTCCTGAATTCTACTTCTGTCCACTTTTAGGGCTGATTACAGGAAAGATTTGAACAGTGTATCCATATTTACAAGGAGGCCAGTGGCAGAACGTGTACACTGTAGCTACAAGACTAGAGGGGGAATTCAGCCTCTGAGGGTACAGTGTGTGTTAGCCAGACAACCCTGACTATACCCTGGTCAGCTGGTCCTACACACGCTCCAAAAAGTGTGCCAGTGAAGATGCTTCTGAATTGTCTCTAGTGGCTGCTCTTAAGCACACCCAAGAGGCTTGAGAATAGCTACCTGGCACAACCCTAGAGCATTTGTGCTGGTGTTTCTAGGTTGAGAGAGCAGATGGGCAAGATGTGTTCACTACTGTCCAGCTAGCACACACTGCACCACATGTAGATCTGCCCTGACTCAATCTCCTTTGCAATCCATTCCCTCGTGCTATGCACACTAGAATTGGGCTCTAAATAAGAAAAGGTAGCAATGGTTCCAAAAAACCTGCTATGATTCTCCTCTTCACTGGAAACTCGATGTCTCCATCTATACTATGTTAATGTAGGTGGCTGGCTAGGTATTTGGTCTGTGATGAAATATTCACAAAAAGAGGGTTTTGTTTTGTTTTGTTGTGTGTTTTTTCTTCTGATAGGCACCAGTTTAGTGAAGCATTTTAAATATGTGCCTAACTTCAGGTGTGTGAGCAGTCTTATCTAAATCAGTGGAATTTAAGTATCTTGCTGAATCAGGGTCTTAATGCTGGCCCTCATCAACCATTTCCCTTCCTTTCTATTGCATCAGAAACCTTTGTTTGTGGTGGTGATGTCATCCATTGAAGAAAGGAAAAAAGAAAAGAAATAAAATGGCCTTGGCCCTCTGGCACAGACCAGTTCATTCAGTGCAGAGGATGGGGTGTCTTTTTCTTCCTAGCAGGCAGGACATTGAGCCAGATCTAGTATCAGTATATGCATACCAATCCCATTCATTTAGAGAGTTCCATGTACCCAAAGGAACAATTTGACTTATACCTAAAAGGAATCATAGGCCTTTTAATGATGGGCATTCACTTGTTTTGTTGCACATGGGCTCGGGCAAATTATTGCTTCTCTGAAGAATTCACGGCAGCAGCTGAATTTAAAAGAAAGAAACAGCATTTATTCATAAATGAATTTATGGAAGAAATGTTTTTTTCCATATTAAAAATGGAACACCTGCACCCTTTAAGTCTATGGCAATTGTTGATAGGTATAGACCAGCCTCTTCCCTCCCTGTTGATGGAAGAGAATGTGGTAGGAGGCCAAGGGTTAATTACTGCTTCAGGGAAATAATATTCAACATGTGTTATATTTCTTGGCAGGCTGACTTAAATTGCAACATTCAAGATGACACAGGAGCGTTTTATGGAGTAACCAGCCAGTACGAGAGCTCAGAAAATATGACAATCACCTGTTCCACCAAAGTCTGTTCATTTGGGAAGCAAGTAGTAGAAAAAGTAGAGGTAAGGTTATCCACTGGTTGGAGTTCCTCTATTGGCTTCTGATTATGTAGTTCTGCCAAGATAATTTCCGTACAAAATGGATGACTGATTTTCTTTGTTTTACTTAGTGGTTTTATCTCTTCATTCCTATCCTCCCCTTCCTAATCCTTCCTGAAAGATTGGTTTCCTTTCTGGAACTACTTGGTTAGTTTAAATTACTGTGATACTAGTGACAGTAAAATCCCAGTTACGCTGACTTAGAAGTACCTCTTCTATCCTTCCTCTGGCAACCACTATCATCACAGCTTCTTATCTTCAGCTGGGGAGCCTGGAGCTGACATCAGTGCTGCTTCCTACATCACCTGGCAGAAGAGCAATGAAGCAAAGATAGATTTACTCCCATTTTCAACTGGATGTGTCATCTTCATGATGCGTTAAACCAGCACCTGTAGCCTGTTTGGAATCTTACTAAGGTGGCAAGCAACCCTCCACTGCCTAGCTATCAGAGCATTTCTAAAAATTTAGCAGTGTGATGTGTTTCTTCTATGCCCAGACTAATTTAACCCAATGAAATGCACTTTCTTCAAGTGACAGTGGCTTTGGCACAAAAAACAAATTTGTATAATTGTTCTTTCTTTTGGATACTAGAGCCTTTTATGACGTAGTCCTGTTTAGTTAAGTCATGTAGTGGGGCTTACTGTACTGTGAGCTACAGTAGCTACAATGTAGTTGTTGTTTAGGAACTTCTAATTTAAAGACGTAATCAAAGCATTTTTAAATGCGCGTGTTGCTGTCCACATCCTGCTTTATTATTTATCCCCAAAAATAGTGACTACCAAAGAGCAACATGTTCTGCTCTACTACTCCAAACCTTGAAGAATTCATAAGTTAAGTCCATCCAGCTATTGAGAAGAGCAGTTTATCATGACAGTAGGTAGTTAGGGAGGTGGAAAGCAGGAAAACTAAATCACAGCTCCATTTCTGCTCATCGCAGTGGGATCTGTTGAGCTGTGGGTCAGTCTGTCCTCCTTCCTTTCATCACAGTTGACTGTCCTTCTGTTATTCACATACCTACCTCTTCAATTATGTAATACATTCTGACAAATCTGGCATGTGTGTGCATGTAAAATTACTCTCTCTTAAGTACTTTGAACCAAGTTACCTTTAAGCTGCTTGAAAGTCATACAAGACAAATTTTATACCAAGTTTACTTCTTAATTCATGATTCTTCACTGCAAGGCTATTTTTAACGGTCCTCATTGACTTTGTATATAAATCATGAACTGAAAACAAACCAGGATTTCCTATTCAAGACCTATTTTCCTAAATTAGTATATGGAAGGAGACTTGGGTGACTAAACCAACATTAAAGAACAACAGCTCCATATTCTTCTTGTTATTTCCAAACTAAGAAAGAGAACAGAACCCAAGACTTAGCATTCCCCCTCTTGGCTGCTATAGAAATACTTTTTGTTATAAATATTTTTAAAAAAAATTTTGTTTTTTATTCAGACGGAATATGCAAGGTTTGAGAATGGCCGATTCGTGTACAGAATAAATCGCTCTCCGATGTGTGAATATATGATCAACTTCATACACAAGCTCAAGCATTTACCAGAGAAATATATGATGAACAGTGTGTTGGAAAATTTTACAATTTTATTGGTGAGGAGTCATTATTCCTTACTGCCTTTTACTAAAATTCTTTCAGTATTTCTGTGGGTTGCAGAATTTAGAACTGGGTTGTAAAGTCCTTACTGAATAGAAATTTACTATTACACAAATTGTCCCATGGGCATGGACTTGGGTGCTGCTGAACCTGAGGTCACAAAGGAATAGCAGGGACAACAGAATAGGCAGACCTCTTAGTTATTTTCCAGATACTTATCTTAGGTTTTATCCGTTTTTAAAAGCAAGTGTCATGTCATGGCAACCCTACTTTGCATAAAGCTTTCTTCAGTGGGTGCTAACTCAGTTGCCCTGAGGTCCCTGGCAGACATTACTACTTAATGAAGTCTTACGTAGTAACCCTACCACAGCTTCATACAGATAATGGCACAATAAAACAGGGAATAAGCCACAAAGTTATTACATACATAATCCATAAAAACTTTATGGCTGGTTCCCATCATGCCTTAAATTAAATATGTGGCCAGCATTGGTCTGCTGATGAGCATTCCCAGCATCACAAGCACACTGAAGCTGCCTCAAAGTCTCTCATGCAATCCCTGTGGCTGAGAGCGTTGATCAGCTGAATGGCTTTCTGAGCCACAGGCTCCCCAAGTTCCTGGCTTGCTACTTGCCCATTCAGGGGCTCCCCCTGCACTGGCAATAGGTTATGACTGGGATCTAATCCTACAGTTGCATCTGATACCATACACATGTGGCTTGGCAGGAGGTACAATTGGTAGGATTGTGGGTCAGATCCCATTGTACCTTTAACTGAAGATCTGTCAGTGGCCTAAGTGAGGAGGATTGTTAACTGTGGAGGACTGTTAACTGTTTCACTGGCTGTCAATTCATGTAAAAAAGAAGAGCATGTATTATACTACTATTAAATTGAAAATCTGGATGAGCAGTGACGAGTAGAGTTATTTTCACTTTCCCAAAGCCTGTTTTATGTTTAGGAAAAACCTAGTTAAAACTTTTTTTCTCCTTTTGCACCGAGAGTGCCTTTTCTGTGGCACTATTTTCTCAGGTTCATAACATAGTATCTATTTTTCCCCCCAAAATAGGTTGTAACAAACAGGGATACGCAAGAAACCCTACTCTGCATGGCTTGTGTATTTGAAGTTTCGAACAGTGAACACGGAGCACAACATCACATCTACAGGCTTGTAAAGGACTGAATGGTTATTTATATATACACTTCATTACACTTCTTTATCAAAACACAGACTGTAAACCTCAATACTAAGTGGCAGTGCCTCTGGCCCATCTTTCACCCACATTTTTCTAAATCCTGTTTTAGTGAAGTCATTTTTAATGTGTTCATATATAATTGTAGCTGTGAAATTCTGGTACAGTTGTAAAAAATTCTTTCTAAAACTAAGCATTCTTCAAATTTGTAAACCACAGTTCTTTGGGAAGACTGTATTTAAGAACCTAACACCTCTGTCTGTGGAGGTTTATTTTTAATTGTGATAGAAAAATGTATGACAGAGCAGTTGCCATGGGGAAAACGTACAGAATTTATAAGAATTTATTTCCTTTTTTGTTTCCCAAAAAATGCTTGTTTTACGATGCAAATGAAATTGAAATGAATCCTAACTATAAATGTAAATTAGTACACAAAGTTAATAATCTTTATAGAATTATCTTTGTAACCAATTAGGGTGGAAGATATGGACGAATGTAATTACTAAATTTATTTTTTAAAATGAAACATTTTTCTGTTTGAAACCAAATGAAAAATACAGCCTTAAAAATGCCTGATAGAAACAGACAGGTTCTCAAATTAGGCAAATTTTGTATTTTTTTCTCAACGTTGAAACTAATCTTCTAATCCAGTAAGCTTTCAAACAGGTATTGCAGAGAAAGAAAATATCATCCCTTATCCTTAACGTATGTAGTGTATTTTAAAATAATATAAAGTTGTATCGTACTAATAAGAGAATTTGATTATTTAATGAAAAAGATGGCTCATTTTGCAATAAGTAGTTAATTACTGAAAATTTAGGCCAACAATATATGTAGTCTTGCGTGTGCGATTGTATTTTATATGGACAGCTATGTTTTCTATAAAATTGAGCGAAAACTTTGCAACACTGAAATTAACAAACATAAGGGGAAATTATTGACATTATTACGTGTTGTGAATAATCTATCAATTAAACTAGTAATGTGGTTGAGAGAAGAATACATAAGCCAGTAAAAGGCTTACCAGCTTTAATATCTTTGAGATGCTAGAGAAATCACAACCATCATCAAGTAAAAAGAAATTGGAGAGCTGGAGAGTTTTCTCCTTTTTCTTATTGCTCACAATGCTCTTCCATCTGTACTACCCCACTCTGCCGAGAGCCTCCTAGAAGAAATGTTGCAATTGGGACTATCAGGGGGAGCTTACAGGACATAAAAATTATTGTGACTTGGGGTCTGCTCTGCAGTCACATTCAGAGCACACAGGTATGTAGCAGTGCTCATTCCTCTGGTGAATACATTAAGAAGTGGTTAATTCAGGGAAGATTGTGAATTGTTTATTAAAACCCAGTGGAAGAGATTTTGATAGTAAGTAAGGACCCGAAATATGGACATAGGAGTGAGTGGTTAGCTGAGCTACGTGTGTGGTTATACCTACTTGTTTCTTACAGGCTAAACTGGTTAATATCTCATTTCTGTTTTTCTTTCTGTCTTCCTTTCAGCCACACCCTTACACTTTTAAAGAAACACAGTCAGGATTAGGTTATAAGAGGGATATGTGTTCTAAAACGTGGCAGACCATCTGGCAAACTGCACATCCTAATGGGCTGTCTTGAGCACTGGTTATGAGATAAGACACGTATTTGTGCTGCAGATGTTGAAAAACAGCATTGATCTGGAATGCTGTAGGTCTTGGCAAACCACAAATGGGGCATAGAAGATGTGTTTAGCAGTTCCCCACCCAGCTGCCATTTCAAATACATGTCTGTGTGCAATTAGAGGCCTGGCTTCACCCCCAGGTAGAGTATTGTATACTTCAAAAAAGTCAGTCTTAATTTGTATGACACTGTAGCTCTGACTAGTACCCTCAGTTATCACTGTATGACCATTAATGAATACTGGCTAGGGGAGGGAACTGCATTTGTAATATGCAGCATGTAGCTGGTTGATAATAAGATCATATTATCTTTAATGCTGTTAGGACTTACATTAGAGGAAGAGACTAACATCTGGATGAGGGCTGAGATTCCTTAGGCTATGAAACCTCAGATCTGACTGCAGTAGGCAGATGATTGCTGTGATGTCTAGCTGTCATATTATCTAGCCACTCATGGATGTTAGGGCTGATGAACCTTTTAGCTGTTTCTATGTTGTGAATTGTAAATTTGATATCCATAATAGGGTCTCTTAAGTTGCAACACTAACTCTCACATCAAGGAAAGCACTGCATTGTAACAGCCTAATGGTAGCCCTTTATTTTAAGCACTTGGTGTTACAAGTCGAAAACTAATTTTTTTGTCTTCTGTTTTGTTTTGTTCTAAATTCGTCTCTTATTTAGGTTTTTGAATTGTGGTTTGGGTGCTTATTGTTTATATATATATATTTATATAGATATATATATTTCTATACATATAGATATATATCTATCTATATCAATATAGTAAGCAAATTCTTTAAAGTGTATAAAATATGTAAATCATTTTGCAAAACCAGGTACCGTTCTTTTGTAAAATCTGGCACATTACATATGTCATAACTAGAAGGTATCAAAAGTCACAATGTTTATTGGTGTTCACATGTGTAATGTTAGGAAAAAAATATTTGCATTGTCTTTACTTTACATTTATGTAAGTGATCTAAACCCTGTACATGTTCATACTTAAAAGCCTTAAATCCTTCAAATGTTCAGTGTGGGGTGTGTAGTCCAAAAGGCTGCCTGTAAACTGTGAGCTCTTTTGTAAGCTGGAAGAATTTATCCTGTTACTGTTACTTTTTCTAGGAACTTTTTAATTCAGAGCTGCCAAAGCATTACAATATGCAGTGCCTTAGTGTTATATTAGCAGTACCTTTAGCCTCTTGCATCGATTTTCTATATTGTTTTATTAATTGGTCCCATTTAAAATATATATATATATTTCCCATAGAAAAGTCCTTTGACTACTGGTCTAAACCAACCTTCAGTGCAGGTCAGTCCCATTACTACACAGTTAAATGTCTATACCAAAATGAAAGGTTACAACTTAATAGTTTTCTGTGAAAAGTGAATTGTACTAATAATGCTGCCTTTTTAAATTTCATGACCAAATAATTAACTAATTGTGACTTCTGCACTCTAGCATGAAAGTGCCTTTGGTTTGAAATTCCAGCTTAGAAAAGTGCTGCCATAATAATGACAATTTGTAGAAAGACCAAAAATATTTAGTGATCACCATAATGCCTTTGGTTTATTGGAATAAGTTAAAACTACAGGCCTCCATTCACAAAAGAGCACCATTTATAGTAATGTGATTTTGCTAATCACCGGACTGAATAATGCTGGAAAATAATCTACGTGTTGTTTAACTGTTTGTCAGAGTTTTGCAGCATTGCAAACCAGCAACTGATGTTTAGAATTTAAAACAGTCAGTGATTCCCATTTTTCATTTCTTCATTCAGTCTTGCATCTGAGTAACGTGACGTCCATATAAATTGCAGACCTTCAGAGAGTGGACAAGTGTGACTTTATTGTTCTCTTCTAATAATATTTCAGTATCTGTGAAGATCTTTTCTTTATACAAAATTTGTTTACAAAGTTGAGCCTCTGAAAGTTGGATGCACGAAATTTGAGATGAAAATGCAGAACAGAAATTAATTAGAATAATTGCATTTTGATGTGTTTTTTAGCATCATGTTAAGCATAAGCATTATAGAAAGTGTTGTATGGAAAACTGGACAGCACTATTTGAAATGCGGGGTTTTTTGTTCTTTTTCCAAATGATGTCTCAGTGGAGGAAAAGCAGCTCCTTCAACTAATGTGTCTGGTTTTGACACCTTCTGTGAATTGGGGCCACACTTAATACAAGAAGTACAATTGCTAGGACAAAGAGCAGGATTTTAAATAAATAACAAGAACAAATATCAGCAAAACCAAAAGCTGGCAGAGGAATTATATAGTTGTGCATACAACTTCAATGTGATTTTTTTAAATACTTGATGAAAAATAAGGTTAACTTTTTATATATAAATATTGTGACACTGTGGTAAATATTGTGATAATTCACATTCCCCGTCACTAAAATACTATTTTTTGTTATTCCTCCAATGTCTGATTCTCATTTTCCTTCCTCACATAAGTTGTCCTGTTGAACTAAGGATGCTGAGGTAAGGCAAGGGGGTTTGGGGCCCCAAAAGTACAGGATATATTTTCAGCTATTGTATGTAACAGCTAAAAGAATCATTTGATAACAATGGTTATGAACTGCAGTTTATTGCAAAGTAAACTTAACTCTATTATTTGCTGTCTCATTATTAGCAATTAAAAGAATAATGGTACTATTAAAATTACTACTAACAAAGTAGTTTACTTACTTGAATTCCAGAATGATTTATTTAGGTACTGTACCACTATTTTGAAGAAATTACAAATATAATGTTTATTTTCTCACTTCCCTTCTCTACTGTAGTTACAACTCATTGCATTTGGCAATAGCTTCATAGTCAACGAATTCTTTGTTTTGTATGATCGTAAATAACAAAAGGTGTGCATTAACAAGTAATGAAAGTAGCTGATAAATTGAAGTCAGATACTATATTTGACAAGCCAATCTCTATATATTTATTTTCCCATTCTAGAATTCCTAGAGTATGCTTGGTTCCTGAATCAACCCCCACAAAGTTTGAATAGGTCATTCATACCTGGAAATGTTTTGTGTAATATTTAACATGACATACATTAACATGTGTAGTAGTCCATCAGTCAAAAGACATGCTAGTTGCTATCAACCCAATTTCATACCCCTCTCAGGATGATCTGTTTTCCACTCTCATCTTTTGTTATCAGAATTTTATCCCCTAAAAAGATTGAGGCTGGATAATTCAAAGTTTTGAAAATGTGTGTGAGTTTTGGTCTTTAACTTTCCGGGTCAGTCTTGCTGAGATCATGTAATTAATTTTACTGTGTAAATTAACTCTTAAATGCACTCAGTTGACAAAGAGGAGATGTGTCCCTGTTACCTCCTTACAAAATGTGTGTTTCTGTTTATAGGGGTTTTTTGTTTGTTTGTTTGTTTTTCTATGGGCCTTTTAGCTTCAGGCTCATGACTGCAGACAAAAAATACAATATGTGCCTGAAAAAAATAAAAAAGACAAAAGAATTTTATAACATTAAAAACCTGAATAGCCTTTAATTCTTCAATATCAGTTCATTTTATGTAAAACAGTTTTAGGGTTCTTTTTTTTGCCATGTGCATTTGTTCACATTTGTAAATGACTTAATGGAATTCTCACTTTATGTTTATTTGTAATGTGTATAAAATGGGTTTGTGACTTAAGCATATTCATATATGGTCAGTGGTTACTTTAATATTGTACTGCTGCTGGTAACTTTTGATGTAGAACCTGCCTTTTGATGATAAAGTACCTCTTGATTAGACAGGGAGGGAAGGCTCTTTGAAAAAAAAATGAATGTTTTCAAATGTTTTCTTAACATATTTGCAAAAGCTTTCAAAAGGAGTTCCAGTCAAACCTCTTGGCAGTACAGTATTCTTGTATTTGTTATTGTCTGTGTGTAGGTACTGGTACCTTTTTTGTTTAAAAATGTTTTAAGTGTTGGCTTTAAAGTGAATTTATCTTTAGTATGATAGTAATATGAAAATTATAGGTTTTGTGTGCAGAGAATTTTTTTATAAAGTGCTTTGTAAAAAAAATGTATTCTAGCTTTCGCGGTACATATGTGTGATAACTTTAATATCCATGACAGTTAAGTGCAATTATTTCATCACTCTAAAAATGCTATTTTTGTGTCGGTTACTGCAGGTGTTTTCATGTCTTTGCAAAGTGACACATTTTGATGCCTTCTTGATAAAGTGGTAGAATTTTTGTAGCTTTCTAGAAACTTTGTATTCATACAGTATCGATTGAAAATAAAGAAAATGAAAGTGTTGGCTGCATTTGTTTTTAATCGGCACATAAGAATGGGATTGAAAACAGTCAGCACATATGCCTAAGCTAACCAACAGGAAATATGTCTCAAGTTCTACTCCTGTCCCAGACAGACATATGAAACTCACTTTGGGCTACAGAGGTGCATATGTTTCCAGTTGGGAGTCACAAGCTTTATTCCTGCCTTGAAGATGGGTTTCTAGGCCAGCTCTGCCTCACAGAGCAGAGTGGTGGAGCTGGCTCTCCAGCCAGTATCTTGGTGGTCAGAGTTTTCACACAAGACAGGCAAGACCCAGGTTCTAATCTGAGGTGAGCTGAACTTGCATCTCGTACCTCCCACCTGAATGCACTAACCACAAAGCTGCAGGATAAGCTGGTCTAAATCCCTCTAGTTAACCTGTTCTAAATTTACCAAATAATTGAATATTCATGAGAGAAAATAGCACTATATAATCTAAGAGTTAGTGTACTCACCTGGAAGGGCAGATTTATTTTCCAGTCATTGCTCCAGTGAATGCTCATTCACCCAATAGCTTGTATTTTGTGGGCTCTGAAAAGGCCTACTAGATTGAGCTCTGCAAAAGAAATAGATGTCTAATGGATGGTTCCCAAGGTGGTGTGAACACTACACTAGCAGCTACTAAGTGTCCCTAGCAGGAGACCCTTAAGTGCATGTGGAATTTACTGAAAAAATCATAGGCAGCTATGCAGTTTATGTGCATCCAGAGTCAACAGGAACAGAACAGAAGCTTTAAGTCTCTAAACGTTGGATTTAGAAACTGATAATGGCATTTAATCAATATTTAATCCTACATTGTTCATCTCTCCCCAGTCCATCTATGTCTGCCATTTCAGCACTTATTTATGAATCACAAATGCAAGTGAATTAATATTTTTATAGTGCAAAATGCATATAACATTGCTCGTGGCAACTGTGTTGCACATGCTTTTTAGAACACAAGGTTCACGCATCCTTGTATTTCCTCATACTTAATATCCACTGATTGTCTAACTTTTATAAATGCCACCCTGAGTTGCCCCTATAACTGGTATCTTTTATTTAGGTGAGGCAACTTGACTTAGTCTTGTTTAAATGCCATAAAAATTGGGGAGAGCACTTGTCTGAGTGAAAGAAGCTAGTCAGCTTGAGAACTAAATGAGGCTCTGGAGGGGCTCCTTGCATCTTAAAACAGAAAGGAGGCTACTGATTATCCCAACAAAGCAGCAGTCCACTATAATGGTTACTTACCGTCGATGTATGTTGAATAAATGTATCTGAAACATGCAGTTATTATAATCCTTACTCAGCTCACGTGACTTCTCTCAAAACTTTGGTGTTTCTTCCACAGGATGATGAGCTGCTTTCTGAATGTGAAGTCAGTTCCTGGAAAACATATATTAATACTTTTTAGGGCCCTTCAGTTTTTCCTGTCCTTTCCTACTATGAGAGTTGCCAAAACTAACAGCAGTAGCCAGTGCAGTGAGAGCTGGGGAAAGAACCAATTTAGCTCATTGCTGTGAAGAGTATGTCAAGTCCATACTACTGTATGAAAACAGCATTAAGCAGGAAATCTTAGCCCAATGGCATCAATGTCAAACCTGTGAATGAACTAAGTGGAACCAGAATTTTACCACAAGACTCCAGACAAATACTTAAGGTCAACACTTAGGGCTACTTTCAACCAGCCTGAGACATAGGATCTGCCTCTCCCTGTCATTATGTTATCTTAGGGCACCTTTACATGTGTCCCAGGGGTGAGGGCAGCACTTTAATTAGAGTGGCTCTGACTGCCGCTGTAATTAAAGTGCCTGGAATGTCTCCCTGCACTTTAAAAATGACGGCAAGGGTACTTGAACTAAAGCTTATTCTACCACCTTTAGTAGGAGACATAGGAAGCTGCCAGGGTGTGGTAATTGCCACACTTCAGCAGATTCGATTAATCACGTCTGCTCGATGCTGGAATTCCAGGTCATCAGAGTAGCCTCTGCACTCATGTACAGATGCCCTAGAGCCCACACCATATCTATGCACATTGTGCTCCTTAATCACTGAGCAGAGCCCTTCCAGGAATCTGCTCAGTGCCTCCCTTCTATACTTGGCTCTACTGACAGGAAGTAGAGAGAGAAGAAATGGGTTGTAGAAGGGCTGGAAGTCCTTAACTAAGGTTTGGGATTGCTGATGGGTGATTTCTTGTCCTTTCATCCTGTTAGTAGCCAGGTAGGTTCTAGGCATACTGTGTAGGGAGGAGGTGGGTTAAGAAGAGGTTTAATCTCAGGCTTTGATGGTCAGAATTTCTTCTGGAGGGGGGCTAGAATTGATTTTAGGGGTGTTCAATATAGCAGTCTGGGCTTGAGAGTGGCCTACTTAGCAGCACGAGCATTACCTCCTTACCTCCACTTCTGCAAAGGAAATGGCACAGCTACAATTAGAACATTGCTTTTCTATTGCTCTCCCATATTCCTACTATGTTGATCTTGTGTGTGGCTTGTAGATGTTCCATTATCACTTTTAACATGCCATCATAAAGCTTCTTTATGTGGGAAGAGAAAGAATGAGTTCATAGGAAAGCTGTAGGCAGAAACCTGACCTGGTTTATAGCTTGTTTTCCTTATATTTTTACATGGTAAGTGTATGTTTCTAGTAGTTTAAAGAGGGGCAGGCTTGTCAAACATAACATGGTCCTTAATTAGGTTGCTGGGTTAGCAAAAAAAGGGAGACAAAAGAAAGATATCTTCAAAATCATTGCCTGGCTTTAGCAATTGCTACCTGAGCACAACAGCGTCCTCATCTCTGTATGTTTAGTTAACGAACCGCTTTAATCCCTACTCTCTCTTGTGAATGCAGCACAAATCTGAATACATGAAAGTATAGCATTAGCAGGAAGCTTCAAAGGAAAACAAGGATAAGACTACTTACAGTCTATTATGAGTTACAAGCCCCTTCGGAAGTTTTAGTAGATTGCAGGTAAACTTCAGTGTACTGTGCTTACTGCACTTAACTAATACAGAAAACTTCATGCTCACAGAAATAAAAGAGTAAGCAGCAGCTGATTCGGCACCAAGCATGGTGCTGGCAGATGCTGATAGCTGATCTAAACAGCTTTGCTCATTCACCACAGCCTGACCCTTCATGCCTTAGTATTATTGTCTGAGGGGCCTTTTGTGCAGAAACAGCTGAACAAGCTGTCGCACTGAACGGCACTGCATAAATAACGTTACCTACCTTACAAAGAGGTGTGACATTTAATGGTTTTAATGGCCTTATAAGTACTATTATTTTGAACACTCTATGAATGGAAAAGCATAGAGGCGAAAAAAGATGCGACTACTGCGCGTGAAGGGAGAGTAGAACTGTAGCAGCAAAATGGCAGACACTGGAACCCAGAGTGAAAGTGTCTGTGAATGAGAGGGGAAAAGGATGCTGCTTTTGAAAGAAAGAAAAGACAAAACAGCTGGGGAAAATGGAAAAATAGAAAAAAGGGGACAAGAGAGAAATGACATGGGGAGGGCTAGAAAGGGCCAGAAATGGAGGGGGAAATAAGAGACTAAAAAATACAAACTAGAAGAGACAGAAACATGCAACTTGCAAATTATTAAACTTAATTTCTTTCTGCTTCTCTCTTGCTTTTGCTAGCCCTCCCTGGGAGAATCTCGCAGCTTTTCAGACCTGGGAGTTGGCAAGGGCTGTTGTACATATTAATTACATTAATATTCACAAGATTTGGTAGGGGTGGGAAGATGACTGTAATTGTCCATTAGTTCATTATACCCAAACTTCTGAAGGATGGAGAGCTAGTCTCTGCAGATCTACAGTTTACTGATAGGGGTCTACTGAACTCAAGAAGGCAACCAGCTGGTTTTACATGGAGATCCCAGGCCTAGCCACCATTTTTGTGGGCTGAGTGCAGTGGGGCCCCTCAGCACCTCTGATTGGCTGAGGAGCCCTTTCTGCACATTGCCACATGGTCTAAAACCACAGCTTAATTGTCCTGATTAAGATGGGGAAGCCATTAATCCATGTATTATTAAGTGTGGATTAATGGCTTTCCTGGGCTTAAACAGAGTAATTAAGCTGCAGTTTGGGGCCTTTTCCAAGCACTGGGCTCTGTGCTTTTCAGGGGCTTGCTGAGAAAAAAAACAAAAAGCTTACCGATGAGCAGCCCCTGCCCATCCTCTCCCTACCCCATTCTGCTTCCCTTTCCCCCTGTGCTCCAAAACTGCAGGGCTTACCATGCACTTTTCTTTGCTTGCTGGTAAGCTGTTTTTTTCCCTCAGCAAAGCCGTCAAAATCGTGCAGTCCACACTTTTTTGCAGAGCTTGTGTTTTTTCGTGGAGCCCAGCCAGAATCATAGTTTCTGTGAAAAATGTACAATTGTGATTTTGGTAGGTCCCTATTTATTGGAAAACTGCTCCTAGATTGTTTTTAATATTCTCATAGTGTCATAGTTGTTAGGGTTGGAAGGGACCTCAATAGATCATCACCCAGAACTGACCCCCCTGCCATGGGAAGGAAAGAGCACTGGGGTAATATGACCCCGGCCAGGTGCTTGTCCAGTCTCCTCTTAAAGACCTCCAATGTAGGGGAGAGCACCACCTTTCTTGGAAGCCCATTCCAGATTCTGGCAATCCTTACTGTAAGTTCTTCCTGATGTCCAAGCTAAGTTTGCTGTCTATCAGTTTGTGGCTATTGTTCCTGGTTATTCTAAGGGGTTGCTCTGGTACAGAGCACCTCCAATCTCTTGCTCCTCCCGACCGCCATATGAATTTATAAATGGCCACAAGATCCCCTCTCAGCCTTCTCTTGTGGAGGCTGAAGAGATCCAGGTCCCTCTGTCTCTCCTCACAGGGCCTTACCTGCAGGCCTCTAACCATATGAGTGGCCCTCCTCTGAACCCTCTCAAGGTTATTCACATCCCTCTTGAAGTATGGCACCCAGAACTGGACACAGTACTCCAGCTGTGGTCTGACCGGTGCTGCCTAGAGGGGAAGTATCACCTCCCTGGACCTGTTCATGATGCACCTGCTAATGCATGATAGAGTGCGGTTAACTTTACTGATTACTTCATCGCATTGACAGTTCATATTCATCTTACAGTTAACTATGACTCCAAGATCCCTTTCTGCCACTGTGTAAGAAGGTCATCCCCCAGCCTATAGGTGTGTTGATGATTCCTTGTCCCTAGATGCAGCACTTTGTACTTGTCTTTGTCGGCTTGCATCTTACTCTTTTCTGCCCACTTTTCCAACCGTCAGGGTGCACCTGGATTTGATGCCTTCCCATTAGTGTGTTAACGTTACTCCATAATTTTGTGTCATCCATGAATTGGACAGAGTATTCTCCATGCCCTCATCCAAGTCACTAATGAAGACATTGAATAGCACAGGTCCAAGGACCAAGCCTTGGGGGACCCCACTGCCCACAGCTTTCCAGGTTGATACCAACCCATCCATCACCACTCTCCCGGTGCAACCCTTAAGCCAATTTGCCACCCAACTGACCATGTAATCATCTGTCACAGCCCCTCAGTTTGTTTATGAGAATAGGATGAGATACCATATCGAAGGCCTTTGTAAAATCCAAGTAAATGACATCTACCTTGACTCTGGTATCGCAGCATTTTGTGACCTGGTCATAATAAAAAGAAACAAGGTTAGTCTGTTAGTCTGGCAGGATCTACCTGTAATGAACCTGTGCTGGTTGCCCTTCAGCATTATTTTTCCTGCTGGGCTACCACAAATGTGATCCTTGATAATTTTTTTACTCTGATTAAGCCCAGAAAAGCCATTAATCTACACTTAATAACATGTGGATTAATGGCTTCCCCATTTTAATCAGGGTAATTAAGTTGTGGTGTCAGGCCATGTGGCAATGTGCAGGGAGGGGTGACACTGCTGGGGCTCTTTGGCCAATCATAGGTGTTAGGGAAGCCCCACTGCACTCAGCCCGTCAAACTGGTGACTGGGTCTGGGATATGCCTGTGAAATCCACTGGTCACCTCCTTGAGTTTGGTAGACCCCTACCAATAAACTGAAGATCTGATAGAGGGCCATTATCGACTATATAGAACCCATTTCTCTATCCAGCAATGGAGATTTCTCTTTTTTGCCTGCTTCATTTTGCACTTCTCTATTTAATACGTTGAGTGCAAAAGATAAATTTTGTTCATCTTCCCCATAAATCTTACCTCTGGCACAGTGTATGGAAGTGAGCCCAAAAGAGGAGAATTAAGTAACATTTGGAAAGGAAGCCAAAATATCAGTCCACTGATCCACATCAAAATGTCATGGTTGCCTGTGATATTGCTTGACGTTTACCCAGACATTAAAGTCAACAGGCTATGGGCCCAATGAAGGCAATCTTTGGGCCATCAGCATCATAGCTCTTTTTTGCCTCTGGTATTCTTCTCTCTCTGTGTCCCTCTCATGTATCCCTTTCTTTATGTCTCTAATATAATTAAATACTGCCTTCCTTTACATTCACTTAGCAAATACTCCGGGTGTTTCAATGAATGACACTTCCCTTTCTCCCAAAAAAACATAATTCAGCTTCCACTGGGCCCTGACATACTATCCATCCTCTCTATATCTTATATCTGGGCTCTCATAATGTAATCAGAGATTGAGGTTGTAAGCATTTTAACCAGACTGACAGACAATTCTCCTCCTTGGTATGAGGCCATTCAACTCATCTTCATAAGCAGCTCAAGACAGTGTCGCTGCCATATTTCACCATCTACAAATAGTTCTCAGGGTCACCAAAGGAGCTAGTAAATACAAGTGTCCTTTTCTTCTCCTTTCACTTAAACCAGTTGAATACTTTGGTACCTCATAACATATTCTTGTGTAAAGCTGGTCTAATGCCCCACAATTGCATCTAAATAATTTGCATCCTTTCCTTCAAGGAAGACCAGTAACAGGAGATAAGATAATGGCTTTTCTGCATTTTTCCAGTAGATTTTGTTTTCTGTGCCTGGATAACCAAATTATATGTGGAGTTGATGCTGTCAGTAGGTCAACAGAGTACAACCAACAGAGTGACTCTTCTGAAATGAATATGTATATTAAAAATGTTTAAAGTCATTCCTTTTGTTTGGCAGACTTTGAAGCAGTAAATAATTTTTTCTGACTTGAACATTTTTTTCAGCTGAAATCATATTAGCTCTAAAGCATTTGCAGATAATTTAATTTTCCAACTGTTCTGTTTTTTATTATCCTTTTCTTAAGATCCTTGATTATTCTAATATTATAAAAGCTTAAGTCTGTCTATCTGTTTGTCTGTCTGTCTGTCTGTCCGTAACATGTTATTTGCACTCTGATAGGCTGACAAACAGTCGATCAGAGCGCAAAGAGGTGTTCTGACAGAAGGCAGCCTCCCACCATGATGGTGGGGACACAGGGGATGGCCAGCATAGCTGTCCTAATCCCCCCCCCACCCTGCTCCCTGGAGGTGGCAGCAACATAGCCGACAGAAGTGGGGGCGAGGCCAGCAGGGCCTCCCCCCCCCCGCCCTGCTCCCTATAGGGAAAGTGGTGGGGAAAGGAGTGGGCCCAGACCCCAAGCAGCAGTAGGGAAGTGGGAGCAGATCTGGATTGGGGGTGGTGCCTGGGGCTCTGTCCCTGCCCGCTCCACACCCCCCACCCCAGTCATTCTTGATGGGCTAGTAATTAACATAATGCTTTAGAAATTGTACGAGAACAGGATTCAGCACCTCAATATCCTTCTTCCATACATTAAGATTATATGTCCTATTGCCTGAGTTCTAGACCAGTAATAAAGTGGGTACTCTGATTTCTCATTGCTCTGCCTTCCAGTAGTAGGAAGGCACACTATATATAATGATTTTCTCTGACTATATAGAAACATTCACAGGTTGGCATTCAAAAGCGGTTTACAGTGTAGAGGCCATTTGGTTACCTGTAAAATGAGGGAAGAGTTTTGCAAAAGAATTTGTCCGCATGATATTAGAAATGCATTGACCTAAAATATCTCTAGACAACTCAGAGAAACAGCATGGTCTTACAGATAAAATGCTGGTCTGGGAGATAAGTCAGAGGGATTTTTATATGGAGTTCTTTCATTGACCTGATGTGTGACATTGGGCAAGCCTCTCCACCCCTCCAGGTAGACTGCCTTATCCACTTTGGTCATTGCTCCTCTCTATTTTATGGTACCTAGCACAAAGGGACCCTAGTACAGATGGAGCTTCTACGTCCTGCTATAAAATAATATCTTTAATCCCAGGTATTGGTTTTATTAAGTTGTAAATATTAAAATTATACCCAAAGCCTCTTTGGTCTGGTTTATGTTTCCTGTTCTCCCCATTTTTCTCTTGGTGTAGTGTTAGAGTTGGGGAGTTATCCATTATGGAGACTGAGTACAATCACAATCCAGCCAATCGATGGTAAATGACATGTTCCTAAGGGAACTGCTGTGGCTGATCTAATTTAGAGCACCTCAGTGGCAGGAACTTGTGATGGGTCTCTTAACCCTGCATCATGTAGTGGTTATTACAAGACATAGGTAGAACTCCTACTGACTTCATCCATTTCTAAAACTAATAAGAGACAGACTAGGGCAACTAAGTCAGTTGGTTCCAGACCAGGAAAAACATAGGAGTTGCATGGGGGGAGGGGTAAGGGTGATGAGAGGTTAGAAGGACTGTTCAACAGCAGGATGAAGTGGGGAGCAAGACTGCAGAGTGATAAAGCCTGAGGAATGAGGACAAAAAGCTGAGGATGCTGGCACCCAGACAGGCATAGCAGAGGTGTGGAGAAGCAGTCTTACACAACACTGCTGGTGTTGCAGAAGCCAGGAGGGGGATCTTCATGTTGGGAAGGGAACAGAAGGAGCCCAGGGAATCCAGGATCACTGAGCTGTAGCTGACAATGGTCTGTGAGGCAAAAACAGAAAGCCAGCCAGGGCCTGGTGGGGCTCAGATTCCATGCATGAAGGAATAAGGCAGTTCTTAAGAGTGCTGCAGATTGGTACTGAATACCAGTAAAAGACTGGTGGCACATTGTAATTGGAAAGTAGAGTCCATAAATACTCAGGGGAAATGAGTGCGGAGTATGTGACAGGCGGGTGATCCAGGCTGACCTGGACAGGCTCAGCAAATGGGCAAACGAGAACCTGATGGTGTTTAACACCGAAAAATGCAAGGTTCTCCACCTTGGGAGGAAAAACCTGCAGCATCCTTATAGGTTCGGCAGTGCTACGCTGGCTAGCACTATGGAAGAAAGAGCCTTGGGGGTCATCATTGACCACAAGATGAACATGAGCCTGCAATGCGATGCTGCGGCTAGTAAAGCAACCAAAATGCTGGCTTGCATCCATCGATGCTTCTCAAGCAAATCCCGGGACGTCATTCTCCCCTTGTACTCGGCCTTGGTGAGGCCGCAGCTGGAGTACTGCATCTAGTTTTGGGCTCCACAATTCAAAAAGTATGTGGAGAAGCTTGGCAGAGTCCAGAAAAGAGCCACTCGCATGATCAGAGGTCAGGAAAACAGACCTTATGATGACAGGCTGAGAGCCATGGGGCTCTTTAGCCTGGAAAAGCGTAGGCTCAGGGGTGATCTGATGGCCACCTATAAGTTTATCAGGGGTGACCACCAGGATCTGGGGGAACGTTTGTTCACCAGAGCGCCCCAAGGGATGACGAGGTCGAATGGTCATAAACTACTACAAGACCATTTCAGGCTGGACATAAGGAAGAATTTCTTTACTGTCTGAGCCCCCAAGGTCTGGAACAGCCTGCCATTGGAGGTGGTTCAAGCACCTACATTGAACACCTTCAAGAGCAAATTGGATGCTTATCTTGCTGGGATCTTATGACCTCAGCTGACTTCCTGCCCTTTGGGCGGGGGGCTGGACTCGATGATCTTCCGAGGTCCCTTCCAGCTCTAATGTCTATGAAATCTATGAAATCTTTTATGATGTTTGTGAACCCATGAGGTATGAGATAGCTAGAAGAGGCTGGGATACCATTGTTAGTTTGTACAGGAGGAAGAAAGAGATCACAGCTGTGAAGGCATCTCGTCTCAACCTGTATTGAGATATGACGGGTAGTAGCAGTTATCCAGCTTGAAACTGCACTGGTGAATGGTGACTCCTCCAGGGGGTCTAGCAAAACAGTGGCAAGCAAGATTTTCCCTGGTCATATGGGTGTTTTGTCCTCTTCAGGCCTCAAAATTGGGGCAACAGAGATAAAAAAAAAAAGCAAAGGAGGATGGAACGGTAAGTGCTAGAGAAAAAGGGTACTGTGCTCTTGGTGGCATGACTGCACAGAAGAACAGACAAGGTCATTACTAATCTACTGGAGACAGTAACAGAAACAGAAAAATGGAGTCTACAGACGAGACTGGAGCAAGCCTAAAAAGGGCAATTTTTATAGGGTCATTTAAGTTAACAAGGTAGTCCTGACCAGAATGGTGCAATAAAGAAAAAGTAGAATAGTACCTGGCACAGCCAGGATGTGAGAGCACTGGCACTGAGAGGGAGACGGGACTCGGCTACTGCCAAAGAGAAGAGAAGCCAAGTGCAGGGATAAGAGTTTTAACAGAAGTCATGGGTGTGGCTGCGACACACATGGGAAAACTTGTGGAAGTGGCAATAAAGAGATTTACAGATGTGGGAGATTTGGGAGGGGAAAGAGTTCAAGGTCAGGGCTGACCATGGGTTCACAGTGAGGGGAAGCAGATGGAAGGGCAAAGGTGAGAAAGGAAATAAAAGAGAAGGAATTATAGCAGTACAATAAAGATCTTTGAAATAGTCTGTCCACCTCTAGCAACTAGCTGTTCCTTTGGTAAAATGGTGATGCTTTCAGAAAAGAGTACATGTGTATGGAGAGAAACTAATATCTCACAAATAGGTATGCTTACAATATGACTGTATGAGTTAGAGCCCATTTTTTGGAGGCTTACTTGCGAACAGCTAAACAAATGTTTGGGGATCAGTGGCAGCCACATTTAAATGCGAAACACATGAGCAATGATGTCAGCATACTGTCATTTTGACAGATATTAGTACAGCGTGACTGTTTAGTATTACTCCTATTGGCACCAAATCACAGAGACAAAAAACACCCTGTTGTATTAGAACTGTATTTTACCAAGCAGAAAATGGTCATTCAGCCTAACATTTATGCATCCTCTTTACAGGTTAAAGCAAAAAAGAAATTTCCATACTGTTCAGTCATTATTAAAGCAGATGGAAAACCATAATCATTGACAACCCTGTGACATTAAAAAAACAGATATTTTCTAGGCAGGACTCAGTCTTCATTTGGCACGCCTAAATGGCGCGGGAAATGTCAGGTGTCTTGAATTATACTTGACAGGTAACTAGCAGAACAACAGATTATTCAGCTACAGGTGATTTTAAAATAATAAGTTGATCTATTGATAAGATGCTTCTACTCTGAAGGATTATGGCATGCTATGAGAAATACCTAAATGCTCCAGCCAGAACTGGACTCATTGGACAATTTGCCTATGCAAACCTGATCTGGAATGGCTCAAGTGTGCAAGGCAGCTTGGTTAATCCAGGACATTAGCGACAGTTGCTCATCTTCTGTGCCTTGTTTGGTGGTTGCAACATTGAATGTATACCAATTAGACTGAAAACACAGTTCTATTTATAGAAATGATAGAACCTATAGTGGTGGTTATAAAAGCTTTCAAGCACTGCATCTCAGGCAGCCTTTAAAGGTCTTGGATTCCTCTGCCATCGACTGTGGAAGTAGTCTTGAAAGACTGAATGGCAAACCGAAATGTCTCGAGAAGAGAAATAAATGTGTAGGTGGCTTTCAATTGGAGGATGCATAAAGCAGTGTTGGAAGCATAGAGCTGACTGGAAAAAATGCTGGTTTTAAGTATCAGTAAGTTAAAGAACTTAGTGTTTATTTTATAACAGCTAAGTTTGTGCAAATACCACACCGTGGATTCTGAAGTCTCGTAAAAAGAACCGTAGTTGCAGAGAGAGCCTCAATTGTTCTGAACTCCTTACAAAGTCATCCAAGCAGAAGGTTATGATTTACATTGGTGCACACGGTATGCCAAATCCTCCTCTCTGTATGCCCATTAAAGTGAGAGTGTGGGGGCAGTGTGAGGCCGGGACTGAGAGGCAAATATGATTCCAAGACAACAGTGTGAACTTCATGTTTGTTGGTGCCTGCTTCAGAAAAGATGTTTGACAGCAGAGCGGTTGACTCTAAACTCAGGCTTTGTTGCAGTCATGTCATTACAGTAGTTGCTCTCACTCTGCTTAGCTAGAAGCCCTAGGTTTAATCAGGTTAGGCAAGACCATTAGTGCAGGATGTAACCTTTGGACTTTGGTTTGAAGTTCCTACTTTTCCCTGAGGAGATTATATCTTTTTTCATTGTTTATTTTATTTGTTCTCCCTTTTATTACAGTCCTATTCAGCAATAAAAGCAGATTGTATCTGCTTGTTTGTGCCTCAAGGAAAATCAATACAGAGAGTTTAAACAAAGGAAATCCTTTTAGATGGCATTTGAATAAATAAATAGGAACCAAGGTATATAAAAAGTGCAATCCAGCCAGGGTGGGACATGGACAGCACATGTTGGGCTTGTTTGCAGACTCAGAACAAAAACTTTAAGAACACAACAGACTCCAAATCTTAACTTTCTTGACCCTCTCACCCTGAATCAGTGACATCTTAAATGACTGGGGCCCCTATATGTTTTACTTCTGTATCTTTGGCAGTAGTTTACCCTGCATATGTGTGTGCGAGTGCGTGCGTGTGCGTGCATGTGGGTAAACATAAACATTCAAAGCATCAGAATTCAAAAGTACCAAGGTTTTCAACTGCAAAAAATAAGACAATGTCCCTGCTCCCCACCCCGTTTTCCCCTTTCTTGTTATGGTTTGTTTTTAAATAATGTTTTAGCCTGGAGTTCTCGAGCTGCTTTTTGGCTTAATGTAATGCTTAATTTTAGTCATCTTAAGTGATGCCAGTTTCTTATGGGAACTTGTGTAATAGTGAACATAACACACAGGGTTTTACTGTGGTCTTTTGACAATACTCGCTGATACTTGCTGCAATCTACCTGGCTTCTCACCTCATTTTCAGCTGCTAAGCAGAATTATGCATCAGCCAAAATACACTGAATACTTCTTGAATATGAGGAATTACTGTACTGAGGAGCTTAGCCACTCTTGTTCGGCCGTATTCCCTTTCACAGAGACAGCAAAGTTAACAGAGTGCCTAGTTTTTAAAAACATGTAATTCCATTTCCATTTGGATGATTTGTTTGTCCATTTCTCATTCCTTCATGTAGTTACCATTCAGTAAAAAATGTATTTTATGTATTTTCCTGGCTTAAGGCTCTAAAAGCTTCCCTTATACAGCAAATAGAAATGGAGCTCCAACCCTAGGTGAAGCCTCTGAATACTCCTATAGTAGTTAGGGTTATCATATGTTCAGGTTTCCCAGACACGTCCTCTTTTTGGACCTTCCAATCTCCGTATGGGTAGGATTTTGAAATCTGAAACAAATGTCCAGGATTTTGCTTTGCTGGTGGGAGTGGGAGGAGGATGACTGGAGGCAGGCATCACACACACGTGGCTGGCTTGTAGCTAGGCAGCATTATGGGAGCAGCCCCAGCAGCTGGATGCAGGTTAGTCTGTTGGAGGCTGGGTTTGGAGAGCAGGTTTGGGGACTGTCTGGTGGGGGGGAGGGTGGCAGGGGCATGGAGGGGATGGGGGTGCAAGGAAGACACGTGCCTGCCGGCACTGTAGGAAGCTGTCTGAGTACTAGGGCTGCGGCAGGGCAGGGGACATTGGGGACGGACACCAGCGGGGAAGGGGGTGGAGGGGCTCTTTGAGGGCAGTGAGGAGCTCCACGGCTGGGCTGGCAGCAATGGGGCTGGTGCCCGTGCCTGCTGGGCTGACCAGGAGACACTGCCCTGGGGGTTGGGGCATAGCCAGGCTGCATGGTGCGGCACTGGAGCCCCAGCCCAGGGTGGGGGATGCCACAGGCCTCCTCTCTTCCCTCCTGCCTGTGCTGGGGCCAGACTCGCTCTGCTGCTGCCTGCACAAATCAGAGTTGGGATGGGGGCAGCTGGGGCTCCCTCCAGCAGGGCTGGGGGGAACAGGGGGCTGCAAGTGGGGAGTGAGGGGCACCAGCAGAGACAGGGGTTGAGGGTCAGGAGGAAGGGGCACCAGCATGGGGGGTGGGGATGGTGAGGGACTGTGGGTCAGAAGTTAGGAGCATCAACAGGGCCAGGGATATGCAGGTGGTTTAGGACTGTGGGCACCAGCATAGCCAGGGGGCTGAGGGGCAATGGCAGGGCCAGGGAGCTGCGGGTGGGGCATGAGGTGTCCCCACCAACAGATGTCCTCTTTTTTGGAACTGGAAATATGGTAACCCTAATAGTAGTGCAAGTAATGATAATAGAATTTTAGAGCTATAATTAATGGATGCTTAACAGTATGACACTGTGCAAGTTAAATGTACCCAGACTTTTGGAATAATGATTGGAACACAATGATGCATCTTTGTATCTTGCTTGGACTGCCAGGATTTAGGATTTTTAATAATGTAAGTGGCTCTTGCAGATCTTCACTGCAGGTGAATAATAGCTGTGACCAGCTAGAAAGGAGGTTTAACAGAAAAAGAAACATTGTTCCTGGTTTGAGTTTTATTTGTTGTCTGACCTCAGATGATCTAAACTGACAGTCATATTTAAGAGAAAAAGATCAAAACTTGAGTGGGGTGCCAGATACTGGCCATGCTAGGAGTACTCTCAGTGAGCAGCTTCCTCATTCTTGGGACACTAAAAAGTTGTAAAGGGCGGGGGGTGTCACACGTTCAACCTGACACTTAGTAAGTGCAGTTAAACACAAGCAGATGCACATTCCGGCAGCTAAGCAGGTATTAAGTGTCCTTGTGGCATTGCAAAGTTGTTTTCTTTCAGGTAAGAGTTATCTCCTTACGCGTACTAAGTTTAATAGGTCACTACATTCCAATAATTTGCAACCTTTGCAAGTGAGCATGTGATGGGGCCCTATTTGTGCTGTGATATACTGGCAAGTGATGATTCTGTGGACCCTCTTCACAGAATTAAAGAGTTCAAGGTGATGGAGCTCCTGGACACTGAGGCATCCATCCAGCTATCCAAAAAGGCATTTGCAGTCACCGAATTGTATGATCTCTGGTGACAGCAGAATGTTTTCATCTCTTGCTCTCTATAAACTGAATACTTGTATGCAGAATACAATTCAGCAGTGCCAAGCCCAAAGCTTGTATGACACAGTGTTCTGCAACTCTATAGAAGTCCAGGGAATGCAAAACTGTTATCACACAAACACTTCGATTTTGTCATGCCCCCTCTTTCTTAGGTTACCTTGTGTTCAGTGGAGCCTCAGAGAAGATGAATTTAAAACAGTTGCACCACAGCAGGGTGCCACTGACTTTCTTTTATGCAAGTAGCAACGATATCCGCTTTTTACAGTTTAAGAGAAAACATGATAGGACACATATTCTAGAGCTGTTAGTAAATGTTTCATGTGCACTGTGAGGCTCCAATCCAATCCAAAGACCAAGGCTTCACCTGCCTGAAGTGGGTTTTAATTAAGCAATGAAAAACATCCATTGTCTGTATAATTTGCATGTTATTAGGCTTGAGGGCTGAAGGATTATTTTGATTTTGTTTCCCCAAAGGAAACTATGGATCATATTCTATTATCTCAGTAGTGCAGAAATATGGAGTAACTCAGTTCAGTCAGTAGCTACACCACTGTAAGTGGGGAGCAGGATTTAACTCTACCTTCAAGGATCCTAACTTCTGTAAAGCAGGATTTTAAAGTAGTGGTAGCTAGCCCAACATAATCAGTTTTAAGAGAGCTTTTGATGATAGTATTTATTTGTTTTCAAAGGTTACTACTTCTTAACATGGCAGCTCTGGTGAGTTCGAAACTCACTCTAATAGTCAAGAAACCAAATGGCATTTTGTGTTCTCTCTGAAGTGCTTTTCTGGCACAGATCCTCTCTCTTTCTCTCTCTCTTGCTCTTTCTCTTTTCCATTAAAAAAAGAAACCTGAAAGTTACCCCAGCATAGTGGTACTGGGCTGTGTTGGAGGGGAAAGAACAAAACAGGGAGGAGCAGAAGAATGTGGAGGAGATCAGATTAGTGCTGGCTGTTTAATCAGGCAGGTTTGTGAGATTTCCCCAAATGGCATGCTTGGGCAGAACCAGCCCTGACCTGCAGCCTCACAGTTTTTCTATGTCTGTCTTTCCTGAGCAAATTCAGCTAATCACACCAAACTGAGGTAGTGATTTTCTGATCTTTAGCCAAGCTGTTAGCACTATTATTTTAGCATGTTTTAACTAGTGCAGACAGGCCCATCCCATATGTTTTGCAGAAAGTCCTTTCCTTTTCTTTTTCAATTGCATCTAGGTATTTCTTTGGGCTCCACATCCTGTAGTGTAAACAGCTGTGGGAATGTTACTAAATGCTACTGTTAAATCGGGATTTTGTCCTGGTTTTATGGAAGCTGCTATGTGTCACATGATATAAATGGCTTGTGGAATATTGTTACACACACCCCCACAGTCACAAAATCTACAATAGTCGAATATTAAGGTTGTGAAGTAAAGCAATAAGTGTTAGGAAATGCCAGGAACAGGGTTGCCCAGGCATGTCAAATGTCAGGCTGAATGGTAAATTTTAGTGAAGTTGTAAGCAACTGATAACAGGGTCTTATATGGGAAAGTGTCAGGCAACCTTAACAACACCAGCTTCTTCTCCCACCCCCATCCATAATAAAACATTAGCTATAAAGGCCTTGTCATTCAGGTCTCACCAAGGGTAAGCTCGCACCAAAACTAATAGTTTTCCTTTGCTGAGACTTGAAGGTTCACACTTTATGTATCTTCTAAAGCAGAGGTGTCAAAGATATGCCTCTATGGGCCAGATATGACCCATGGAGCCACATCATCCAGCCCCCAGCTCTGACCCCATGCAGGGCTAATCTGGGACCCTCCCTGGACATGCCAGATCCAGTAGCTGCAGGACCTGCTCTGGCTGACCTGGGACATGAGCAGTACGTGGCATATGCTCTGGCTGGTTGGGATGTGAGCCACATGTGGCACCCCCTTCAGCCAGTTTAGGGTTGATGCTGCATGCCACATGGGTCCCAGAGCAAATGCCACATGTAGTGCAGTTGCAGACCAATGAGAACAGGCAGGCACTGAATCTGGCATGTGGTGGTGGAGAGGGCTCCATGGGTCTGCAGCATGCCAGATCTGGTGCCCACTACAGCCAGTCCAGGAGCAATGCTGTACACAGCTGCCACTCTGTACCAGCTGGAGTGAGCACCATATATTACTCCTGTCCCAATCTGGCCAGAACAGGTATCCCATGTGGCACAATCCTGGACTGGCCAGAGTGAATGGTATGGGCATTAGATCTGGCTTGGGAAGGTCCATGGGCTGACTTGGGCCGCAGAGCTGGCCCCACACCATTCATCCAGCCTGTGGCCCCATCCCAGGTCACTCATCTGGTGTGCAGGGCTAGATGAATTTGACCCCCCCAGTGTAGACTTAGAAGATCATATTCTACTGAAGCAGTCTTCCAGGAAATTGTGGTGAGGCTCATTTATTTGCAAAGATCAGGCCAAGATTTTAGTTTGCTTGCAGATTTGTATACTGTAGGGGCAGCAGCACTTCAAATAATGGCAGTCAACAGAATATTTCTTTATTTTGCCCTTGATCTATGGCACCAGGCATACTGAACTATCACAACCTGTGGCATGTTTGTTATATATGAAGCAAATGGAAATAAAATTATTAAAGCTGAGAGCAAGTTGATAGGGAAAACAGATTGGAAAAATTGCTATGGACAACAAGATCAGTTCTGCTATGTGATTTATTTGTACTGAAAAGCCAAAGTCATTGGCGGATTGTATAGGACTTTCACTGTATAGCTTTGAGACAGCAGCTGACAACATGACTACAAAACAGAATACATCACATTGATCACAATAAGGCTACTCCTTTGTGGCCCAACAGGCTGCATTAAATGTGACAGCAGGGTTTCCACTCTGTGGAGCAACAGATTGCAAGGTATCCAGTGGTAACAGGGTTACTCTTATGCAGCAAAATGTTTTACGTTACATAGAGCTGGGTTGCTCCCTGCAATATGGCAAAACAGATTGCACAGCATTAGCACTGGTGACAACAGAGCACTCATTGTGCAAGATAACAAGTCACACAAGAGTTTTTGGAAACTTGATTGGCTGAGTCAATTTTAGCATATGCATACTGATGTGACATATGGCAACTGGTGGCTTTCCTGTCACAGATGTTGAGTGGCTTTGTTTTCATATA
Source organism: Crocodylus siamensis (assembly GCF_052110815.1). Lineage (NCBI taxonomy): Eukaryota > Metazoa > Chordata > Crocodylia > Crocodylidae > Crocodylus > Crocodylus siamensis. Next base: position 194,207,417 of record NC_143396.1, read on the forward strand.
GTACATGGTGAAGGTCCAGCCTATCTTTCCCTCCTTTGGTGATAAATAGTTTGAATAGGCTGAAACACTTTTGCTTTGCTATTCTGATTTCTGTAGTGCTGAGAATATTCCAACTGCGGCTGCATGTTGCACTGCACTCTCGGTTTTTCCACTGCTGAAATCCTACTTGTCAGCAAGTTTTGCAAATAATATAGATGTCTCTGAGCAATCTGTTTGACTCACAAAGGCAGGAAATTTGAAACCCCCTATCATTTTTTTTAGGCACTTTGCAACCGGGTTTCCACTTACTTTTAACAATGCAGAAAAAAGCAAAAATGAAGATTTTTAAAGCAATTAAAAAAGACACAACATTTCAACAATTTCTCTTAATCAGTTTTATAAGTTATAAATAAATTATTCCCCAGTAACCTCTTGTTTCTTATATTTCCAAAAGTCAATCAGGGAACTCTTGGGCAATTGTCTATTATAATTAAAAATGATATCTGCGCCAGTGACAGGGAACAATGTAAAGTGAAATTCTTTGGCCACAGAACAGATGGAAAATGGAGCAGAGACTCTATTAGCTGCTTCACACAGTCCCACAATATAATTACTTAACCTGAGAGGAGGCTCTGCATGCATGAAAAGATAAATTAAGATCACTTGGCTCTTCAGGCTTTTCCTGTCTTTTGAGATGGTTCACAAAGGTGTCAAACATTGCTAACTGTAGTAGGAGTTTTTGCAGTGTGAACATCTTGAGACACTACAATTTAAGGATGAAGGAGGCTGGATTCTAGTCCTGGCTCTGCTACTCACCTGCTGTGTGTGGCAGCGTGGGGAAGTCACTTAACTGCTATAGGTGGGTCCGTATGTGCAGGGATGTGCGCTTTTGGCTGCATCCAGATGAGCACAGATGTGTGGTATGTGGCATCACAGATCCATCTATGGCACCACACACTGCACATGCGGGTGTTCCCCATGCTGCTACTTTGCAATGCATAGGGTTTTCTTGAAACCAGGAGATTCACGGGCCAAAAAAACCCATGCTGAAAAAAAGTGGTGTGGTGCACGGGGTGGCAGTGTGCCCCCCAGCATTAGCGCCTGGCTGGATGGAGCCATGCTCTGGCTGCTGGCCAGGCTCTCTCCTGCAGAATTGCTGAAGCTGCAGCTCCCTGAGGCCCCCCTGAAGCCCAGGTATAGCTGTTGACAGTTGTGAGCCCCAGCCTTCCCTACCCTACCCAGGGTAACCTGCTGCACGCCGCAGCGTGTGTGGCATGGGTATTCCCTGGTGACAAGTAGCAGCAGCACAAAGGGAACTTATCCCCAGGGAAACACATGTTCCCGCTTGTCTGAACATGACCATAGAGGTATGAACAGCAAATCTGTGCCACTGATTTGTGCCCCATTGCATGCCCCTCCACATGCACTTCAGCACGCATCAAATTGGCCTGCGTAGGGGTCAGGGAGGCTGGGGTCAACATGTGTGGAAGACGCTTAGCTGCCCCTCTATGGCAGGCATCAGCAGAGGGACACATCTTGAAACCTGGCCACCTGTGGGAAGCCATGACAATAGTTGAAAGAAAGGCCTGGTAAGAACAAGGTGGATAAAGAATGGTAAGAATGAAGCTTTCATTGGCTAAAAACACCAGTTAGAGAAGGACAAAGGAGGTTTGGTTCTTGCTGAAATATCATGCAGACCAAATCAACAATACGAAAAAGTTAATTAAAATGGTTTGAAGAGAAGAAGAAAAAAGGGAGGATCTCAAAAAATGGCTGTAAGCCAAGCATATTGTTGGGAAACAGACTGCAGAAGCTCTGTCTTTAGCCAAGGAGGCTGAAGGGAGCTGAGGAGCAACACACCCTTTACATCCTTGGTGCAGCGCACAAGGGGAGGCAGGCCATGTGTGTGCTTTCTAGGGACTGCTAGGTAAAGAATTCTCCAAGCTCGAGTGCCCGAGGTGCATGCAGACCCACGGTGGAGGAGCACTTGAAGGAGAATGAGTAACTTAATGGGAATGTTAAGCAGCCTGTGTAGCTAGTTAGGGGCTAGGGACATAAATACTTGCTATTACTTTTGCTTTTGTGAAAGAAGCAGCAGCTGCCTATTTCTTTTTATGCTTAAGCCAACCAGGATCCCACACGATCAAAAACAATAGTTTTGATCATCATTATTTTTACGATCTTGACACTCAGGCTCAGAATACCTGTTGCATCCAATCTCCCCTTGATTTACCAAGTGAATCAGGGCTCCCTGATCCTTGACCCACCCCTACCCCAGTACAATTTTGGGAACCTGTAAGAGATCATACCAAAGGACTAGAAATAAGGGGTTTTCAAAACTGAGTCTCTAGCTATGAAACTTGCCCCCTGCTAGCAGCTCAGGCATTGATTTTTCAGCTCACAGTACGAAGCACAGCTCTCTGGCCAAGCATTAACTGCTGCTTACAGCTGCAGTGAATTTTTTTCAGAATGGATTGAAATAGGCAATGGGGCAGACAGTTGCTTATGCTTTCCATTGCTGGCAGGTTATTGTGTTACTCGCTATTCATTTTTCCATATGCTCAGCTGTCATGATCCTGGGCATATACATGGCGGTGAACAAAATTAATAATAGTAATAGAAAGTTCAATTAAAATGCAATTAATGACTGAAAAATGATTCAAACCTTTAAATAATAAGTCATGAGGCAGGCCAATTTGTTAATTTAAGAGAATGCAATGGGATAACTGAGGGCAGAATTGGCTTCAACTCTGGAATAGCACCAGAAGAACTGACTTAGAAAAAAGCATGACTATGAATCCTTTCATTAGTTCATTTAGTGGGCCAAATTCATCCTTGGCATAATTTCAGTGACATTATACCAGGGTGAAATCTGACTTGCTCATTTTAATAGGGCTGTGTGATGTATTTCTCAGAGCAAATTCATTCAAGTATAAGCAGGTTCTTATATTTCTCTGGTACCACAATGACATCTAGTGGATGTACTATGGTGAACCAGGAGGCAGCTGAGACCTGTATTTAGGTTTCCCTAGTTTAGTTTTGCTACCATCTACAGTTTACTCCTTAGACCAGTGAGTCTTAATTGTTTTAGACTCAAGGCTCTCCATGTTAGATTAAAGCACCTCTTGGAAAATACTAGCTCTTTCACACAATTTTTGGCTACAGATAAATGCACTCCTAGGCAGACCAAGTTCTTTCGATAAAGCCAATATCTTTTATTAGATCAACTAAAATAGTTGAAAACATTCTTCTTTGCAAGCTTTTGGGTACAAACACCCTTCTTCAGGCAGAGGAAGCATCTGAGTCTTCTTTTACCACAATTATTCCAATGGATGTGTCTACACTAGATGCTTTACTCACAATTAGAGCAAACTACTGAGCAGTAAGCATCACTGTCTACACATGCAGATTTACTCGCAATTAGTTACTGTGCAGTAATGCACCTGTAGATGCTGACTAGAGAAAATTTGCTCCCAGTCAGCCTTACCACAAGGGGAGCTACCTGTAGCTTAGCTCCAGGGACCTGAGGCTGGGAGCTTCTCCAGCCCCAGAGCTACAGGGGTTCTTCATCTGTCCCAGTCCCAGGCTTTTAAAAGCCTACAGGGACACTGGGGCCCTGGGACACATGTAGTCAGCCTCTGGCCACTGCATGTCCCTGCAGAGGTCCCAGATCAGCCACAGCAGCCTGCCTGCAACCTGGCACTGCTTCCTGGCACAGAGGTGCTGCATGGCTGCTAGATCTGTGCTGTCATGCTGCACTGGGTGATGCAGACACCTGCCAGGCCTGGCAACACCCTGGGCCACCTGCAGCCAGCCTCTGGCCACCAGATCCTGCTCCAGCTCGCCCAAGGCCATCTGCAGCAGCCTGTCCAGACCTCACTGATGGTACCTGGCACACCCTTGCCATGCACCAGCCTGTCCCATGCTGTGCCCCTGTGCTGGGTACTGCACGCCCAGGCCTGCCAGCACTGGGACTGCCATGTGGAGGCTGAGTGAGCTATTGACGCATCCTCCCCGATGCCACACACTGTGTCTTAGGGCAACAGCTGGTCCCAGGAGGAGACCACGGATCTTATCACACTGTGGGGGGAGGCCAAGGTCCTCAGCTAGTTTGCGTGGAGCAGGCGCTTCAATGCCAGCATTTATGTGGACCTGTCAGGCTACATGCAGGGGCGGAGGCACAACCAGTCAATGTGTCAGCGCTGCATAAAGGTCAAGGCCTTGCGGACACAGTGCGTCAACCTCACTGATCACAACTCCAGGTCAGGGGCTGCCAGAAATCCATGCCCCTTATGTGGCAGCTGGATGCCCCGAGGACCTGGCCACAGCCATGCCTTCTACTCAAGCATGAGTAGCCCAAGCCTCCACTGTGGCCTGGCACCTATGGTGATGCGTCAACAGGGGAGGGCCCTTCAGCCCATCCTGCCATGCTACCCACTCTGGCCTCCTCCAGAAGCTCTGGGAGCCCAAGTCAGTGCCTGCCCCACCAGCTCTGTATGCTTAACTTCACCTAGGAGGTCAGGCCAGCCATGGCACCACCGGATGCAGGCAGCTCCAGCTATTCCCTAGAGAGGCCCCCTACATGGGCTGCCAGATGCCACACTGCTATGCCCCAGAACATTGCCAGAAGTTGAACATCCAGCTCCTGTGGGGACCAACTCAAACTGCTGGGCATGCTTCCCACACTCACCTGGTAAGCCCCACACTGGGAAGGCGGGCCCTCCCCACCCCCACCCCCACCCTGTCCTCTGTTCCTACTCCCCTCTTCCCAGCTAGCCCACCCATACTCCCCCTGGTCCCATGAGCCCCCTCCAAAGCATGCAAGGAGGCAGGAGACAGTTCAAACTTTATTGAGCAGCCTGTGCCCCTGAAGCTAGGCAGGTATGGGTCTCTCACACGCCAAGGAATATGTCAATGTCCTCAGCTGCAGGGGGCAGGGACATGTTGCACAGCCACAGGTAGCCCTCCAGGTGGTAGTGGAGGTTGTGGGATAGAGTGGGCTTGCCCTCTGCACCATTGAAGCTCAGGGTCCCATGCCAGGCTTGCAAGTGCACCTGGGGCACCATGGTGATCATCATCAGCAAGGCATAGTGGATTGAGCACCCCTCCATCTGTGCAAACAGCTTCTTGTGGCATGTCCAAGACACACTTAGCCGGGGTATGCTTGGGGTGTGATGCAGGCATCAGATGGGGCTGGCCCCGGACACCTCTCTGGAGAGGCCCCCTTGGGGAGAGGGGGAGAGGCCCCCTTGGGGAGAGGGGGAGGGTGCCAGCAGCTATGCATCCCTGTTGACCAGGAGCCCCTTGCCCCCCACAAGCCCAACAGCACAAGAGACAGGCTGGCCTGCAGCTGGAGAAGGGTGGGGAGTAACTCTGAAGCCTTGGCAGCAGGCGCTACCAGGAGCCAGGCTTGTCCTAGTCTGGGTATGGGACAGGGGAGGCAGGCTGCCTACAGCCAGCATCCACAGGCTTGCCTGCCTCTGCTGAGTAAGCAGGGATGGGGGCTCAGACAGCAGCCACCTGGACTAGGGCTGGCTGACCCATACATGCACAAACCCTTATCTGAGGCCAGGCAGTACACAGGCCCTGGTACAGAGTATCCTAGCTCAGAAATGTTGCAAACTCTCACAAAAAAGCTCTTTTTCTTGGCTCTGTAGGACTTGCAGACATGGGGGAGAGAGGCACCAGTTGGCAGCTGGAATGCTCTGTCAGGGCTCGGGGTGCATTGATAAAGATTTTTTTGGCTGATATTAGTGGCCAGTTATTAACAAGCTTTATCAGCTGTTACCGATCTGATTGCTGATATGCAGTCCAGCAGCTTGGAGAACAGCGTCTGGCCAGTAAGTTTGTGGGGGGAAAGGGGACAGTGGGAGAAGGGGCATGGTGGGGCAGATTGAGGCCTCCACAGTAAGGGAGTGAGTGGGGCTGAGGCAGTGGCAGGCACTGCCCAACTGGGACAGGGTGGGTTGGGGGTGGAACCATGGGTGGCTTGTGTGGGGGAATGGGGGGACCTGGAAGGGGGTGCTCCCCACTACTGCTCACACCCTTGGAGGGGCATGGAGGGCATATGCCCCCTGGATTTGGGGGTAGGGCTGTGGCCTTGGGACTGGGGGCTGTACTGGTCCCTTCCTGGCAGGGGCTGGGCTGGGGCTGCACTCAGCATGAGTGGGCAGGGGAAAGGTGGGGCAGATGACAGTGGCACTGGGTGGGGGGGGCTACAGACACCCCAACATTTGCCATAGCACTCCCCTCATAGCCTCTTCTCCCAGCGCCACTCCTCCCACCCTGAGTGCAGGCCATAATGGGAAGAGGCTGGTACAGCCTCTGGCCCCAGCCACAGCAGGCATCCCACCCTTGTCCTGTGTACAAATCCAGGGGGGACATGCTCCCTAGACCACCCTGGAAAAGCACACAGCAGTGAGGACCCACCCTCTCGCACACCTGGACGAGCTGCCTGTGGCTTCAACTTGCGCCCTGCCCCAGCTGGGCAACACTAACACCTGCCCCTGCCCCTGCCCCACTCCCTCCCTCCTCATGGGGGCCTTGATCTGCTCACAGTCCTTCCCTCCCCTTCCCCCCACAGCCTTACTGGCCCAATGCTGCTCTCTAAGTTTCTGGGCTGCATTCTTGGTTGTGTGCATGCTTTGGTTGTGTGCACACATGTAGCATTTATTGGTGACATAGGCCAAAACAAGCCGATTGCCAATAATGTCAATTTTCCTTTTATTGTTGCTGATACAATGTGGACCAATATATCAGGACACCTCTAGTCAGGGACACTGCCAGTCTCAGCTGGGGCCCTCTGGATGCATTGGCTTTGGCAGTACGGAAAGGAGGACTGGACCTGGCTGCTGGTCTACCAAAAGCACCTGGCAGACTCATGGGCCTGGAGATAGGAGGACGTTGCCCACAAGTGGGAGAAGGATGCCTGCAAGGGGGTGAGGGATCAGTGTGAAGAGGTTAGGGACTGGCATGAGGAGGAGAGAGACTAGTGAAGGGACTAGACAGACCAGGAGTTCCAAGACAGTCTCCTGACCACTGAGGAGAAGCACCTGGAAGCCCAGGAATGTCAGGCTGCCCTAGTGGCTAGGGCAGTGGAGACTATGGGGGAGGACTGCCAGGTGTTGGACCATGTCCTGGCCCTGGTGGGTGCCTTCATGTTGTCTGCTGTCCTGCCCCCAGCCACAGCCCTGCCTGCCCCTGGCAGGCATCAGCTACTCAGCAGCAGACCCCACCATGGGCCTGGGCTGAGGTGCAGTGGTGCCCCCACCAGCCAGGAGCCTCTGCCCTGACCCCCACCCTGGGAGGGGCTCTGTGGAGAAGGGAGGAGGGGGGAGCTATGTGGGGAGGCAGGACAGGGTCTGGTGGGGGCAGGATTTGTTGTTAAGGAGGCCAGGAAGAGGGGGGGGTGGTCTGTGCCTGTGCAGGAAAATAAATTACTTCTCAATGAAAGGGGTGCTGGGGGTGCATGGGGGGGAAGTCGGTGGGTGTATGTCCATGTGGGCTACAGAAGGGAGTGCAGAAGCAGGTGGTCATCCAGTGCCTCTTGCACCTGGTACCCTGGCCCCTGCTGGTGGGTGAATGGCTTGCCCAGGGCCTCAGTGGAGGGGGACCACTGCTGTTGCTGCTGCCACACTTGGGACTCCTGGTACTAGGCATCCTCCACCCACTGTGCCTCCTCTTCTCAGGCCTTGTAAAACAGTTCACTGTGGGCCTTGCAGATGTTATGCAGCACTCAAGCTGCAGTGAATACCTGGGGGATATTAACATCCGCAAGCTCAAGGCCCACCAGTGTCCCTTGAAATGGCCGAAGACACACTCCACAAGTATGCAGGTCCAGCCCAAGCACTGGTTGAAGTGTTCCTGGAGGGGGTCCAGGTGGCTGGTGTAGGGCCACATGAACCAGGGAGGAGCAAGTAGGCAGTGGCCCCAGTGAGGGGGGGTGGGACCATGAATGTGCACAGCTGGAGTTCTGGCACCCCTGGTGTGAAGTGCTCTCTCTCTACCAGGGCTGGCAAGGTGGAGTTCTGGAACATGTAGGCATGGGCACTGCCTGCCCAGCTGGCACTCATGTTGGTGAGGACACTATGGTGTTTGATGACAGCTTGGAGCACGATGGAGTGGAAGCCCTGGTGGCTGTAGTAGGGGCAGTTACCATGGGGTGGGCAGGTGATGGGGATGTGGGTCCCATTCAGGGTCCCAGTGCACTGGGAGAAGCCCAGGGTGAGGAACCCAACCACCACCTCCAGTTGATCATGCATGTGGAGGGCACCACACACCACCAGGACAGTCTCCCTAGGACTCAGCCTGCCAACACTGAAGAGGTGGCTGAGGCACCACAGGCTTGCAGGTATGGCCAGCTTGAACAGGGCAATGTTCAGCTGGGTGTCTGTGGGGAGGGGCCACCACATGGTGGTATCCTCCTACTCCAGGTGGGGGCAAAGCTGCTTCAGGAGGTCCTGGAAAGTGGCCTAGGTCGTACAAAAGGACTCCAGCCACTGCTTGTCATCCCAGGTCAGAGGCAGGCAATTATTTTGGGTGGAGGGCCACTGAACAAGTTTTGATGAGCTGGCAAGGGCCGCATGGGTATCCTCACCCCTTGATAGGAACCCCACCCCAGCTGCCATCTTGGAAGTCCCACCCCTAACCCCTAACCTTTGCCATCAGAAGTCCTTCCCCTTCTCCATGGAAATGCTCCTTTTGGGAGGGGGGTTGCCATCTTAGAACCAGAAAAAAAAAATCATACACTGAAAGTCAAACACCTACTATAATGTATTTTAATTTTATTACAAAAAATATTTTTGTCATGACTTGTGTTTGTGTACTGTATATCAAGGTGATTGCATAATAACTCAAAAATAAAGTAGTCTTTTATGTTGTAGAGTGCTGTGGTTGTGTGTGTGGTGGGGGTTGTATAGTGGTGTGTGGGAGTGTTTAGGGGGTATGTGGGTGTGTGCAAGGGTAGTTTGTGACGGAGTGTGGCTGTGTGGGTGGCATAGGGTATTTTGGGAGGTTGTGTGGCATTTTTGGGGTGTGGGTGTGTGGCTCTGGAACACACTGTCCTCTCCTGCAGCCAGTGAACGCAACACTTGGGGGACGGGACGTTTGTATCTGTGTGTGTAGTTTGTGGGGTGTGAGGGAGGGTGGGAGGGGGTGTGGGGACCCCCCACACATTTCCCCAATGGCACAGAAGCAGGTGGGGGTGCTGGTGCCTGGCTCTGACCAGCACTGCATGTCACAGCAAAGAGCACAGGCCCCATCGGGCCGTTTTTTTCTCCAGCACTCCCCACACTCATGGGTCACAGGAGGGAAGCCCCAGGTGCTGGAGCCAATGCTTTCCACACCCCAGCCCACTCTAGTATCTCCTGTGCCCCACTGGTGGGGAGGGGGCACATTCCCCCCTCAACTCAGGAGGCACCAGTTGCCCATGGTCACAGAATTGCAACTTTCTAATAAGTTTAAAAAAGGAAACTAAGGGCAACAATCTACTTTTTTTCCCAAAGATCCCTTATTTTTTTTTCATCTGATGTCATTCAATTTTCTGTTGCTCTACCTTGAAGTAAAGGTGAAGCATTTACAGGTAGGAAACTAACCGCACAGTAAACTAATTTACTGAAAAGTAAGTGCCTGCACATGTGGATGGTGACACTTTATAAAGTCAATTCATTTACTGAGTGGTAAAGCATCTTGTGTAGACCCCCCCAGTATTTCATTTGTGGTGTCTGTACTTTCTTTGCTTGCTAATGAGAATGTGGTGGAAGGCAGCAGCAAAAACCTTCCAAAAGTCAAAGTATATCACAGCCACTGCTCTCCCCGCCATTCATAAAGGCTGTTACTTTATCAAAGGAGATCAGGTTGGTCAGGCATGACTTGCTCTTGGTCAATCCATGCTGGCTGTTTATGATCACCTTGTTCTCCTCTAGGTGCCTTGCAACAGATTCCCTGGGCACCTGCTCCATGATTTTTCTAAGTATGAGGGTCAGACGGTCCTGATTTCTCAGAGGTTGGATATTCAGCAGTCCGAAAACTAAGCATCTTCATGGTTCTTTTAGTTGTGTGCCAAAAACCAATAGTTACATTTGAAAATGTAGACCTGACCTATGTTATAAAACTCCCTATTGCTTGATTATTTACTATAAAAGAATGATTCACTAACAAACAAACCTCTAGGGCGCATCCATACATGCAAGCACATGCACTTGCAGCAGCTCCAAAAGAAGTCATGCAAATTTGAGCCGGGGCTTTTTGCCTCAGTGCACATGCTTGGACATGCATTTTGTTGTGGAGCAAATTGTGCCACTTGGGGCAAAATAACCCTGCCTGGCTCCTCCCGGATCTGCAGCCAGAGGGAGCTAAAGCCTGGGGCCAACACCTGTGCTATCCCCAGCAGTATAAAAAGCCACCCCAGCAAGTAGCTCAGGGATACTAGCTCTCAGGAGTTTCTGGGGCCCAGCCAATTGGTACCTGGGGACACTACCCCTTGTGCCAGCTGGACTGCTGAAGCAGCCCTGAGAGTTCCCTGCACCCTCTACTCACTGCAGGGATCTGGCAGTGGGGGCTGCTGCCTGCCTGCACACCTGCCAGACCCACATGGGGACTGCACAGCCAGTAGAGGCATCTTCCCCTCTGGGCCACCTGCCAGTGGGCTGTGGCTGCAGGGTTGGCCTCTGTGCAGCACTACTGCCACATGTGCCCTCTGCCTGGCCATCTGGGCAGCTATTGCCTGAAAGATGTTCTGGGTGTGGTGGCCTGCTTTGAACTATCAAAGCCTGTCCTCCTGGCCCCAACTGGCCAGGAGGTCAGCAACAGCCAGCTAGGTCCAAGGTTCCTTCTAGCAGGAATTCTGGTGCTTTCTATTGGAAAACTGAAAAATCCCTGATAAAAAAATCCCAAAGTCACTCTGTAAAATACCCCAAAATCCATGTTCCTTCACAAATAAAACAAAAGACCACTATAAAAAGAGCGAGCGTGAGACAGAGACAGCAATCAGTTGGACAATGTTTTATTGATATATCTACAGCGTTAAAGCATGTCTCTTATAATAATTAAGCGAACTCTATATACATGTCTCATGAATTCATGAATATATATCTGGTCAGGCTGCAGTTGGAGTACTGCGTCCAGTTCTGGTCACTGCAATTCAGGAGGGATGTGGACAGGATTGAGAGGGTCCAGAGGAGGGCCACTTGCATGGTGACCTTCTACAACCAGGTCACCAAATCCTTAGATGCAGGGGTGGCAGTGGACATAGACTTCCTGGACTTTCGGAAGGCCTTCAACACTGTCTCTCACCCCATTCTCATTAAAAAACTGTGGGACTATGGTGTCTACACCTACACAGTCAAATGGGTCACCAACTGGCTGGAGGGCCACACCCAGAGAATAGTAGTGGATGGGTCATTTTTGACCTGGGGGGATGCGGGCAGTGAGGTTCCGCAGGGCTCGGTCCTCGGGCCCGCACTGTTCAACATCTTCATCAGTGACTTGGACAAGGAGGTAAAAAGCACTGTTCAAAAAAAGGTGCTGTTCAAATTTGCTGATGACACTAAGATGTGTGTGTGGGGGGGCGATGTGGGCATGCTAGAAGGAAGAAATAGGCTACAATCAGACCTAGACAGGCTACAGGAGTGGGTGGATGAGAATAGGATGGGTTTCAACACCAACAAGTGCAAGGTGCTGCACCTGGGGAGGAAGAACCAGCACCATACTTACAGGTTGGGGAGCTCCAATCTCATCAGTGTAGAGGCAGAAAAGGATCTTGGAATCATCATTGATGCCAAGATGAATATGGGCCGGCAGTGGGGGGACACGGTCAGGAAGGCCAACCGCACCTTGTCATGCATCTACAGATGCATCTCAAGCAGGTCCAAGGAGGTGATCCTCTCCCTTTGTGCGACATTGGTCAGGTTGCAGCTGGAGTACTGGATCCAGTTCTGGGTGCCGTGCTTCAAGAGGGATGTGGACAACATGGAGAGGGTCCAGAGGAGGGCCACTCGCATGGTCGGGGGCAGCAGGGCAGGCCCTATGAGAACAGGCTACAGGACCTGAACCTGTTCAGCCTCCACAAGAGAAGGCTAAGGGGGGAATCTAGTGGCCTGTTACAAACTAGTCAGAGGGGACCAGCAGGCATTGGGGGAGTCCCTGTTCCCCCAGGCACTACCAGGAGTGGTACAAGCTGGCAGAGGGTAAATTCAGATTAGACATCAGGAGGCGCTACTTCACTGTCAGGGCGGCTAGGATCTGGAACCAACTTCCAAGAGAAGTGGGGCTGGCTCCTACCCTGGGGGTCTTTAAGGCAAGGCTAGACAATCACCTTGCTGTGGTCATTTGATCCCAGTACTCTTTCCTGCCATGGCAGGGGATTGGACTTGATGATCTGCTGAAGTCCCTTCCGACCCTACCAACTATGAAACTATGAAACTATGGTCGGGGGGCAGTAGGGCAGGCCCTACAAGGAAAGGCTACAAGATGTGTACCTGTTCAGCTTCCACAAGAGAAGGCTAAGAGGGGATCTGGTGGCTGTCTATAAACTGGCCAAGGAGACCAGCAGGCAATGGGAGAGTCCCTCCTCCCCCCGAGCACTACCAGGAATAATGAGGAACAACAGCCATAAGCTGACAGAGAGCAGATTCAGGCTGGATATCAGGAGGCACTACTTCACAGTCAGGGCAGCTAGGATCTGGAACCAACTTCCTAGGGAAGTGGTCCTCGCTCCTACCCTAGGGATCTTTAAGAGGAGGCTAGATAGACAACTTGCCAGGGTCATCTGACCCCAGCATTCTTTCCTGCCTGTGGCTGGGGGTCACACTTGATGATCTGCTCAGGTCCCTTCTGACCTACTATGAAACTATGAAAAGAAGTTAGAAGGAAAATGTTACAGAAGGCTAAAATTAGAAACAAATGCATATAAAATGCGAAGAATCTAGTGAATGAGAAAATGGTTTCCAGGTGGAGGATCAGAGAATGCCAGAAGTCTTGAAGCCTTTGATTTTAATCCCTGTTATAACACAAAATTCTTGTATTGTTTGTATGTTACTTCCTGATTCTCAAAAGCAATTAAACAAGTTTGGGAAGCACAGCAGGGCTTCCTTTAACATATAACATCAATCCATTTCATCTGTCAATATCCTGGCGATCCCAAATGCCTGTGTTTTTAATTCAAAAAGCATAAATTAAGAGTAAGGTGCATCTGCAGAATAATCTTTCTAAACCTCCCCAAACTCTTCAGGTCAGTCCTTTATAGAGTGCTGTGATCATCATGTGCATAAGGAAAGTCAAAATCATGTGGCCCTGCAGGACAGATGAGTGGCATGAGGATACCCATGGGCTGCATCTAGATCATGAAGCAGGTCTGTAGGCCAGAACTGGAGTGTGAAGCCATGTCATCCAGCCTGCAGGGCTGCCTCTGGGCTGGAAATTAGGTAATGGTATGAACAGGGGCTGCCATGGTTTAGGGAGCCATGACAATTAACACTGTTGCTGCTAGCCCCACTACAACATTTCCAGCTCTGTGGGCCTGATGCCATGACACTGCAGGCTAGATCCGGCCCACTACCCATACCTTTTTCACCTTGATGTATGGTAATCAGTCGTACTGGAGAAAGTTGTCTCACCCAAAATAGCAGGCCAAACTCTGATTGCTAGTGTGTTCAGAGATGCCTGATGCTGATACTGAACTGCTAATTGTAAATTCAGGTGTCCATCTAGCAAAAGCATTTAAGCATTTGCTTAAATCCTACTGACTTTGGAAGGTCTCCTCAGGTGCTTAAAGAAATAGGACCACCCAACTGTTGGATCTGATGTGTCCCCGGGAACCAGAACAGGACTTACCCACGGCAGTGGCGGAGCCCGAGTGGGACATCTGCCGCTTGTTTACACTGATGTGACCGGAAGTCGGTGTTGGCAAATAGACGGTGGCAATAAAAGCGGCTGCTGAGAGAGGACGGGGGGAAGAATGAGCTGGGAGCTTCGCACCAGCCGAGGCAGAAGACCCTAGAGGGGAACAGGCCACGGACCCCCCGGTAGGAGGGACAGGAAGCTCCCAGGCAGGACGAGCTGCCAACCACTCAGCTTGAGGAGCAGAGAACTCCGGGGACAAGCAAACGGCTAAGTCCCCAGAGAGAAGGACAGGGAACCTCAGCGGGGAGCTGCAGCTTACCCAGGAGGAGGGGAGGATACCAGCCACGGCCAGCTGCAGGACGATGAGTGAGGAGCGGCAGACGAGCGTCGAGGACGAGGAATCAAGCGAAGGGGAATTTTGGGATTGTGAACCCGAGACACGCAGGACTTGCAGGTCCTGGGTTGGGATGCCAGTACGGGAACGCGACCTCTCCAGAGAGGGTCAGGACCTGGAAGAGTGCTGAGGAGGCGTGGCGGGTGGAGGTTGATGCCAGCTGGCTATGGCCATAGACTAAGATAGGGATTGCCCAAAGGGGGCCTGGGAAGGTCCGGGTAAGAGGCCCAGTCAGTAGGGCTGTGGGGGCCTAGCTTTCAGTTTTTCGGGTTTGTTTTCCTGTTAAAAGGGATACCCCAGCTGAGCGGTATAGCCAGGGAGCTCGGGTCAGGGACCCCGCAGTGAAACCCCACCTTGGCCGTGACCCAGTTCCGGGTCAACCAGGACATGAGGAATCCTAAGATAAGGGTCGGTCAGACCGGTGAGGCGGTTGGCCCATCCATAGGAAGCCGGGTCACACATTAGAAGGGAGCACCAGAGGAGGCGTAAGGCCGGGGTGCAAGGGGTGGTGGAGCCCTGCAACATGACAGCCGAGGGATCCCGGGCTGCGCAGTGACCAGGAGCCGTCCTAACTGAACCTAAACAACAAGTTGTGGCGGGCGAGATCTAGGGCGGGGAATGGAATCATAACACCTACTCCAAACCAGTAGCATTCCAGGGTGATCAGCGGCAGTCCTTCTTCCACAGGTGACTACCCACGGGGAGGACCCCACCCCTCTTCCCCCAGTCCGGCGGTCACATGGTGTATCCATGGCTAAATTGCTCTGGGCCCTTCTGGAAACAGGAAGAGGGGATGAAGGATATGAGGACACACCCAACTTCTAATCCTCAAACTCTGCCATGTTACTGTATGCTGTTGGCAAACTACAGCCTATCTGTTTCCTTTGGAATTAGATAGACTTGTGGAGGGTGTTGGAAGAATTAAATAGCTAATGATTGCATAGGTAAACACTACTAACATGTAATATACTTTTTGGGAGACAATAAATGTGCTAGATTTTCCTGAGGTTTTCACAAAAGAAACTGATGGCATGAAGCATGTGGGCACAGTATGCATTCTATTTTTAGTTGCCTACCTCTCCCCAGGCCCTGTATGGGGGGTATAGTAAACCAGTTCTAGGCTATAGGTTTCTTTAGGTCAGTAGGCACATATGAGGTAGGTGCCACAACACCAAGAGCAAGTTTACACATTCATGAATGCACCTTTTCTAATGTGCATTAAATGTAGTACCTCCAATACATTTGCATGCTTTTTTAGTGACACTTAATGTATAGTAGACTATTTTATTAAGCATTAGCATAATGTCATAGTTTTTTACACGATGCTTTAATGCACAGTGTAGACATGCCCTGAATGTTGCAATACCTAATCCTTTAATGGATGTAGGTTCAAGACTGTAGGCCACACTTTCAGGGTGGGGAGCTGTCACTGTTTCTCAGGATACTGAAAAATATTTGGACAAGATGGAGAATTGACTGACTGTGAGGTCCTAGTGTAATGGTCTGGTTAATGTGTTCTTTAGGTATGCAATCAGGGGAGTCCTGAGTAGGAGTAGGGAGGATATATTACCTCTATATTTGGTGGCACGAGGGCCCAATTCTGGTGCTAACAATTCAGGAATGATGATGATAACTTGAGTGTTCAAAGAAGAGACATGAGAATGGTTAAAAGACTAGACTGTATTATAGCAAAGACTCCTGGAACGCAGTTTCTCCAGCTCCTCTTCAAACATTTCTATCTTTTCAAAGAATCATAGAATCATAGAAGTAGGGTCGGAAGGGACCTTGTAGATCTTCAAACCTGACCCCCCGCCTGGGCGGGAGAAAAAGACTGGACTCAGATGAGTCCAGCCAGGTAGTCATCAAGCCTCTTCTTAAAGATCCCCAAGGTAGGAGCCAGCACCACTTCCCTAGGAAGTTGGTTCCAGCTCCTAGCTGCCCTAACTGTGAAGTAGTTCTTGTGGATGTCTAATCTAAATCTACCCTCTAATAACTTGTGTCCGTTGTTCCTTGTCATGCCAGGGGCACTAGGGGAAACAGCGTCTCCCCTAAACCCTTCTGGTCCCCCCTAGTGAGTTTATAGACAGTCACCAGGTCCCCTCTCACCTTCTCTTGTGAAGGCTGAACAGGTTTAGGTCTCGCAGTCTTTCAATGTAGGGTCTGCCCTGTAATCCCCGGATGATGCGGGTGGCCCTCCTCTGGACCCTCTCAATGTTGTCCACATGCCTCCTGAAGTGGGGCGCACAGAACTGGACACTGTACTCCAGCTGTGGCCTGACCAGTGTCATGTAGAGTGGGAGGATCACCTCCTTGGCCCTACTTGAGATGCACCTGTGGATGCACGACAAGGTGCGGTTAGCCTTGCCAACTGAGACCTCGCATTGTCGGCCCATGTTCGTCCTGGAGTCAATAATGACTCCAAGATCCCTGTCTGCCTCTGTGCTCTCAAGAAGGGAGTTTCCCATTCTATAAGTGTGCTGCTGGTTTCTACTGCCTAAGTGCAGCACCCTGCAGAAGGTTAAAGGTTTGTTGATCAGTCTTTGCTGTAATATATTGTACAACAGTGAGCCACAAAGTCACAGGGTTTGGTTCTCAGCCCTGAGCCCCAAATCCAAATTCATTTAATGTTAGCTGGGTTAAGGTTTCAAAGAGAAATGAGGATACTAGTGTAATAAGAGAAAATAGCTGCAAAGGAACTTCTGTGGAAAATGAAAATGGCATGTTTTATGCTATAAGCAAATTAAAGTTACAACCAGCTGTGCAAGATAATAGAAATATCTATAGGTGTATAATGTATCACAAATCATTGCTAGACAATTTACTTCTCAGTGCTACCTTGACTTTCTCAGGTAACCAGTCCTTCAACATCTTCTCTCTTTCCTATCAGAATGTTGCTGGCTCCACACCACTACAACTACATCTGCTTTCTAGGAAATTGAACCATGCCAACCTTATGCTGTCCTTGTGTTGCAGGGATATGAGGTGTCCTTTGGGAGACAGAGGAGGGAGAGCTGGCCACTCAGTGCCACTCACAGGTGGGGATGGCTTGCTGACTTGCCTGTCAGAAGCAGATGGAGGAGTACACAGAAGTCAGTTCTATGAGAAGGGGTTGAAATTTGGTGCCAACACTGACACCTTTTACTATCAGAGCTGTTTGGGATGTACTAAAGCTCTTCAGAGGGTTAACCTCAAATGAAATACACTGCCAGTTAAGATTTGAAACTCAGACTACTTTCATCTGGAGTGTTAATAAAAAAACAGAAAAAAAAGGCAAAGGCAAAGGCAAAGTCCATCTAAGCTAGAATGGCTGGGGCACACAAGTTTCTGTGGGTTGTGGCCAGTATCATGGAGACGTTTGGTTCCCCAGCCCAAATAACAACATACCAATTTATGGATAGGCATCCTAGAATCACATTAGTGCTCTTTTCATAGATGCATCACATTGAAAGTTCATAGTCATCTTACACATGGCCAGTACACCCTGATCCTTCTTCTCTGTTGCCTCCAAATAATGACCCCCGAGCTAATAACAAAGTTCTTGTTATTAGTCCTATGGGGCATGGCCTCACACTTCGTACTATTCCTATTACTCAAGGTCATCTATTTTTTTTCTTATATAATAATTCAGTCCTTTACAGTGTTGGCAGCAGCAAATGCCTAAATCATGGGCACTTGGTCTTGTACCAAGGTCACTTGGAAAATATTAAACAGGAGTGCCCATAAGACAATCCCCAAGGAGCACGCTAGAAACTTCTCTCCATCTGGAAAACTGTTCTTTTACTATAGCTAGCAAACTGTAATCTATCCTTTAGCCTACTTCTTTGCTACTTTACTATTCCAGTATTAATCCCCCTCTTTTTTTTCTTAAAGCAACATTGGGGAAAGTAATAATATAAACTTAGGAACTGCCCAAAGATTTCCAGTTGCATTCTGACTTTATTATGCAAGGCACCATAGGTAGGTATGATTATCACAGAATATGAGTCCAAGAAGGAAACATTGTTTAACAAACGATTGTATAGAAGGAAGGATAAGAACAACAAGATGGCACAACTGACCAGTGACCATGGTGCTGTGAGCCTATAGCATAGCTGGTGATTTCAGATAGATTACAAGACCATACCAGTCTCCTATAAATCTTCTCTATATGTATTATTATTATACAATTATAGTTATAATTATACTCTTCCACTCATCCACGAATAGAACAGATTTTTCTGCAGAAAAAAAAGATATAACCTTACTACATAGAATCTCATTTCCCATATAATAGGAATCTTTTTCAGTATGCTCTTAATCAGGCTCCTTGGTAATCAGACCAAGTCACAGACCAAGAATCAAGTATTGCTATGTATGAACTTTTCCTTCAGTTTCTCAACTTTACACTTGCAGTCTATAATTAGGCATGCAACTTAGTTACCACTAGATGGCACTTATGAGCACATTTGAAACTTTGTTTTCTTTTAACCCTCATTGAATACCTTTGTGAGGGTGGATTTTGTGTTTTATTTTTTTATTAAATGGTTCTTTCAATTCATAAATAATAGAACTGTAATTACTGTATGAATACTGTCTGTACATGAAATTGTTAATTCACCTTCATAAGTTCTTTACTTTGTAACTACAATTCCTTAAGCCAGTGTTTCCCAACCTTTGCCAGCCCAAGGCAAACTTACATTAAAAACGATTTTCTGTGGCACACCTGTTAAGGCATTCCCCATCCTCATACCTGTTGGAGCTCATTGTAGCTCATTGCCATGGCAAATTCTGCAGCACACCTGTTCAGTTCTGATGGCACAATTTTGTGCTGTGGCACACTGGTTGGGGAACGCTTCCTTAGGTAATAATACATCTTGTTTTTAAGAATTGAAAAACGTAACAAAATTAATATATTTATTTCCTATTTAAAAAAAACAACAAGATTTGACATATAATTTCAAACCTAGCCCCATGGAATTAAGGGGAGCAACAGCAGCTTCTTGTTAAAACAGCACCCCCGTATATTAAGAATTGGGAGGCTTAATAATGTTGATAAACATGGTGGAGTAGCAGGATGTCTAAGATATCCTGTCAGCATCTAAGGATTAGAAAACAAATAGTGAGGTCCTGATTTGAGGGGTTCTGGCCAGACTTGTTATGCAACAAACAATTTAGTTTGCATTATCTGTTCTTTGGAGGTACACAGGGGGTTTGACGTTTCTCAGAGTAAATTAAATGTGTTCAGGCAGTAACTTTTATGCTCTCTGAACCTGCTAATTCCATCCACTTGCTCGGGTCATGCTTCTTTCTTTCCCCAAATCTACCCCTTCCTGCCCTGATACTATTAGCAGGAATGTATGAGGCAAATGGCTAAGGCAGACTAACTTCCAGCCACACGTGAGCTCTGACAAGTGTGATGTCTCTTTCATTTGAGCACACTCTTTAGCAGCACCTTCCACCCCATGTTTTTTTGGGAGGCAGGACAAGATTTCTAGTGAAGAGCCTCCCCTCCTCCACAAAACAACGGGAGGCTGCCAGCCTCAGCCATTTCAAGGGGGTAGACCAAGCTGCAGAAGGCTGTTAACTGAGCCTCTGCAGATGTGACAACCAGCCTGATCAGCAAAGTAAAGGAAACAATCAACTGTCCAGGTAAACCAGTAATAAGATCCAGTTAAACTGTGCACAAGGTCTGAAAGGTGACACTATAAAAGAAGGTATTAAATTAGATAATTCAAATATACTGCGTCATAACTTTAGCTTTCAAATGTTCCTAGCAGTGATTAATGAAACAAGATGTATTTGATCAGTGGTGCCCAACTGACCTGGCTTGCGGGCTGCATCTGGTACATGAGGCCAGCGTACAGGCCGGATTTAATGCACAGAGCCATGCCATCTGATCTGCAGGGCTTCCCAATAGCCCAAAAATGTATCAGCAGAACAAACAGTGGCAGCAGTAATTGCTGTGGCCCCATGGGCCTTATAACACAGCTCCATGGACAGTATCTTGGTCATGCCTGTATTAGACAGTTCTGTTATAAAAGATATATTTGTGTGGTGGCCACCTATAAGTTTATCAGGGCTGCTCATCAGGATCTGGAGGAACTTCTGTTCACCAGAGCATCCCAAGGGATGACAAGATCAAATGGTCACAAACTCTGCCGCAACCGATTCAGGCTGGATATAAGGAAGAACTTCTTTACTTGTTTGTGTGATCCATGCCCACATCTTTATTCTCTGGTGGGGAGAAAGCAAGAGTCTGACAGGGGAAGAGAGATGCAGTATAGGCAACTCTCGTGATTTTTGTTGTTCTTAAAAAGTCTATGCTTTGGGAATGTGAAAAACTTAGCCTTTTCTTTTATCTATCTATATCTAGATCGACATCTATAGATAGATAGAGATAGAAAAACTTAGCTCTTTCTATGTGAAGAATTTAGCTCTTTCTTTTATATCTATATCTATATAGACATATAGATATCTATATAGATATATAGCTATAGATAGATATCTATATATCTATATATAGCTACAAAACAAAGGGAGGCTGCCATGTCTATGTCTATATAGATATTTCTAAATGTATATAGCTATCTATATGTCTAGTTATATTGATACATATAGATATCTATATAGATATATATAAAAGAAAGAGCTGTTTTTCACATATACAAGAAAGAGCTCAGTTTTTCTCTATCTATATATCTGTATCTACATATCTATATCGATATATCGATATATATCGATGCCTGTATCTATATATTGATATAGAGATACATCTATGTCTATCTATCTATCTATTGATCTAAATAGCATATATAGGAGAAAGAGCTAAGTTTTTCATATTCCAGAAGCAGAGCCTTTAAGAACAACACCAAAAATCATGAGAGTTGACAACACTGAAGATGGTACATTAGGAAGGCCAGTTTCTTCCTAGGCTGGCTACACCTTGAGAAGGGAAAGTAATTTTTCCTTGGGAAAACCTGAAGTGTTTGGGAACAGGTGAGGCTGGGGGCAGACCACAGCAGACACCTGAGAGGGAGCACTAACAGGCAGCAGCCTGGGAGTCTGGCAGGGCGCGAGGGGGCGCGGGGCAGGGGCGGCCTGTGGCCCCGGGCCGGGGGTTCCGTGGCAGTTGGAGATGGAGAAAACAAGACGTTGTCAGTTGGGAGCCGCCCGCCAGAGTGTGGCAGGCAGAAGCTACAAGAATATACACAACGCGCCCCTGACCTGTGTGCGCCTGAGTCACCTCCAGGGCAAACTGCTCATGTTGGAACCCAGGCAGCTGAGTAAGCACTCGCTGCTTCTTCTTCCGCCCGCAATACGGGCCTGCAAACCTACAGACGGGACCCAGGAGGAGAGTGGAGAAGGGAGCGATTGACATCTCTCTGAGACAGACACTGCAGCCATTTGAGTCACAGGGCTCCCACGTGGCCACAGGAGTTGTGGTGCAGAGTAAAATCACAGGGCGATGTTCCCCAGGGAGCACGATGCCTCCAGTGTGTGCACACGTCTGCATCCTCTGGGGATCCTGCACAGCATGACTGGACCCTGCACAGGGGATAAGCATTGGGCGAGCTTGCCAGTTGTGTTTTTAACAAGAGGGTTGCCTTGAATGCTAGCTAAGCTTTAGTTAGTATGGTCACTGCTGTCCTAAAGGACTAAGTGATATGGGAGCCCCAGTGCCAACCCA
The DNA here is from genome assembly GCF_052110815.1 of Crocodylus siamensis. Classification (NCBI taxonomy): domain Eukaryota; kingdom Metazoa; phylum Chordata; order Crocodylia; family Crocodylidae; genus Crocodylus; species Crocodylus siamensis. Next base: position 194,229,295 of record NC_143396.1, read on the forward strand.
GCATTAATCAAGGCCTGATGCCCTTTAGGCAGCACAGTGCCAGCTGCCCTAGGGGTAGCAGAAGAGATACAAAAGTGTCTTATTGCTCTTTAGGGCTGCGACTCTCACAGGCTTTCCCCCTTCCCAGCCCTATGTGCTCTCTGTAGATGTCTTGCCTCTTGCTGTGCAGTGAAAGAAGAATTACATTACTGTCTTTGAAGGCTTGGATTCTCAAAGGAAGGGTAGACAGAACTGGTTCAAAAAGGTTTGGAGGATTTTAGGAATGGAAAAAATAACAATGAAAACTAACATGTTTCTATTGACAAGTTTGACTTTTTGGTGCAATATCTAAAAGTGACATATTTTCCTGAGGCTGTGCCATTTCATGAGAGTTGCATTTGGGTTCCAGTGCTTCCGTTCTCTCCTATCAGGCTCCTGGGGGGTTACCCATACCAAGGAGTGCCACAGCCTCCCCTCATGGTGAGGGAAAATTGCAGGTGTTGACTGGAGAGCCCAGTCCATAGAAAGAAACAGGGAGATGAAAACCAACCTTCAATTCCTATGAGATACTGCGGGTGGGACATCTGAGCAGAAGTATTTTGGTTTTTGGCTAAAAGGCGTGGGGTTCAGGTTGCTCGCTTTCTGCAGAAAATCTGGATTTTTCATGTTAAACCACTTCTCAAAAAGACACATTGCATGAAAAGGTCTCATTGAAAACTTCATTCCCACTGAAAACTAGGGCCAATTAGAAATTCCCTATCAAAATTAGAACATTTGGCAGCCGACCCTGCATTGCGTTTTCTGTGCTGCCAACTAGTAAGCATTGCAAAATCATAGAAAGCCCCCCGGATAATAAGATCTCTGGCAAAATGGTGAGATCGCAGGAAAAATGTGTGTAAAAAGTGTTATTTTGCTTGTCTTCTAGCTTTTGAACCTAAAGTATACACGTCTGTCACATTTTCAAGTTTTTCTTCACAACCTTGATAACTAGAAAGTTACTTTTAAAAAAGGAAGCAACAGAGATTTTTCGAGTCTGAGAGCCAAGGCTTAAAGAAGAATAGAAGACAAATGGACATTTATACAAATGCTTTGTGGGGGGTGGCTCTCAAATCTGCTCTAGGGTCTGCCCCAGAGGGTCTTGTGTATCAGCATCCCCACACTTAAAAATGGTGAGGGGGGCACATTAACTAAAGCTTGTTAAACAAGTGTTAGTTAAAGTGGCCCTTCTGCCATTATTAAGCATGGGCACACTGACACACAAGAAGCTGGAGTCTGCTGGAGCACAGTAATTACCACACTCCAGCCAACTGGATTAATTGAGTCTCCTCCAACGTGCTGTAATTACAGCATGTCAGAGCAGCCCCACTGCTCATGTATAGGCGCCCGAGGATAAAATTCTTTGCCCCATTTGAAAATCTTATCCTATAGACCTACAGATTTAGAGTGTTTTCTTCAGTTTAATAAACACAGCCCTTTTAATCTTTGTGATTTCTGTGTATATATATATATATATATATATATATATATATAGCTTGATGCCCAGCAGGTTTCAACCTGTGGTCTGCAAAAGATGACTATGATCAATCAAAAGTATGTGAGTACCCACACTTCTAGTTCAAAGGGGTCTGCACCTCCATTTGAAATTTCCAAAGGGGTCTGCACCTCCCTTGAAAATTTTTTAGGAGTTCACAAATGAAGAAAGGTAGAAAACCATTGGACTAGAGAAAGACATGGGCAGTAACAACTGTCATGGGAGGTTTCAGTAGCGCTCTCCTGAATTCTCCCTTGACAATGCTGCCTGTTAAATGCAAGATATTCTCTATAACTACAGCAGTTTTCGGCATTTCCCTCTTGTACCTTTTTCGGAATCCCATGGTGAACAGATTCTAATGAAGGATTTTCCACACAGTCTAGCAGAAAGAACAATGCTACAGACCCACAGCTTTTCCTCTTCTATGCTGTCCCCTGAGAAGAAACTTTTGGATCTCAGCGTCTCTGATCTTAGAGGCAGAAGGAACAATCCACATTAGTCCCTGCAATGGTCAAAAAAATCAACCATAGTGAGTTTCAAGTTTGAATTTGCAAGTTTGAATTTGCAAGTTTGAATTTGACCCATTGTTTTCCATAGAATTACACTCATATATATGGGGACAAAATTAAGTCCTTATCTTGTGCTAATTTAATGGATTTTTTTGTGTACAGGGATAAAAAAATAAGAATTCATTATAATTCTATTTTCTGCTGAGAAAACGAGATACGGAGATACATATTGTGTCATGTGTATATCTGGGATCCTCTGGAAAGCCAGTCTGAGGGAGAAAGGAGTCCAGGAGAGCTGGTTGTATTTTAAAGAAACCTTACTGAGGGCAAAGGAGCAAACCATCCTGACATGCAGGAAGAATAGCAAATGTGACAAGCGACCAGCTTGGCTTAGTAGACAACCCTTCAGTAAGCTTAAACCCAGAAAGGAAGCTTACAAGAAGTGGAAGCTTGGAGAAGCAACTGGGGAGGAATATAAGAATATTTCTTGGATGTGCAGGGATGACGTTAGGAAGTCAAACCACAATTGAAGTTGCAACTAGCAAGGGGTGTGAGGTAACAAGAAGGGTTTCTATAAGTTGCCATCAACATCAGGAATGTCAGGGCAAGTGAGAGTCCCTTACTGAATACAGGAGGCATCCCAGTGACAGATGAGGAGGAAAAGGCTGACGTGCTCAATGCCTTTTTTACCTTGGTTTTCACAGGCGAGGTCAGCTCCCAAACTACTGCACCGAGCAGTACAATTTGGGGAGATGGTGAGTAGCCCTCAGTGGTGAAAGAACAGGTTAGGAACTATTTAGAGCTGGACGTGGGGCCAGATGCAATGTATCCAAGGGTGCTGAGGGAGTTGGCTGATGTGATTCCAGAGCTGCTGGCTATTATCTTTGAAAATTCATGGTGATTAGGGATGTCCCAGATGATTGGAAAAGGGCAAATATAGTGCTCAGCTTTAAGAAAGAGAAGAAGGAGGATCCAGGGAACTACAGATTAGTCAGCCTCACCTCAGTCCCCAGAAAAATCATGAAGTATGTCCTCAAGGAATCCATTTCTAAACACTTGGAGGAGAAAATGGTGATTAGGAACAGTCAGGATGGATTCACCAAGGGCAAGTCATGCCCGACCAACCTGATTGCCTTCTATGATGAGGTGACTGGTTGTGTATGTGGGGAAAGCAGTGGACATAATATATGTTGAATTTAGTAAGGTTTATGATATGATCTTCCACAGCGATCTTGCAAGCAAGCTGAGGAAGTGTGGGTTGGATGAATTGACTGTAAGGTGGATAGAAAGCTGGTTGGAGTGTCAGGGTCAATGAATAGTAATCAGTGGCTCAGTGTTTAGCTGGCAGCCAGTATTGAGTGGAGTGCCCCAGGGGTTGGTCCTGGGGCCAGTTTTGTTCAATATCTTCATTAATGATCTGGAAGATGGGATGGATTGTACCTTCAGCAAGTTCACAGATGACACCAAGCTGGGGGTATAGTAGACATGCTGGAGGGCAAGGCTAGGATTCAGAGTAACCAAGACAAATTGGAGGAGTGAGACAAAAGAAATTCTATGTGGTTCAGCAAGGACAAGTGCA